>NC_060088.1:18772715-19120215 GCF_922984935.1 Meles meles
CAATCAACAGCGAGGCCTCTTGGCTACCATTAGGTCTCTGGGAGTTTGGGTATCCTTGGGTGAGAGGGTCCTTTCTTAGCTTCTGTTTCCTAATGTGTCTCGTGTGTAAGGTCTGCCTTTGGTACTTAGTCAGCTTGGAAGATGATGTACGAAAAAGGGAAGGAAAGTCCCATCTGCTAGTGTCCTGAAGCACCAGTCCAAAGGGATGAATGCTCTGTCTACCTGACATTACCTTAAACACGGTTGGAATGCTTCAAGGAGAATGAAATTCTGCATGTTCGCTACCCCTCAAGAAACAGAATGATGACACTCCTTGTCATCATTTGTTAATACTGCATGCCATAGTCATGGGGAGAGCCATGTTGAGCAACTCTCTTTATTCAGAGGAAAATGAATGGCCAATATAGATGGCCTGCCATGTCCATCTAGCATCACTGTGGACGGAGCCTAGATACCCTTTTAAGGGCTAGTGGATAAAAATGATTATGAAGATGATGATAAAGAAGATGTTTTCCAAATGAAAATGCAGGCAGACCAAGAGAAATATCCTATGGCTTCACTCCTATGTGGCCCATGAGCAATACCATAGACTTGAGTAGTATTAAGGGAAAACGGAAAGAGAAGAAGTCAGACAGGGAGAAGCACCAGGAGACACTCAGGTCTTTGGGGACCAAGCTGAAGTTTACAGGAGGATAAGACAAGCCATAAAGAGGGAACTGCTTTATAGGTATGGAGGTGGTGTGGCATTATATGAGGATGAGCACTTGGTGGTATATGCAATTAAGGAATCAGGGGACACTGTCAAAAAAAGTAGGATGGATTATAGGCTGGCTTGCCGAATATAAGAAAAAATAGTGAATAGAATACAAAACAGGCCGTTTCACATGGAGATGAAGAAAGAAAGAGAAGCGAAATGAATTCTATTTTTATTATCCTACTGATTAAAATTGTATGCCATTGGATTCCTAAAAGGGCCTTATGTGAACTGGGTCTTTGGGCATGGTAAATTAGAGTCTCACCTCTTCCTACATTTGGGGAATAGATGAGAAAAGCCAATATTACCATTAACTGTCTCGAATTGTGGACCAGGGAATTGATTTGAACCTGGCTTTCTCTTTGTTGGGAGATGTTTGAAAACTGCTTCAGAAGCCTTCGTCATTACCTGAGACGTCAGATATTTATGACTCGTGATCTTGTCATGGTAGTCCGTATGTGTCTTGTAATTTTTTCTTTTTTGTCCGATATTGGATTTGCTGACATACTTGTGTGGAGGGTCTTTTAGGTAAGGCTGTTTAATTTACTAATTAATTAATTAATTAATTAATTCTTGATAGGTAAGGAGTTAATTTATCCAGTATGGACGGGTTGTTACTTTGATTCTCTTAGCTTTTGTTTTTTTATGGTATTTTCCTCTGAATTTTGCTTCTATGAGTGCTATTCCTCACTAGCTCCCTAACTTCTGTGGGACTCTTTTAAGTGTGTGTGTTTGTGTGTGTGTGTGTGTGTGTGTGTTTCAAAACACTAAAAATGATATTTTAAGAGATAATAAGCAGCTCTATTCCAACTGACAATTCACCTTCAAACACAGTGGAAACTCACGTTACTTCCCATTCAGCCACATTTCCTGCATTAAATGTCCCAGTTGATCAACTTTCAGAAATGCAGATTCTGACTAGACTGACTGGAACAAACACCAAATTTTGTGTGCCTGGTTGGAATCTCATTGTCTGTCCCTTTTTCTTGCTTTTTCATATGTTTCTTTACTTCCATGAGTTAGTGAAATCGTATTGTAGTTGTCTTTCTGTGACTGACAGATATGACACAGCCCAATGCTCTCTTCCTTACTGACACATGGCACAGGCAGCAAGAATGCCTTCTTGCTTATGGCTCCACAAGAGTCTGCAGGGCATTTTGAGGACAGGGAGATCTTAGAAGTGTCTGGGAGCTCCAGGCCTGTGTTCAGCCTTCAGCACAACTAGAAAATGACCAAATCAATGTAAATGTGACATAAATGGACATGAAACCTAGAAATCACACTCAACAGTGAAAGAGAGAAGAAGTCACAGAGACCATTCAGGAAGGGTGTAGACAGGGCTTATGGAAGAATGGGACGATTGGTGATTCAGAGGGGAGGGAGCCATGGCAAGACAAAGGCCCTGGGGGAGGAGCACACTTAGAACCCACAATTTGAATGTTGACCCAAAGCTGTTGGCGGAGAAAAGCAGAATGTCTAAAGGACACAAGTTCTTGCAAACCAAGGGTCTTGAGTCCCGGGGATTCCAGATCACATGATTTGCAGCGATAGACTCCAGAGAACACTGTGTATCTCCTGCAGAGGACACCAGCAAGCAACCAGGTGCAGACAGCCTGGAAACCATGATCTGAGACAATACCTGTTGATACCGTGGTAAGATTATTAATTCTTTGTGTGCATTCGTGATTGACAATGTTGGTAGAGATGCCTCCATGGGCGCCAAAGATACTTGGGCTCTATGACCGCCAGCATCAAGACTGAGAAGTGGCCACAGACCGGACGGTGGGGACATTAGCTGCACAAATCTAAAACGGAATCCCAAACCTGGAAAACGGTTGGGACTGCCTTCTTTAGACCACGTTGTTTAATCCCAGGATAACAGAAAATTCTGCAGCAGACTAGAAGAAATCCCTGCCCACATCCTCTCACCTGTCCAGAGAAATCAGCAGGCTTTAAGTTTTGTGGAGTGGGTTGAAAGTCACGTTTCACAGGCACACCAGACCCACGAAGCTTAACCTCACCATATTTGGTCCAGACAACACACACTTTGAATGGAAGGCAAGGAGAGCCTCTGCAGAGGACGAGCCCACAGGAGAGTGGACAACCACAAAACAACCCCAGAGGGCATGTCACCCACACCTGAGACTCTCTCAAGTGGCAGCCTTTGATCACTCCATGAGCTCTACATCCTAAAGTAATTATCTTCAGTGTAGATAACAGAATGCGCATTTGCAATACAGAAAAGACAGAGACCTTTTGTAGATTCATGTTATACTCCTGAAACTGGCCCAAAAGCCTTTTCGGATGGCTTCACGTGGGGATTGGTTCTCTTCCAACATGCTCCGTGCTTGCTCCTGTGAACTCCAAACAGATGAGTCCGTCCTGAGCCTAAGCTTCTAGGGTGTATGTTCTGCATTTAATGTTTGGTCAGCTGGGAAAATTGGGAGGCATTTAGGGCACAATTTCTGGAGATGAAAGAAGAACTCGTGTCCTCACTGTTGAAGACTCCAGACATGTCATTGGTATGGTTGCGGTTGTTAACTCTGAGCTTTCCTAGAGTGGGGCGGGGAGTGCTTTTCCTGGTCAGAGGCATACTGATAGGGTGTGAGGACCATGAACATGTGTATGGCGTGGAGTTCCCGGTGTTAGGCTGCTTGTACTCCTGACTCTTTCTTGACCTTACGTGGTAATATGGAATTGTGGTCCTTGCCCTTCTCTGCGTCCAGAGGGGTGGTGGTGACAGTCACGGCCAAAGGCTACAAATTCGAACATTGAGATGGTGACCTCAAATGGCTTCACAAACTCTCTTGGGGAAAGACCAAGGCGGCTCCAGCGGTTTGGAGTGATTTTGATACTCCTGGCTGACCAGAACTACTCCAGCCAGGTGAAGTGATGAGGCGTGGTTTGGTGAGGAGTGGTTGCTAGGACCTCAGTGCCTTGTGATGTCACAGAAGCTGACTTCACTGAAGCAGCAATCCCATTCTCATGACATATGAGTCCTATGGCTTTAAGTAGAAAGACCTGGGAAGGAAGAAGAAAGAGCCCTGTTAGCCTGATCCTGAGCTCAGGGGGTCTTTTCTGTTTCTTTCCCACTTCCACTTCTATACAAAGAGAATAGAAAACGATGTTCTGTATACCATTTTTAGACCAAGATTTCTCCAGAGAGAGCAAGGTGTTCCTATTTCCACTGCAATTTCTAGAGATATCAATCAACAGCGAGACCTCTTGGCTACAATTCGGTCGCTGGGAGGTTTGATATCCTTGGGTGAGAAGGTCCATTCTTAGCTTCTGTTCCCTATCGTTTCTCAGGTGTAATGTCTGCCTTTGGTGCTTGCTCAGCTATTAAGCTGAGGGAAGGAAGAAGGTAAGGAAAGTCACCATTCCAGGAAAATGGCCAGGGCAGGGATGCGTTGTGCTCTCCGTGTCCTTATCTGCTAGTGTCCTGAAACACCAGTCCTAAGGGATGAAGTCTCTCTCTACCTGACATTACCTTAAACACCGTTGCAAATGCTTCATGGAGTTTGAAACTCTGCGTGATTTCTACCCCACAAAAAAGAGGGCCAGTCAGCAATCCTTGTCATCATTAGTTAATGCTACATGCCATAGTCATGGGGAGAGGCATGTTGAGCAATTCTCTTTATTCAGACGAAAATGAATGGCCAACATCGATGGCCTGCCATGCCCACTCCAGCATCACTGTGGAAGGAGCCGAGATACTGTTTGATGAGCTAGTAGATAAAGATGATTATGAAGATGATGATAAAGAAGATGATTTCCGAATGAAAATGCAAGCAGACCAAGGGAAATATCCTATGGCTTCACTCATTTGTGGCCCATGAGGAATACCATGGACATGAGTAGTAGTAAGGGAAAATGGAAGGAGAAGATGTCAGACATGGAGATGCACTAGGAGAGACTCAGGACTTTGGGGACCAAGCTGAGGGTTACATGAGGACAAGACCTACCTTAAAGAGGGAACTAATTAATGGGTATGGAGGTGGTGTGGCATTATATGAGGATGAGCACTTGGTTGTATATGCAATTAAAGAATCAGGGGAGACTATGTCAAAAAACTTAAGATGGGTGAAAGGCTGGTTGCCCAATATAATAAAAAATAGTGAATAGAAAGCAAAACAGCCATTTCAGATGGAGATCAATAAAGAAAGAGCAGAGAAATGAATTCTAATTTTATTATCTTACTGATTAAAATTGTCTGCAAATAGTTTACTATAAGGTCCTTATGTGAATTCTCTTTGGACATTGTAAAATAGAGTGTTCCCTCTTCCTATATTTGGAGAATTGAGAGAAAAGCCGACATTACCATTGAATGTCTCGAATTATGGACCAGGTAATTGATTTGAACCTGGCTTTCTGTGTGTTGGTAGATGTTTGAGGACTGCTTCAAAACCCTCAAAGCTGCTTCAAAATTCTTTACCAGAGATATCAGATATGTATATCTCATGATCTTATCATGGTTGTGTGTATGTGTGTTGGAATTTATCCTTTTCTCTCTGGTATTGGATTTGCTGGCATACGTTCAGAGCGGTCTTTAAGGTAAGCTTGTGTAATTAATTAATTAATTAATTAATTCTTGATAAGTGAGGAGCTATCTTACTCATTTTGGATGGTTTGTTACTTTAATTCTCTAAGCTTTTGTTTTTTATGGTATTTTCTCTGAATTTTGCTTCCATGAGTGCTATTCCTCACTTGCTCCCTAACTTCTGTGGGACTCTTTTAAGTGTGTGTGCCTGTGTGTGTGTGTGTTTGAGTGTGTGTGTTTGTGTGTGTTGCACAATACGCTAAAAATGATATTTTAAGAGATATGAAGCTTCTCTATTCAGATCACAATTCACCTTCAAACACAGTGGAAACTCACGTTACATCTCGTTCAGCCACATTTCCTGCATTGAATGTCCCATTTGATCCACACTTATAAACGCAGATTCCGACTAGCCTGCATGGAACAAACACCAAATTTTGTGTGCCTGGTTTGAGTCTAATTGCCTGTCCCTTATTCTTGCTTTTTCACATGTTTCTTTACTTGCATGAGTGAATGAAATCGTATGGTAGTTGTCTTTCTGTGACTGACAGATAGGACACAGCCCAATGCTCTCTCCCTTTCTGCCACATGTCCCAGCGAACAAGAATGTCTTTTTGCTTATGGCTCCATAAGAGTGCACGGTGCATTTGGAGGACAGGGAGAAGGTAGAAACGTCTGGGAGCTCCAGGCCTGTCAACAGCCATCAGCACAATCAGTAGATGATCAATCAATGTAAAAATGGCATAAATGGACCTGAAGCCTAGAAATCACACTCCACAGAAAAAGAGAGAAGTCACAGAGACCATTGGAGAAAGGTGTAGACAGGGCTTATGGGAGTATTGGATAGTTGGTGCTTCATCACGTAGGGAGCCATGGACAAAGACAAAGGCCCAGGGGAGAGGAGCACACTTAGAATGCACAATATGAATGATGACCCATAGCTGTTGGAGGAGAAAAGGAGAGTGTCTGAAGGACACGAGTTCCTGCAACCAAGTGTCTTGAGGCCCAGGGATTCCAGATCAGCATGCCTTGCAGACATAGACTCAGACAACACTGTGTATCTCCTGGAGAGGACACCAGCAAGCAACCAGGTGTAGACAGCTTGGAAACAATGATCAGAGACAATACCTGTTAAAACCTGGTAAGATTATTATTTCTTTGTGTGCATTCGTGAAAGGCAGTGTTGGTGGAGATGCCTCGATGGGCGCAAAAATACTTGGGCTCTATGACCGCCATCGTCAAGACTGAGAAATGGCCACAGGCAGGAGCCTAAAGAAGCTCCCCAAAGTGCAATCACGGATTCCCAAACCTGGAACACTGTTGGGACTGCCTTCTTCAGGCCACATTGCTTAGTCACAGGAGAACAGAAAATCCTGAATGGGACGAGAAGATAGCCCTGCCCACATCCTCTCACATGGCCACAGAATTCAGCAGGCCTTATGTTTTGTGGAGTGGGTTGAAAATCACGTTTCACAGGCACACCAGACCCACGAAGCTTAAACTCACCATATTTGGCCCAGACACCACACACTCTGATTGGAAGGCAAGGAGAAACTCTGCAGAGGACCTGTGGAGGAGAGGGGACAACCACAACACAACCCCAGAGGGCATGTCACACACACCGGAGACTCTCTCAAATGCCATCCCTTGGGCACTTCAAGAGCTCTTCTTCCTAAACAAATTACCTTCAGTGTACATAACGGAATGTGTGTTTCGAATACAGAGAAGGCAATTAAATTTTGTAGATTCTCCTTATATTCCTGAAACTGGACCAAAAGCCTTTTCCAATGGCGTCACATGGGGATTGGTTCTCTTCCAACATGCTCCGTGCTTGCTCCTGTGAACTCCAAACAGATGAGTCCATCCTGGGCCTAAGCTTCTAGGTTGTAGATCTGCCTTTAATGTTTGGTCAGCTGGGAAAATTGGGAGGCATTTATGGCACGATTTCTGGAGATGCAAGAAGAACTCATGTCCTCACTGTTGAAGACTCCAACATGTATTTGGTACGGTTGCGGGTGTTAACTCTGAGCTTTCCTCAAAGGAGAGGGTCGCTTTTCCTGGTCAGAAGCATCCTGATAGGGTGACAGGACCATGAACATGTGTATGGCGTGAATTTCCCCGTGTGAGGCGGCTTGAACTCCTGACTCTTTCTTGACCTTATGTGGGTAAGGTGGAATTGTGGATTCTTGCCTTTCTCCGCAGTCCAGAGGGGTGGTGATGATAGGCCAAAGACTACAAATTCGGCCATGGAGAAGGAAACCCAAAATCACTTCACAAACTGTCTTGTTAAAATACCAGGCGGCTCCAGCGGTTTGGAGTGATTTTGATACTCCTGGCTGACCCAGAACTACTCCAGCCATATGAAGTGATGAGGCGTGGTTTGGTGAGGGAGGTTGCTAGGACCTCAGAGATTTGTGATGTCACAGAAGCTGACTTTACTGAAGCAGCAATCCAAATCTCATGACATATGAGTCCTATGGCTTTAAGTAGAAAGACCTGGGAAGGAACAAGAAAGAGCCCTGTTAGCGTGATCAAGAACTCAGTTGGTCTTTTCTCTTTCTTTCCCTCTTCCACTTTCTATACAAAGAGAAAAGAAAACGATGTTCTGTATACCATTCTTAGACCAACATTTCTCCTGAGAGAGCAAGGTGTTCCACTTTCCACTGCAATTTCTAGAGATATCAATCAACAGTGAGGCCTCTTGGCTACCACTAGTTCTCTGGGAGGTTTTATATCCTTGGGTGAGAGTGTCCATTCTTAGCTTCTTTTCACTCTGGTTTCTCAGGAGTAAGGTCTGACTTTGGTGCTTGGTCAGCTTGGAAGGTGACTGAAGGAAGGAGGGAAGGAAAGTCACCATTCCAGGGAAAATTGTCAAGGCAGGGATGTGCTGTGCTGTCAGTGACCTTATCTGCTAGTGTTCAGAAACACCACTCCTAAGGGATGAAGGCTCTGTCTTGCTGACATTAGCTTAAACACCGTTGCAGAGGCTTCATGGAGAGTGAAACTATGCATGATTGCTACCCCTAATGAAAGAGCCCTGGTCAGTACTCCTTGTCATCATTAGTTAATGCTACATGCCATAGTCGTGTTGAGCAACTCTCTTTATTAAATGAAAATGAATGGCCAACATCTCAGGTGTGTGTGACATGTCCTCTGGGGTTGTGTTGTTACTGTGAACGTCCTGTGGTCTCGTCCACTGCAGAGGCTCTCCTTGCCTTCCATTCAGAGTGTTTGGTGTCTGGGCCCAATATGTTGAGGTTAAGCTTCGTAGATGTATTGGGCCTTTGAAACGGGACCTTAAACTCACTCCACAAAATTTAAAGGCCTGCTGAATTCTTTGGCCTGGTGAGAGGATGTGGGCAGGGCTTTCTTCTAGTCCCCTGCAGGATTTTCGGTTGTCCTGGGACTAAACAACTTGGCCTAAAGAACGCAGTCCCAACAGTGTTCCAGGTTTGGGAATCCGTGATTGCAGATTGGGCAGCTAATGTCCTCACCATCCTGCCTGTGGCCACTTCTCAGTTTTGATGTTGGCGGTCATAGAGCCCAAGTATCTTTGATGCCCATCGAATCATCTCCACCAACACTGCCCATCAAAAATGCACACAAAGAAATAATCTTAACACGGTGTCAACAGGTATTGTCTCTGATCATGATTTCCAGACTGTCTGCACCTGATTGCTTGCTGGTGTCCTCTCTAGGAGAAATACAGTTTTGTCTGGAGTCTCTGTCTGCAACACAGGCTGATCTGGAATCCCTGGGCCTTATAACCTTGGGTTGCAAGAACTCATGTCCTTCAGACACTCTCCTTTTCTCCGCCAACAGCTAAGGGTCAACATTCAAATTGTGGGTTCTATGTGTGCTCCTCTCCCCTGGGCCTTTGTCTTTCTCCATGGCTCCCTGCCGTCTGAAGCACCAACCGCCAATTCTCCCATATGCCCTGTCTGCACCCTTCTCCCATGGTGTCTGTGACATCTTCTCTCTTTCGCTGTGGAGTGTGATTTCTAGGCTTCAGGTCCATTTATGCCATGTTTCCATTGGTGTGGTCATCTTCTGGTTGTGCTGATATCTGAAGACACGCCTGGAGCTCCCAGACACTTCTACCACCTCCCTGTCCTCCAAATGCCCTACGGACTCTTATGGAGCCTTAAGCATGTAGGCATTCTTGCTTCTTGTGAAATGTGGCAGAAAGGGAGAGAGCATTGGGCTGTGTCATATCTATCAATCACAGAAATACAAATACCATACGATTATACTCACTCATGGAAGTAAAGAAACATGTGAAAAAGCAAGAAAAAGGGACAGGAAGATAGACTCTAACCAGGCACACAAAATTTGGTGTTTGTTCCAAGCAGGCTAGTCAGAATCTGTGTTTCTAAAAGTGGATCAAATGCGACATTCATTGCAGGAAATGTGGCCGAACGGGATGTAATGTGAATTTCCACTGTGTTTGAAGGTGAATTGTGATCTGGAATAGAGCAGCTTCATATCTCTTAAAATATCCTTTTTACTGTGTTGTGAAACTCTCTCTCTCTCTCACACACACACACACACACACACACTTAAAAGAGTCCCACAGAAGTTAGGAAGCAAGTAAGGAATAGCACTCATGGAAGCAAAATTCAGAGAAAATACCATAAAAAAAGCTTAGAGAATCAAATTATCAACCCGTCCAAACAGTATAAGTTAACTCCTTACCTATCAAGAATTAATTAATTAATTAAGCAACTTTACCTAAAAGACCCCTCCACACAAGTATGCCAGCAACCCACTACCTTAGAGAAAAGGATAAATCCCAAGACACCTACGCACTACCATGATGAGATCATGAGTCATCCATATCTGACGTCTCAGGTAATGACTTTTGAAGCAGCTTTTGAGGCTTTTGAAGCTGTCCTCAAACATCTCCTAAAACACAGAAATCCAGGTTCAAATCAATTCCCTGGTCCTCAATTTGAGACATTTAATAGTAAGTCGGCTTTTCTCATCTATTCCCAAAATGTAGGAAGAGGGAAGTATCAAATTTACAATGTCCAAAGACCCAATTCACATAAGGACCTTATAGGAAACCAATGGCATACAATTTGAATCTGTAAGATAATAATAATAAAATTCATTTCTCTTCTCTTTCTTCCTTCACTGTCCAAACTGGATAAGTTAACTCCTTAGCTATCAAGAATTAATTAATTAATTTTGAGTCAAGATGGCGGGGAATTAGGAGGAGGCACCGTTTCAACCTGTACCATAAAGTGAGCTGATTATCTACCAAAGAACTCTGACCACCCATGAAATCAGCCTGAGATCAGAATTATATTCGTCTTGATCTCTACAGGAGCAGAAGATGCCAGTGGCAGGTAAAGCCGACTGTGAGCATTGGACTGATATGGGAAGATAAACAAAAGAGGGAGGGAGCCACCAGAGGTGACCTATTGGAAAGTAATACCTCAGTACGAGAGTGTCCTGCATCTGGGGACCAGCATTAACTTGGACTCTGGTTGAAAGCACTCAAGAAACAAAGAGCAAAGGATCGTGTGTGGAAATAGTGGGAACCTGGGGGTTAGGATCAGGGACCTAAGTCCCTGGACCCAGGACAGCCTCCCCTGGTGCTGAGCCAGAGAGACGCTGTGGAGAAATCAGGTCTCCATCCGTGAGCCACCAGTGCACCTGACCGCCAATGCGCCCAAGGAGAGTGGGGTCTGGGAACATGGCCAGAAGGAAGTCCTGAAACTCACGCATCCCACACCCTCCCTTGGGAGAAGTGCTCTTAGGCCCTAGCCTGGAGCTCTGGCATCCGGAAAAAACAGACATTCCCAGCCCGGGATAGCAGGAAAATCTCAGTGTGTGATCTCTGCTCGGTACCTCTCTGGCAATCTAGAGCTGCCTAGAGAGCCACCGATGCCCTGGTTTTGGGTACAAGGAGGAGCTCCTGCATCCCCAGGGACAGTGACTCAGAACCAACTCTGCAAGCAGCTCTTAAAGAACTTTCTGAGACTTCTCTCTGAGAGGGAGATCGGGGTGCAGTTTGCTCTCCTCTAAAACTCCAAAAACCATCAAAAGCTGTCAGGGCGAGAGAAAACTGATGAAAGAACATAAAAACCCCCAGAGAACAAAAGCCTGAAAAAAACAGTTTCCTCACAGCCCACCCCCTTGAGGGGAGCGGGAGGACCTAACTCAGGGAACATCATTGTCTGAAAACCCACGTGGCAGGCCCCTCCCCAGAAAACCAACCAGGAAGGAAGAAAAAAAAAAAAACTATAAGAGAATAACCACCACTACTTCATAAATACAACTTTTATTTTTAACTCTTTACCAATATTCTTATGCATTTTTTTATACATACAGATAATTTTTAACCTATTTACCATCACACTGAGATGTCCAGTACATCAAATTCTTTAATAACCTTCTAACCTGAACTTTTTGATACATACACCCGTGTTTTTCTTTTGCTTTTCTATTTTTTAATTCTTTGTTTAATTTTAACTTAGTTTAGTCTAGTTTATTCTTTTTTAATTTTTATTTTCTACTATACATAGAGAGTTAAACTTCAAGGTAAACCCCTTTCCCCAATCAATGCTACCCCTATAGGCAAACCAGTTTCTAATCCCCCTGTAACTTAGGAAAGTTGAGTCCTTAACAAAAACATCAACTTACAATCAGGAAGAATCAAAATAACCTTCTTCACCCACACTGAGAATTTATAACCACTCTCCCAATTTTTCCTTCTGTCAGTGTTTCTGTGAATTTGTGTTTGTCCTGATAATGTATAAATCTTATACTTGGGGTTCTTTCTGATGAGGTTCTTCCCCCCCCCTTTTTTTTTTTTTGCTTATAAATACATATTTTTTTTCTCTTGTCATATACTTTTATCAGTCTTTTTGTTTGTCTGTTTTTGTTTGTATAGTTCACAAATCTTACCTTGCGGCCCATTTGGGCTGAGCCTTCTCTTTTATCTTCCCTTTTTTTCCTATCTCTCTCTCTCTCTTTTTTCCTTTTTTCTTTTCCCTTTTTTCTTTCTTCTTCTCTATTTCTTTTTCTTTTCTTTTTTCTCTCATTTGGGTGGGGAACCCCGATTGCACAGAAGCATTCCAGGGTGCAACTTGACTGCACCAAAATCGATAAGTCCAGCTGCATCTGTTCAGTCATCTCTTACCAAAATGACTAGGAGGAGGAATACCCAACAGAAGAAAAATACAGAGAATGGGCCTGCCTTCTGCAACAGAGCTATCGGCTATTGACATAGACAATATGTCAGAAAAGGAATTCAGACTAGCAATTATCCAGGCAATAGCTAGGTTGGAGAAAGCCATGGATGACCAAACAGCATTGATTAGGGCAGAACTAAAAGCCACCAGGGATGATGTTCAATCTGCGCTCAATGAGTTCCAATCTAATCTAAATTCTCTAAAAGCTAGGGTAACTGAGATGGAAGATAGAATTAGTGATCTGGAGGACAAACAGATAGAGAGAAAGGATCAGGAGGAAGCCTGGAACAAACAGCTCAGAAGACACGAAAACACAATCAGGGAAATAAATGATGCCAAGAAACGTTCCAACATCAGAATTATTGGAATCCCTGAAGGGGAGGAAAAAGAAAGAAGTCTAGAAGATATAGTGGAAGAAGTTGTCTATGAAAATTGTCCCAATCTCACGAATGGAAACAACATTCATGTACTAGAGGCAGAGAGATTTCCTCCCATGATTTTAGATTCTCAAAAGTCCTCACGACAACTTATAGTTAAAATGAGGAATTTTGTTTCACGACAGACTCTCTTAAAAGCAGCTAGGACAAAGAAGCTCCTTACATACAGAGGAAAGCCCATTAGAATAACATCAGACCTTTCCACAGAGACCTGGCAAGCCAAGAAGGGCTGGAAAAATATATTCAGAGTACTAAATGAGAAGAATATGCAACCAAGAATACTCTATCCAGCAAGACTAACATTTAAAATGGATGGAGAGATAAAGAGTTTCCAAGACCGGCAAAGCTTGAAAGACTATGCAACCACCAAGCCAACACTGCAGGAAATATTAAGGGGGGTCCTATAAAAGAGAAAAAATCCCAAGAATATCATTGAACAGAAATATAGAAACAATCTACAGACAGAAAGACTTCAAAGGCAACATGACATGAATCAAAACCTATCTCTCAATAATCACTCTCAATGTGAATGGCCTAAATGCGCCCATAAAACGACACAGGGTTGCAGATTGGATCAAACGACAGGATCCATCCATATGTTGTCTACAAGAGACCCATTTTGAACCTAAGGATACACCCAGACTGAAAGTGAAGGGATGGAGAAGTATCTTTCATGCCAGTGGGCCTCAAAAGAAGGCTGGGTAGCAATTCTCATATCAGATAAATTAGATTTTAAACTAAAGACTGTAGTCAGAGATACAGAAGGACGCTACATAATTCTTAAAGGGACTATCCGTCAAGATGATCTAACAATTGTGAATATCTATGTCCCCAATATGGGAGCACCCAATTACATAAGAAAACTATGAATCAAGAAAAAGAGTCATTTTGATATGAATACAATAATAGTAGGAGATCTTAATATGCCTCTCTCAGAAATAGATCATCAAAGCAGAAAATTAATAAAGAAATAAGAGCATTGAATGAAACATTGGACCAGATGGACCTCATAGATATATACAGAACATTCCACCCTAAAACAACAGAATACTCATTCTTCTCAAGTGCTCATGGAACCTTCTCCAGAATAGACCACATACTGGGTCACAAAGCAGGACTCAACCGATACCAAAAGACTGACATTAATCCCTGCATATTCTCTGATCACAATGCTTTGAAACTGGAACTCAATCACACGGAAAAGTTCAGAAGGAACTCAAACACCTGGAAGCTAAAGACAACCTTGCTTAAGAATGCTTGGATCAACCAGGAGATCAAAGATGAACTTAAGCAATTCATGGAAACCAATGAGAATGAAGTCACTTCAGTCCAAAACCTATGGGATACAGCAAAGGCGGTTCTAAGCGGGAAATACATAGCCATCCAAGCCACCCTCCAAAATATTGAAAAATGCAGAATACACGAGCTGTCTCTATACCTTAAAGAACTGGAGAATTAACAACAAATCAAACCAACTCCACATGCAAGAAGGGAAATAATCAAGATAGGAGCAGAGATCAATGAGGTAGAAAGGAGAGATACAGTAGAACGTATCAATGAAACTAGAAGCTGGTTTTTTGAAAGAATCAATAAGATCGGTGAACCATTGGCCACACTAATCCAAAGGAAAAGAGAGAAAGCCCAAATTAATAAAATTATGAATGAAAAGGGAGAGATCACAACGAAAACCTAGGAAATAGAAACAATCATCAGAAATTATTACCAACAGTTATATGCCAATAAGCTAAGCAACCTAGATGAAATGGATGCATTCCTGGAAAACTACAAACTCCCAAATTTGTACCAGCAAGAAATTGACAACCTGAATAGACTGATATCTAGTAATGAGATTGAAGCAGTGAGCAAAAACCTCCCAAAAAACAAGAGCCCAGGACCTGATGGATTCCCTGGGGAATTCTACCAAACTTTCAAAGAAGAAATAGCACCAATTCTCCTGAAGCTGTTCCAAAAAATTGAAGCAGAAGGAAAACTTCCTGACTCTTTTTATGAAGCCAGCATTACCCTGATTCCCAAACCAGGCAAAGACCCTACGAAAAAGGAAAATTTCAGACCAATATCACTGATTAATATGGATGCAAAGATTCTCAACAAGATCCTAGTAAACAGGATCCAGCAGCACATTCAAAAGATTATCCACCATGACCAGGTGGGATTCATCCCTGGGTTGCAAGGTTGGTTCAACATTCGCAAATCAAACAATGTGATAGAACAAATCAATAAGAGAAGAGAGAATAACCACATGGTCCTCTCAATTGATGCAGAAAAAGCATTTGACAAAATCCAGCATCCGTTCCTGAAGAAAACGCAACAAAGTATAGGGATAGAGAGAACATTCCAGAACTTCATAAAATCTATCTATGAAAGACCCCAGCAAATATCATCCTCAATGGGAAAAAGCTTGCAGCCTTCACGTTGAGATCAGGAACAAGACAAGGATGCCCACTCTCACCACTCTTGTTCAACATAGTATTGGAAGTTCTAGCAATGGCAATAAGACAACAAAGAGAAATAAAAGGTATCCAAATTGGCAAGGAAGGAGTCAAACTCTCTCTCTTCGCAGATGACATGATTCTTTATATGGAAAAACTCAAAGACTCCACCCCCAAACTACTAGAACTCATACAGCAATTCAGTAAAGTGTTAGGATACAGTCAATGTGCAGAAATCAGTGGCTTTCTTATACATTAACAATGAAAATACAGAAAGGGAAATTAGAGAATCAATTCCATTTAGTATAGCACCAAGAACCATAAGATACCTGGGAATAAACCTAACCAAAGAGGCAAAGGACCTGTACTGGAGGAACTCAGAACACTCATGAAAGAAACTGAAGAAGACACCAAAAGATGGAAAACTGTTCCATGGTCTTGGTTTGGAAGAATAAAGATTGTTAAAATGTCTATACTGCCTAGAGCAATCTATACTTTTAATGACATTCCGATCAAAATTCCACCGGTAGTTTTCAAAGAGCTGGAGCAAATAATCCTAAAATTTGTATGGAATCAGAAGAGACCCCGAATTGCTAAGGAAATGTTGAAAAACAAAAACAAAACTGGCGGCATCACGTTACCCGATTTCAAGCTTTACCACAAAGCTGTGATCACCAAGATAGCGTGGGACTGGCATAAAAACAGACATATAGACCAGTGGAACAGAGTGGAGAGCCCAGATATGGACCCTCAACTCTATGGTCAAATAATCTTCAACAAAACAGGAAAAAATATTCAATGGAAAAAAGACAGTCTCTTCTATAAATGGTGCTGGGAAAACTGGACAGTGATATGTAGAAGAATGAAATTCGACCATTCTTTTACACCGTACACAAAGATAAACTCAAAATGGATAAAAGACCTCAACGTGAGACAAGAATCCATCAGAATCCTAGAGGAGAACATAGACAGTAACCTCTTCGATATCAGCCACAGCAACTTCTTTCATGATATGTCTCCAAAGGCCAAGGAAACAAAAGTGAAAGTGAACTTTTTGGACTTCATCAAGATCAAAAGCTTCTGCACAGCAAAGGAAACAGTCAACAAAACAAAAAGGCAACCCACGGAATGGGAGAAGATATTTGCAAATGACAGTACAGACAAAAGGTTGATATCCAGGATCTATAAAGAACTTCTCAAACTCAACACACACAAAACAGATAATCATATCGAAAAATGGGCAGAAGTGATGAACAGACACTTCTCCAACGAAGATATACAAATGGCTATTAGACACATGAAAAAAATATTCATCATCACTAGCCATCAGGGAGATTCAAATTAAAACCACATTGAGATACCACCTGACACCAGTTAGAATGGCCAAAATTAGCAAGACAGGAAACATCGTGTGTTGGAGAGGATGTGGAGAAAGGGGAACCCTCTTACATTGTTGGTGGGAATGCAAGTTAGTGCAGCCACTTTGGAGAACAGTGTGGAGATTCCTAAATAATTTAAGAATAGTGCTTCCCTATGACCCAGCAATTGCACTGCTGGGTATTTACCAGAAAGGTACAGACATAGTGAAAAGAAGGGACATCTGTATTCCAATGTTTATTACAGCAATGTCTATGGTCGCCAAACTGTGGAAAGAACCAAGATGCCCTTCAATGGATGAATGGATAAGGAAGATGTGGTACATAAACTCACTGAAGTATTATGCCTCCATCAGAAAGGATGAATACCCAACTTTTTTAGCAACATGGAAGGGACTGGAAGATATTATGCTGAGCGAAATAAGTCAAGTAGAGAGAGTCAAGTATCATATGGTCTCAATTATTTGTGAAGCATAACAAATACCATGGAGGACATGGGGAGATGGAGAGGAGAGGAAATTGAGGGAAACTGGAATGGGAGTTCAACCATGAGAGACTATGGACTCTGAAAAACAACCAGAGGGTTTTGAAGGGGCGGGAGGGTGGGAGTTTGAGGATTCAGGTGGTGGGTAATAGGGAGGACACGTACTACATGGAGCACTGGGTGTGAGGACAAAACAATGAACACTGATATGCTGTAAAAAAAAAATAAAAAATAAAAAATAATAAAATTTAAAAAACTAAAAATAAGAACAGTAAAAAAAGTATTAATTAATTAATTAACAACCTTACATAAAAGACCCAACACACAAGTCTGCCAGCAAGTCCAACACTGGAGAGAAAAGAATAAATTCCAAGACACATACGCAATACCATGACAAGATCATGAGTCATACATATCTGACATCTCAGGTAATGACGAAAGCTTTTGAAGTAGGCCTCAAATATCTCCCAACACACAGAAAGCCAGATTCAAATCAATTCCCTGGTCCACAATTCGAGACATTTAATGATAATGTCAGCTTTTCTCATCTATTCCCAAAATGTAGGACGTGGGAAGACTCAAATTTACAATGTCCAAAGACACAGTTCAGATAAGGACTTTAAAGTAAACCAATTTCCTTTAACACATACAATTCATACAATTTTAATCAGTAAGATAATAAAACTAGAATTCATTTCTCTTCTCAATCTTTCTTCATCTCTATGTGAAACGGCCTGCTTTGTATTCTAATCACTATTTTTTCTTATATTCGTCAAGCCAGCCTTTCATCCATCCTACGTTTTTTGACATAGTGCTCCCTGATTTTTTAATTGCATATACCACCAAGTGCTCATCCTCATATAATGCCACACCACCTGAATACCCATTAACCAGTTCCCTCTTTATGGCATGTATTATCCTCCTGTAACACTCAGCTTTTTACCCAAGGTCCTCAGTCTCTCCTGGTGCGTCTCCCTGTCTGACTTCTTCTCCTTCCATTTTCCCTTATTAATACTCATGTCCATGTTATTCCTCATGGGCCACATATGTGTGAAGTGATAGGATGTTTCCCTTTGTCTGCTTGCATTTTAATTTGGAAATCACCTTCTTTATCATAATCTTCATAATCATTTTTATCCAGTAGCCCTTAAAAGGGTATTTTGGCTCCTTCCACAGTGATGCTAGAGTGGGAATGGCAGGCCATCGATGTTGGCCATTCATTTTCGTCTGAATAAAGAGAATTGCTCAACATGCCTCTCCCCATGACTATGGCATATAGCATTAACTAATGATGACAAGGATTGCTGACTGGCCCTCTTTTTTGTGGGGTAGAGATCATGCAGAGTTTCAAACTCCATGAAGCATTTGCAACGGTGTTTAAGGTAATGTCAGGTAGAGAGAGACGCCATCCCTTAGGACTGGTGTTTCAGGACACTAGCAGATAAGGACACGGAGAGCACAACGCATCCCTGCCCTGGCCATTTTCCTGGAATGGTGACTTTCCTTACCTTCTTCCTTCCCTCAGCTTAATAGCTGAGCAAGCACCAAAGGCAAACATTACACCCGAGGAACGATAGGGAACAGAAGCTAAGAATGGACCTTCTCAACCAAGGATATCAAACCTCCCAGCGACCGAATGGTAGCCAAGAGGCCTCGCTGTTGATTGATATCTCTAGAAATTGTAATGGAAATAGGAACACCTTGCTCTCTCGGAGAATGTTGGTCTAAAGAATGGTATACAGAACATCGTTTTCTTTTCTCTTTGTATAGAAAGTGGAAGTGGGAAAGAAACAGAAAGGACCACCTAGTTCATGATCAGGCTAACAGGGCTCTTTCTTGTTCCTTCCCAGGTCTTTCTCCTTAAATCCATAGGACTCATAGGTCATGCAAATGGGATTGCTGCTTCAGTGAAGTCAGCTTCTGGGATGTCACAATCCTCTGAGGTCCTAGCAACCACTCCTCACCATACCACACCTCATCACTTCACCTGGCTGGAGAAGTTCTGGGGCTGCCAGGAGTATAAAAATCACTCCAAACCGCTGGAACGGCCTGGGTATCTCAACAAGAGAGTTTGTTAAGCGATTTGGGGTCCCATTCCCCATCCCCGAATTTGTAGTCTTTGGCCGTGACTGTCACCACCACCCCTATGGACTCCTGAGAATGGCAAGAATCTACAATTCCATCATACACACATAAGGTCAAGAAAGAGTGAGGAGTACAAGCAGACGCACACTGGATAATCCACGCCATACACATGTTCATGGTCCTCACACCAATTAGGATGCTTCTGACCAGGAAAAGCAACCCCGCCTTCCGAAGAAAGTTCAGAGTTAACACCTGCAACAATACCAAAGATGTCTGGAGTCTTCAACTGTGAGGACACGAGTTCTTCTTGCATCTCCAGAAATCGTGCCATAAATGCCTCCCAATTTTCCCAGCTGACCAAACATGAAAGGCAGGCCCTACACCCTGGACGCTTAGGCCCAGGATGGACTCATCTGTTTGGAGCTCACAGGAGCAAGCATCGAGTATGTTGGAAGAGAACCAGTCCCCATGGGAAGCCATCCGAAAAGGCTTTTGGGCCTGTTTCAGGAATACAACGTGAATCTACAAATGGTCTCTATCTTCTCTATATTCGAAACGTGCATTCTGTTATCTTCCCTGACGATAATTTCCTTTGGAAAAAGAGCTCATGGAGTGCCCAAAGGTTGGCACTTGAGAGAGTCTCAGGTGTGTGTGACATGCCCTCTGGGGTTGTGTTGTGGCTCTCCAATCTCCTGTGGTCTTGTCCTCTGCAGAGGCTCTCCTTGCCTTCCATTCAGAGTGTTTGGTGTCTCGGCCAAATATGGTGAGGTTTAGCTCCGTGGGTCTGGTGTTCCTGTGAAACGTGACTTTCAACCCACTCCACAAAACTTAAGGCGTGCTGAATTCTGTAGCCAGTTGAGAGGATGTTGGCAGGGTTTTCCCATAGTCCCCTGCAGGATATTCTATTCTCCTGGGACTAAGCAATGGCCTGAAGAAGGCAGTACCAACAGTGTTCTAGGTTTGGGAATCCGTGATTGCAGGATGGGAAGCTAATGTGTCACCGTCCTTCCTGTGGCCACTTCTCAGTTCTTGATGCTGGACGTCGGAGAGCCCAAGTATCTTTGGGGCCACTGAGGCATCTCCACCAACACTGCGCATCACAAATGCACAAAATATATAAGTATCTTACCACGGTGCCAACAGGTATTGTCTCTGATCATGGTTTCCAGAATCACTGTACCTGGTTGCTTTCTGGTGTCCTCTCCAGGAGATACACAGTGTTGTCTGGGTCTATGTGTGTAAAGCATGCTGATCTGGACTCCCCGGGCCTAAAGACTCTTGGGTTGCAAGAACTCGTGTCCTTCAGACACTCTCCTTTTCTCCACCAAAAGCTATGTGTCAACATTCAAATTGTGGATTCTAAGTGTTATCTCCCCCTGGGCCTTTGTCTTTGGTCAAGGCTCCCAGCCCTCTGAAGCACCAACCGTCCAATTCGCCCATAAGCCCTGTCTACACATTTCTCCCATGGTTTCTGTGACTTCTTCTCTCTTTCGCAGTGGATTTGATTTCTAGGCTTCAGGTCCATTTATGCCATGTTTTCATTGATGTGGTCCTCTTCTGGTTGTGCTGATGGCTGAAGGCAAGCCTGGAGATCCCAGACACTTCTCCCAACTCCCTGTACTCCAAATGCACTGCGGACTCCTAAGGAGCCATAATCAAGAATGTAATTTGCTCCTTGTGACATGTGCCAGAAAGAGAGAGAGCATTGGGTTGTGTCATATCTATCAGTCACAAAAAGACAAATACCATACGATTTCACTCACTCATGGAAGTAAAGAAACATGTGAAAACGCAAGAAAATGGGAAAGGCAATTAGACTCTAACCAGGCAGCCAAAATTTGGTGTTTGTTCCAGGCAGGCCAGTCAGAATCTGCGTTTCTAAAAGTGGATCTAATGGGACATTCAATGCAGGAAATGTGGTCGAACGGGATGTAACGTGAGTTTCCTCTGTTTGAAGGTGAATTGTTATCTGGAATAGAGCAGCTTCAGAATTCTTAAAATATCATTTTTAGTGTATTGTGAAACACACACACACACACACACACACACACGCACAGAGTTAAAAGGGTCCCACAGAAGTTAGGGAGCAAGTGAGGACTAGCACTCATGGAAGCAAAATTCAGAAAACATAACATAAAAAAAAAAAGTTTAGAGAATAAAAGTATCAAACCTTCCAAACTGGATGAGTTAAATCCTTACCTATCAGGAATGAATGAATGAATTAATTAATTAATTAAACATCCATACCTAAAAGACCCCTCAACACAAGTATGCCTGGAAATCCAATACCGGAGAGAAAAGGATAAATCCAAGACACATTCGCATTACCATGGCAAGTTCATTAGTCATAAATATCTGACCTCTCAGGTAATGAGGAAAGCTATAAAGCAGTCCTCAAACATCTCCCAACACACAGAGAGCCAGGTTCAAATCAATTCCCTGGCTCACAATTCGAGACATTTAATGGTAATGTCGGCTTTTCTCATCTATTCCCAAAATGTAGGAAGAGGAAAGACTCTAATTGACAATGTCCAAAGACCCAAATCACATAAGGACCTTATAGGAAACCAATGGCATACAATTTTAATCAGTAAGATAATAAAGCTAGAATTCATTTCTCTTCTCTTTCTTTCTTCATCTCCATGGGAAACAGCCAAATTTGCTTTCTATTCACTATTTTTTCTTATATTTGGCAAGCCAGCATTTCATCCATCCTACGTTTTTTGATATAGTGTTCTCAGATATTTTAATTGCGTATACCACCAAGGGCTCAACTTCTTATAATGCCACACCACCTCCACACCCATTAATCAGTTCCCTCTTTATGGCAGGTCTTATCCTCCTGTAAACATCTGCCTGGTACCAAAAGTCCTGAGTCTCTCCTGGTGCGTCTCCCTCTCTGAATACTTTTCCTTCTGTTTTCCCTTACTAGTACTCATGTCCATGGTATTCCTCATGGGCCATATATGAGTGAAGCCATACGATATTTCCCTTGCACTACTTTCATTTTCATTTGGAAATCATCATCTTTATCTTCATCTTCAAAATCATCTTTATTCAATAGCCCTTAAAAGGGTATCACGGCCCCTTCCACAGTGATGCTAGAGTGGGCATGGTAGGCCATCGAAGTTGGCTGTTCATTTTCATCCGAATACAGAGAGTGGCTTACCATGGCTCTCCCCATGATTATGGCATGTAGCATTAACTAATGATGACAAGGAGAGCTGACCAGGGCTCTTTATTTCTGGCTAGCGATCATGCAGAATTTCACAATCCATGAAGAAAGTGCAACGGTGTTTAAGGTAATGTCAGGTATACAGAGCCTCTATCCCTTAGGACTGGTGTTTCAGAACAGTAGCAGTTAAGGACACGGACAGCACAACGCATCCCTGCCCTGGCAATTTTCCTGGAATGGTGACTTTCCTTCCCTTCTTCCTTCCGTCATCTTCTAAGCTGACCAAGCACGAAAGGCAGACCTTACACCCGAGAAACCATAAGAAACAGAAACTAAGAATGGACCCTCTCACCCAAGATTATCAACCCTCCCAGAGTCCGAATGGTAGCGAAGAGGCCTGGTTGTTGATTGAGATCTCTATAAATGGCAGTGAAAATAGTTACACCTTGCCTTCTCTGGAGAAATGTTGGTCTAAAGAATGGTATACAGAACATCGTTTTCTCTTCTCTTTGTATAGAAAGTGGAAGTGGAAAAGAAACAGAAAAGACCACCTGAGTTCATGATCAGGCTAACAGTTCCTTCCCAGATCTTTCTACTTAAAGCCATAGGACTCATATGTCATGAGAATGGAATTGCTGCTTCAGTGAAATCAGCTTCTGTGAGGTCACAAAACTCTGAGGTCCAAGCAACCTCTCCTCACCAAAACATGCCTCATCACTTCTCCTGGCTGGCGTAGTTCTGGGTCAGCCAGGAGTATCAAAATCACTCCAAAACGATGGAGCCACCTGGCAATTTACCCAAGGCACTTTGTGAAGCGATTTGGGGTCACCTTCTCCATGGCTGAATTTCTAGTCTTTGCTCGTGACTGTCACCACCATCCCTCTGGACTCCTGAGATGGGCAAGAATCCACAATTCCATCTTACACACATAAGGTCAAGAAAGAGTCAGGAGTTCAAGCAGCCTCACACGGGGAATTCCATGCCATACACATGTTCATGGTCCTCACACCCTATCAGGATGCTTCTGACCAGAAAAAGCACCCCCGCCCTCCGAGGTAAGCTCAGAGTTAACACCCACAAACATCCCATAGACATGTCTGTGGTCTTCAACAGTGAAGACACGAGTCCTTCTTGCATCTGCAGAAATCATGCCATAAATGCCTCCCAATTTTCCCAGCTGACCAAACATTAAAGGCAGAACCTACATCCTAGATGCTTCGGCCCAGGACGGACTCATCTGTTTGGAGATTACAGGAGCAAGTACGGAGCATGTTGGAAGAGAACCAATCCCCATGTGAAGGCATCCGAAAAGGCTTTTGGGCCAGTTTCAGGAATACAACGTGAATCTACTAAATGTCTCTGCCTTCTCTGTATTCAAATCACGCTTTCTGTTATCTACACTGAAGATAATTTCTTTAGGAATAAAAGTTCATGGAGTGCCCAAGGGCTGGCACTTGAGAGAGTCTCCAGTGTGTGTGACATGCCATCTGGGGTAGTGTTGTGGCTGTCTACTCTCCTGTTTGCTCATCCTCTGCAGAGGCTCTCCTTGCCTTCCATTTAGAGTGTTTGGTGTCTGGGCCAAATATGGTGAGGTTTAGCTCCGTGGGTCTGGTGTGCCTGTGAAACGTGACTTTCTACCCACTCCCCAACACTTAAGGCCTGCTGAATTCTGTGGCCAGGTGAGAGGATGTGGGAAGGGCTTTCTTCTAATAATGTGCAGGATTCTGTGTTGTCCTGGGACTAAGCAATGTAGCCTGAAGAAGGCAATCCCAAGAGTGTTCCAGGTTTGGGAATCCGTGATTGCAGGTTGGGAAGCTAATGTCCTCACCGTCCTGCCTATGGCCACTTCTCAGTCTTGATGGTGGCTATTGTAGAGCCCAAGTATCTTTGGCGCCCATCGAGGCATCTCCACCAACACTGCCCAGCACGAATGCACACAAAGATATAATAATCTTACCACGGTGTCAACAGGTATTGTCTCTGATCATGGTTTCCAGGCTGTCTGCACCTGGTGGCTTGCTGGTGTCCTCTCCAGTAGGTAGACAGTGTTTTCTGGAGTCTGTGTCTTCAAAGCATTCTGATCTGGAATTCCCGGGCCTCAAGTCACTTGGGTCGCAAGAAATCATATCCTTCAGTGACTCTCATTTGTCCGCCAACAGCTATGGGTCAACATTCAAACTGTGGGGTCTAAGTGTGCTCCACTCCCCTGGGCCTTTGTCTTTGGCTATGGCTCCCTGCCCTCTGAAGCAGCAACCGTCCAATTCTCCAATAAGCCCTGTCTAAACCCTGCTCCCATGGTCTCTGTGACTTCTCTCTTTTGCTTTGGAGTGTGATTTCTAGGCTTCAGGTCAATTTATTCCATGTTTACATTGGTGTGGTCATCTTCTGGTTGTGCTGAAGGCTGAGGATAAGCCTGGAGCTCACAGACACTTCTACACTCTCCCTTTCCTCCAAAAGCACTGAGGACTCTTTTGGAGCCATAAGCAGGAAGGCATTCTTGCTCCTTGTGACATGTGGCAGAAAGAGAGAGAGCATTGGGCCATGACATATCTGTCAGTCCCAGAAAGACAAATACCATACAATTTCACTCACTCATGGAAGTAAAGAAACATGTGAAAAAGCAAGAAAAGAGACAGGAAATGAGACTCTAACCAGGCACACAAAATTTGGTGTTTGTTCCTGGCAGGCTACTCAGAATCTGCGTTTCTAAAATTGGATCAAAAGGGACATTCAATGCAGGAAATATGGCCGAACGGGATGGAACATGAGTTTCCATTGTGTTAGAAGGTGAATTGTGATCTGAAATAGAGCAGCTTCATATCTCTTAAAATATCCTTTTTAGCATTTTGTGAAACACACACACACGTGCACACACACACACACACAGAGACACACAACCACACCCACACACACACTTAAAAGAGTCCCATAGAATTTAGGGTGCAAGTGAGGAATAGCACTCATGGAAGCAAGATTCAGAGAAAATACCTTAAAAACAAAATCTTGGAGAATCAAAGTTTCCAATCGTCCAAACTGGATAAGTTAACTACTTTCCTATCAAGAATTAATTAATTAATTCTTTTAATTAATTAATCTAATTAATTAATTAATCAAATTTATTAATTAATTAATTTAACAACCTTACCTAAAAGACCCCTCCTCACATGTATGCCAGCAAATCCAATACCGGAGAGAAAAGATTAACTCCAAGACCCATACGCACTACCATGACAAGATCATGAGTCATACATATCTGTCGTCTCATGTAATGACCAAACCTCTTTAAGCATTCTTCAAACATCTCCCAATACACAGAAAGCCACGTTCAAGTCAATTCCCTAGTCCACTATTTGAGACACTTAATGGTAATATAGGGTTTTCTCATTAATTCCCAAAATGTAGGAAGAGGGAAGACTCAAATTTACAATGTCCAATGACCCAATTCACATAAGGATCTTATAGGAAATCAATTGCATACAATTTTAATCAGCAAGATAATAAAACTAGAATTCATTTCTCTTCTCTTTCATTCTTCATCTCCATGTGAAACGACCGGTTTTGCTTTCTATTCACTATTTTTTCTTATATTCGGCAAGCCAGCCTTTCATCAGTCTGACGTTTTTTGACATAGTGTTCCCTGATTCTTTAATTGCAAATACCACCAAGTGCTCATCCTCATATAATGCCACACCACATCCATACCCATTAACCAGTTCCCTCTTTATCGCAGGTATTATCCTCCTGGAACCCTCCAGCTTGGTCCCCAAAGTCCTGAGTCTCTCCTTGTGTGTCTCCCTGTCTGACAACTTCTCCTTCCGTTTTCCCTTTATACTACTCATGTCCATGGTATTCCTCATGGGTCACATAGGAGTGAAGACATAGGATATTTCCCTTGGTCTGCTTGCATTTTCATTTGGAAATCATCTTCTTTATCATCATCTTCATAATCATCTTTATTCATGAGCCCTTCAAAGGGTATCTCGGCTCCTTCCACAGTGGTGCTAGAGTGGGCATGGAAGACCATCGATGTTGGCCGTTCATTTTCATGTGAATAAAGAGAGTTGCTCAACATGGCTCTCCCCATGACTATGGCATGTAGCATTAACTAATGATGACAAGGTGTGCTTACCACGGCTCTTTCATTAGGGGTAGCGATCATGATCAGTAGGGGTAGAGTTTCACCCTCCATGAAGCCTTTGCAATGGTGTGTATGGTAATATCAGGTTGACAGAGCCTTCATCCATTGGGACTGGTTTTTCAGGACACTAGCAGATAAGGACACAGACAGCATAACGCATCCCTGCCCAGGCAATTTTCCTGGAATTGTGACTTTCCTTCCCTTCTTCCTTCCGTCACCTTCCAAGCTGACCAAGCACCAAAGGCAGACCTTACACCCAAGAAACCATAAGGAATAGAAGCTAAGAATGGACCCTATCACACAAGATTATCAAAACTCCCGGAGACCTAATGGTAGCCATGAGGCCTTGCTGTTGTTTGAGATCTCTAGAAATTGCAGGGGAAATAGTTACACCTTGCCTTCTCTGGAGAAATGCTGGTCTAAAGAATGATATAGAGAACATCGTTATCTTTTCTCTTTGTATAGAAAGTGGAAGAGGAAAAGAACAGACACGACCACGTGAGTTCATGATCAGGCTAACAGCGTTCTTCCCTGTTCCTTCCCAGGTCTTTCTATTTAAAGCCATAGGACTCATATGTCATGAGAATGGGATTGCTTCTTCAGTGAAGTCAGATTATGTGACCTAACAAAGCTCTGAGGTCCTGGCAACCTCTCCTCACGAAACCACGCCTCATCACTTCACATGGCTGGAGTAGTTCTGGGTCAGTGAGGAGTATCAAAATCACTCCAAAACGCTGGAGCCGCCTGGCTATTTACTGAAGGCAGTTTGTGAAGGGATTTGGGGTCACCTTCTACATGGCTGAATTTCTATCTTTGCTCGTGACTGTCACCACCATCCCTCTGGACTCCTGAAATGGGCAAGAAACCACAATTCCATCTTACACACGTAAGGTCAAGAAAGAGTCAGGAGTTCAAGCAGCCTCACATGGGGAACTCCATGCCATACACATGTTCATGGTCCTCACACCCTATCAGGATGCTTCTGACCAGGAAAAGCGCGCCCCGCCCTCCGAGGTAGGCTCAGAGTTATCACCCGTAAACATCCATAGACATGTCTGGAGTCTTCAACATTGAAGACACGACTCCTTCTTGAATCTGCAGAAATCATGCCGTAAATGCCTCCCAATTTTCCCAGCTGACCAAACATTAAAGGCAGAACGTACATTCTAGAAGCTTAGGCCCAGGAAGGACTCAACTGTTTGGAGCTCACAGGAGCAAGCAGGGAGCATGTTGGAAGAGAAAGAATCCCCATATGAAGGCATTTGAAAAGGCTTTCGGGCCAGTTTCAGGAATACAACGTGAATCTACTAAAGGTCTCTGTCTTCTCTGTATTCAAATCGCTCATTCTGTTATCTACACTGAAAATAATTTCTTTAGGAAGAAGAGCTCATGGAGTGCCCAAGGGCTGACACTTGAGAGAGTCTTCGGTGTGTGTGACATGCCCTCTGGGGTTGTGTTTTGGCTGTCCACTCTCCTGTTTGCTCATCCTCTGCAGAGACTCTCCTTGTCTTCCATTCAGAGTTTTTAGTGTCTAGGCCAAATATGGTGAGATTTAGCTCCGTGGGTCTGGTGTGCCTGTGAAACGTGACTTTCTACCCACTCCCCAACACTTAAGGCCTGCTGAATTCTGTGGCCAGGTGAGAGGATGTGGGAAGGGCTTTCTTCTAGTCCTGTGCAGGATTCTGTGTTGTCCTGGGACTAAGCAACATGGCCTGAAGAAGGCATTCCCAAGAGTGTTCCAGTTTTGGGAACCCGTGATTGCAGGTTGGGCAGCTAATGTCCTCACCATCCTGCCTGTGGCCACTTCTCAGTCTTTTTTTTTTTTTTTCACTTCTCAGTCTTGATGGTAGCGGTCGTAGAGCCCAAGTATCTTTGGCGCCCATCGAGGCATCTCCACCAACACTGCCCAGCACGAATGCACACAAAGATATAATAATCTTACCACGGTGTCAACAGGTATTGTCTCTGATCATGGTTTCCAGGCTGTCTGCACCTGGTGGCTTGCTGGTGTCCTCTCCAGGAGATACACAGTGTTCTCTGGAGTCTATGTCCGCAAAGCACGCTGATCTGGAATCCCCGGGCCTCAAGTCACTTGGGTTGCAAGAAATCAGGTCCTTCAGAGACTATCCTTTTCTCCGCCAACAGCTATGGGTCAACATTCAAACTGTGGGGTCTAAGTGTGCTCCTCTCCCCAGGGCCTTTGTCTTTGGCCATGGCTCTTTGCCCTCTGAAGCACAAACCGTCCAATTCTCCCATAAGTCCTCTCTAAACCCTTCTCCCATGGTCTCTGTGACTTCTCTCTTTCGCTGTGGAGTGTGATTTCTAGGCTTCAGGTCCATTTATGCCATGGTTACATTGGTGTGGTCATCTTCTGGTTGTGCTGAAGGCTGAAGACAAGCCTGGAGCTCACAGACACTTCTACACTTTCCGTTTCCTCCAAATGCACTGAGGACTCTTATGGAGCCATAAGCAGGAAGGCATTCTTGCTCCTTGTGACATGTGCCCGAAAGGGACAGAGCATTGGGCTGTGTCATATCTGTCTGTCACAGAAAGACATCTCCCATACGATTTTATGCATTCATGGAAGAAAAGAAACATATGAAAAAGCAGGAGAAAGGGACAGGCAATGAGACTCTAACCAGGCATACAAAATTTGGTGTTTGTTCCAGACTGGCTACTCAGAAATTCTCGTTGTTAAATTTGGATCAAAAGGGACATTCAATGCATGAAATATGGCCCATGGGATGTAACGTGAGTTTCCATTGTGTTAGAAGGTGAATTGTGATCTGGAATAGAGCAGCTTCATAACTCTTAAAATATCCTTTTTAGCATTTTGTGAAACAAACACACACACACACACCACACACACTTAAATAAGCAGAGGAAGCACCAAAGGCAGACTCTACACCCGAGAATACATAGGGAACAGAAGCTAAGAATGGACCCTCTCACCCAAGATTATCAAACCTCCCAGAGATCTAATGATAGCCAAGAGGCCTCGCTGTTATTTGAGATCTCTAGAAATGGCAAGGGAAATAGTTACACCTTGCCTTCTCTGGAGAAATGTTGGTCTAAAGAATGGTTTACAGATCATAGTTTTCTGTTCTCTTTGTATCGAAAGTGGAAGTTGAAAAGAAACAGACACGACCACGTGAGTTCATGATCAGGCTAACAGGGCTCTTTCCTGTTCCTTCCCAGGTCTTTCTACTTAAAGTCATAGGATTCATATGTCATGAGAATGGGATTGCTTCTTCAGTGAAGTCTGATTATGTGACCTCACCAAGGTCTGAGGTCCTAGCAACCTCTCCTCACGAAACCACGCCTCATCACTTCACATGGCTGGAATAGTTCTGGGTTAGCCAGGAGTATCAAAATCACTCCAAAACACTGGAGCCGCCTGGCTATTTACCCAAGGCAGTTTGTGAAGGGATTTGGGGTCACCTTCTCCATGGCTGAATTTCTATCTTTGCTCGTGACTGTCACCACCATCCCTCTGGACTCCTGAGATGGGCAAGAATCCACAATTCCATTTTACACACGTAAGGTCAAGAAAGAGTCAGGAGTTCAAGCAGCCTCACACGGGGATCTCCATGCCATACACATGTTCATGGTCCTCATACCCTATCAGGATGCTTCTGACAAGGAATAGCGCCCCCCGCCCTCCTAGGTAAGCTCAGAGTTAACAACCGCAAACATCCCATAGACATGTCTGGAGTCTTCAACATTGAAGACACAAGTCCTTCTTGCATCTGCAGAAATCGTGCCATAAATGCCTCCCAATTTTCCCAGCTGACCAAACATTAAAGGCAGAACCTAGATCCTAAAAGCTTAGGCCCAGGACGGACTCAACTGTTTGGAGCTCACAGGACCAAGCATGTTGGAAGAGAAAGAATCCCCATATGAAGGCATCCGATAAGGCTTTCAGGCCAGTTTCAGGAATACAGCGTGAATCTACTAAATGCCTCTGTTTTCTCTGTATTCAAATTGCGCATTTTTTAAAAATAATTTATTTATTTATTTGACAGAGAGAGATCACAAGTAGACAGAGAGGCAGGCAGAGAGAGAGAGAGAGGGAAGCAGGCTCACCGCTGAGCGGACAGCCCGATGCGGGACTTGATCCCAGGACCCCGAGACCATGACCCGAGCCGAAGGCAGCGGCCCAACCCACTGAGCCACCCAGGCGCCCCTCAAATTGCGCATTCTTTTATCTACACTGAAGATAATTTCTTTAGGAAGAAGAGCTCATGGAGTGCCCAAGTGCTGGCACTTGAGAATGTCTCAGGTGTGTGTGACATGCCCCCTGGGGTTGTGTTGTGGCTGTCCACTCTCCTGTTTGCTCATCCTCTAAAGAGGCTCTCCTTACCTTCAATTCAGAGTGTTTGGTGTCTGGGCCATATATGGTGAGGTTTAGCTCCGTGGGTCTGGTGTGCCTGTGAAACATGACTTTCTAGCTACTTCCCAACACGTAAGGCCTGCTGAATTCTGTGGCCAGGTAAGCGGATATGGAAAGGGCTTTCTTCTAGTCCCATGCAGGATTCTGTGTTGTCCTGTGACTAAGCACGTGGCCTGAAGAAGGCATTCCCAAGAGTGTTCCAAGTTTGGGAATCCGTGATTGCAGGTTGGGAAGCTAATGTCCTCACGGTCCTGCCTGTGGCCACTTCTCCGTCCTAATGCTGGTGGTCGTAGAGCCCAAGTATCTTTGGCGCCCATCGAGGCATCTCCAACAACACGGCCCAGCACGAATGCACACAAAGATATAATAATCTTACCACGGTGTCAACAGGTATTTTCTCTGATCATGGTTTCCAGGCTGTCTTCACCTGGTTGCTTGCTTGCTGGTGTCCTCTCCAGGACATACACAGTGTTCTCTGGAGTCTATGTCGGCAAAGCATGCTGATCTGGAATCCCCTCACCTCAAGTCACTTGGGAGGCAAAAAAACATGTCATTCAGAGACTATCCTTTTCTCTGCCAACAACTATGGGTCAACATTCAAACTGTGGGGTCTAAGTGTACTCCACTCCCCTGGACATTTGTCTTTGGCCATAGCTCCCTGCCCTCTGATGCAGCAACCGTCCAATTCTCCCATAAGCCCTGACTTAACCCTTCTCCCATGGTCTCTGTGACTTCTACTCTCTTTCACTGTGGAGTGTGATTCTAGGCTTCAGGTCAATTTATGCCATGGTTACATTGGTGTGGTCATCTTCTGGTTTTGCTGAAGGCTGAAGACAAGCCTGGAGCTCACAGACACTTCTACACTCTCCCTTTCCTCCAAATGGACGGAGGACTCTTATGGAGCCATAAGCAGAAGGCATTCTTGCTCGTTGTGACATGTTTCAGACAGAGAGAGCATTGGGCTGTGTCATATCTGTCAGTCTCAGAAAGACAAATACCATACGATTTCACTCACTCATGGAAGTAAAGAAACATGTGAAAAAGCAAGAAAAAGGGACAGGCAATGAGATGCTAACCAGGCACACAAACACACACACACAACCCCACGCACACACACACTTAATAGAGTTCCATAGAATTTAGGTGCAAGTGAGGAATAGTACTCATGGAGGCAAAATTCAGAGAAAATACCTTAAAAAACAAAATCTTAGAGAATCAAAGTTTCCAATCGTCCAACCTGGATAAGTTAACTACTTACCTATCAAGAATCAATTAATTATTTAATTAAACAACATTGCCTAAAAGACCCCTCCTCACTTATATGCCAGCAAATCCAATACCAGAGAGAAAAGGATAAAATCCCAGACCCATACACACTACCACGACAGATCATGAGTCATATATATCTGACGTCTCACGTAATGACCAAAGCTCTTGAAGCATTCCTCAAACATCTCCCAATACACAGAAAGCCACGCTCAAATCAATTCCCTAGTCCACAATTTGAGACATTTAATGGTAATGTAGGCTTTTCTCATTTATTTCCACAATGTAGGAAAAGGGAAGACTCAAATTTACAATGTCCAATGACCCAATTCACATAAAGATCTTATAAGAAACCAATTGCATACAATTTTAACCAGCAAGATAATAAAACTAGAATTCATTTCTCTTCTCTTTCTTTCTTCATCTCCATGTGAAACGGCCGGTATTGCTTTCTATTCCCTATTTTTTCTTATATTCGGCAAGCCAGCCTTTCATTGATCTGACGTTTTTTGACATAGTGTTCCCTGATTCTTTAATTGAAAATAACACCAAGTGCTCATCCTCATATAATGCCAGACCACATCCATACCCATTAACCTGTTCCCTCTTTATCGCAGGTATTATCCTCCTGGAACCCTCCAGCTTGGTCCCCAAAGTCCTGAGTCTCTCCTTGTGCATCTCCCTGTCTGACAACTTCTCCTTCCGTTTTCCCTTTATACTACTCATGTCCATGGTATCGCTCATGGGCCACATAGGAGTGAAGCCATAGGATATTTCCCTTGGTCTGCTTGCATGTTCATTTGGAAATCATCTTCTTTATCATCATCTTCATAATCATCTTTATCTAATATCACTTAATAGGGTATCTCGGCTCCTTAAACAATGATGCTGGAGTGGTCATGGCAAGCCATCAATGTTGTCCATTCATTTTCATGTGAATAAAGAGAGTTGATCAACATGGCTAGTCAGAAACTTCCTTTCTAAAAGTGGATCCAATGGGACATTCAATGCAGGAATTGTGGCTGAATGGGTTGTAACGTGAGTTTCCACTGTGTTTGAAGGTGAAATGTGATCTGGAATAGAGCAGCTTCATATAACTTAAAATATTTTTTTCAGCGTTTTCTGAAACACACACATACACACACACACACACTTAAAAGAGTCCCACAGAAGTTAGGGACCAATTGAGGAATAGCACTCTTGGAAGCAAAATTCAGAGAAAATAGCATAAAATAAAAGCTTAGAGAATCAAAGTAACAAACCATCCAAACAGGATAAGTTAACTCCTTACCTATCAAGAATTAAATAATTAGTTAATTAGTTAATTAATTAATTTACAACCTTACCTAAAAAAACCCTCCACAGAAGTATGCCAGCAAATCCAGTACCGGATAGAAAAGGATAAATCCCAAGACACATACACAGTACCATGACAAGATCATGAGTCATACATATCTGACCTCTCAGGTAATGACATTTGAAGCAGCTTTTGAGGCTTTTGAAGCAGTCCTCAAACATCTCCCAACACACAGAAAGCCAGGTTCAAATCAATTCCCATTTCCACAGTTCGTGACATTTAACGGTAACATAGGCTTTTCTCATCTATTCCCAAAATGTAGGAAGAGAGAAGACTCTAGTTGACAATGTCCAAAGACCCAATTCACATAAGGACCTTATAGGAAACCAATAGCATACCATTTTAATCAGTAAGATAATAAAACGAGAATTCATTTCTCTTCTCGTTCTTTCTTCATCTCGACGTGAAACGACCTGTTTTGCTTTCTATTCACTATTTCTTCTTATATTCGGCAAGCCAGCCTTTCATCCAACCTACGTTTTTTGACATAGTGTTCCCTGATTCTTTAATTGCACATACCAACAAGTGCTCATCCTCATATAATGCCTCACCACCTCCATACCCATTAACCAGTTCCCTCTTTGTGGCATGTCCTCTTCTCCTCTAACCCTCAGCTTGGTCCCCAACGCCCGAGTCTCTCCTGGTGTGTCTCCCTGTCTGACTTCTTCTCCTTTCGTTTTCCCTTCCTAATACTCATGTCCATGGTATTCCTCATGGGCCACATAGGAGTGAAGCCATAGGATATTTCCCTTGGTCTGCTTGCATTTTCATTTGGAAATCATCTTCTTTATCATCATCTTCATAATCATATTTATACACTATATCTTAAAACGGTATCTCGGCTCCTTCCACAGTGACACTAGAGTGGGCATGGCAGGCCATCGATGTTGGCCATTCATTTTCATCTGAATAAAGAGAGTTGCTCAGCATGGCTCTCCCCATGACTATGGCATGTAGCTTTAAATAACGATGACAAGGAGTGCTGACCAGATCTCTTTCTTAGGGGTAGTGGTCATACCGAGTTTCAAACTCCATGAAGCCTTTGCAATGGTGTTTAAGGAAGTGTCAGGTAGACGGAGCCTTCATCCGTTAGGACTGGTGTTTCAGGACCACTAGCAGATAAGGACATGGACAGCAGGCATCCCTGCCCTGGCGATTTTCCTGGAATTGTGACTTTCATTCCCTTCTTCATTCCCTTGCCTTCCAAGCTGACCAAGCATCAAAGGCAGACCTTACACCTGAGAAACCATAAGGAACAGAAGCTAAGAATGGACCCTCTATTTAAAGCCATAGGACTCATATGTCATGAGAATGGGATTGCTGCTTCTGTGAAGTCAGCTTCTGTGACGTCACAAAGCTCTGGGGTCCTAGCAACAACTTACCCCGAGAAACCATAGGGAACAAAAGCTAAGAATGGACCCTCTCACACAAGGATATCAAAACTCCCAGAGAATTAATGGTAGCCAAGAGGCCTCGTGGTTGATTGAGATCTCTAGAAATTGCAGTGGCAATAGGAACACCTTGCTCTCTCTGGATAAATGTTGGTCTAAAGAATGGTATACAGAATATCGTTTTCTTTTCTCTTTGTATAGAAAGTGGAAGTGGGAAAGAAACAGAAAGGACCACCTGAGTGCATGATAAGGCTAACAGGGCTCTTTCTTGTTCCATCCCAGGTCTTTCTACTTAAAGCCATAGGATGCATATGTCATGAGAATGGGAATGCTGCTTCACTGAACTCATCTTCTGTGATGTCACAAAGCTCAGAGGTCCTAGCAACGACTCCTCACCAAACCATGCCTCATCACTTCATCTGGATGGATTAATGCCGGGTCAGCTAGGCCTATCAAAATCACTCCATACAGCTGGGCTGCCTGGGGATTTCCCCAAGATAGTTTTTGAAGTGATATGGGTTCACCTTCTCCATGGCCAAATTTGTAGTCTTTGGCCGTGACTGTCCCCACCACCACTCTGGCCTCCTGAGAAAGGCAGGAATCCACAATTCCAACTTACCCATGTAAGTTCAAGAAAGTGTCAGGAGTACAAGCAGCCTCACACGGGGAGCTCCAGGCCAAACACATGTTCATGGTCCTCACACCCTATCAGGAGGCCTCTGACCAGGAAAAGCGCCCACCACCCTCCGAGGAAAGCTCAGAGTTCACACCCGCAACCATACCAAAGACCTGTCTGGAGTCTTCAACAGTGAGGACAGGATTTCTTCTTGCATCTCCAGAAATCGTGCCATAAATGCCTCCCAATTCTCCCAGCTGATCAAACATTAAAGTCAGAAACTACACCCTAGAAGTTTAGGCCCAGGACGGAATCATCTGTTTGGAGCTCACAGGAGCCAGCACGGAGCACGGTGGAAGAGAACTGATCCCCATTTGAAGCCATCAGAAAGGCTCTCGGGACATTTCAGGAATACAGGGTGAATCTACAAACGGTCTCTCTCTTCTTTGTATTCGAAACACGCATTCTGTTATCTACACTGAAGATAATTCCTTTAGGAAGAAAAGCAGATGGAGTGCCCAAGGGCTGGCACTTGAGAGAGTCTCAGGTGTGTGTGATATGCCCTCTGTGGTTGTGTTGTGGCTGTCCACTCTCCCGTGGGCTCGTCCTCTACAGAGGCTCTCCTTGGCTTCCATTCACAGTGTGTGGTGTCTGGGCCAAATATGGTGAGTTTATGCTTCATGGGTCTGGTGTGTGTGTGAAACGTGTCTTTCAACCCACTCCACAAAACATAAGGACTGCTGAATTCTGTGGCCAGTTGAGAGGATGTGGGCAGGGCTTTCTTCTAGACCCCTGCAGGATTTTCTGTTCTCCTAGGACTAAGCAACGTGGTCTGAAGAAGACAAAACAGCAGTGTTACAGGTTTGGGAATCCGTGATTGCAAGTTGGGCAGGTAATGTCCAAACCGTCCTGCCTGTGGCCACTTCTCGGTCTTGACGGTGGCGGTCATAGAGCCCCGTATCTTTGTGGGCCATTGAGTCATCTCCAGCAATACTGCCCACCATGAATGCACACAGAGAAATAATAATCTTACCGCTGTGTCAACAGGCATTGTCTCTGATCATGGGTCCTCAAGACCCTTGGGTGGCAAGAACTCATGGTATCAGACACTCTCCTTTTCTCTGCCAACAGCTAAGGCTCAACATTCAAATTGTGGGTTCTAACTGTCCTTTTCTCCCCTGGGCCTTTGTCTTTGGCCATTGCTCCCTGCCCTCTGAAGCACCAACCGTCCAATTCTCCCATAAGCCCTCTCTACACCCTTCTCCCATGGTTCCTGTGACTTCTTCTCTCTTTCACTGTGGAGTGTGATTTCTAGGCTTCAGGTCCATTTATGCCATGTTTCCATTGATGTGGTCATGTTCTGGTTGTGTGATGGCTGAAGACAGGCCTGGAGCTCCCACACTTTTCTACCGTCTCCCTGTCCTCCAAATGCACTGCGGACTCTTATGGAGCCATAAGCAAGAAGGCATTCTTGCTCCTTGTGACATGTGGCGGAAAGGGAGAGAGCATTGGGCTGTGTCATACCTCTCAGTCAAAGAAAGAGAACTCCCATATGATTTCACTCACTCATGGAATAAAGAAACATGTGGAAAAGTAAGAAAGAGGGACAGGCAATTACACTCTAATCAGGCACACAAAATTTGGTTTTTGTTCCAGGCAGGCGAGTCAGATTATGCATTGATAAAGGTGGATCAAATGGGACATTTGGCCAATATGGCCAAACGGGATGTAACGTGAGTTTCCACTGTGTTTGAAGGTGAATTGTGATATGGAATAGAGCAGCTTCATATCTCTTAAAATATCATTTTTAGCGTTTTCTGAAACTCACACACACACATGCGTGCGCACACACACACACACACACATACACACACACTTTAAAGCACCCACAGAAGTTAGGGAGCAACTGAAGAATATCACTTATGGAAGAAAAATTCAGAGAAAATACCATAAGAAACAAAAGCTTAGGAAAAAGTAGCCAACCGCCCAAACTAACTCCTTCCCTATAAAGAATTAATTAATTAATTAAATATCCTTACCTAAAAGAAACTTCCACACAAGTATGCCAGCAAATCCAATACCGGACAGAAAAAGAATAAATTCCAAGACACATACGCACTACCATGTTAAGATCATTAGTCATACATATCTGACGTCTCAGGTAATGACTTTTGAAGAAGCTTTTGAGGCTTTTGAAACAGTTCTCAAACATCTCCGAACACACAGAAAGCCAGGTTCAAATCAATTCCCTGGACCACAATTCGAGACATTTAATGCTAATGTCGGCTTTTCTCATCTATTCCCAAAATGTAGGAAGAGGGAACACTCTAAAACACAATGTCTAAAGTCCCAGTTCACATAAGGACCTTATAGGAAACCAAATGCATACAATTTTAATCAGTAAGGTAATAAAACAAAAATTCATTTCTCTTCTCTTTCTTTCTTCACCTACATATGAAACGGCCTGTTTTGCTTTCTCTTCACTATTTTTTCTTATATTTGGCAAGCCAGTCTTTCACCCATCTGACGTTTTTTGACATAGTGTTCCCTGATTCTTTAATTGCATCTACCACCAAGTGCTCATCCTCGTATAATGCCACACCACCTCCATTCCCATTAACTAGTTCCTTCTTTATGGCAGGTCTTATCCTCCTGTAACCCTCAAGTTGGTCCCCAAAGGGCTGAGTCTCTCCTGGTGCGTCTCCTTGTCTGACTTCTTCTCCTTCCATTTTCCCATTCTCCTATTCATGTCCAAGGTATTCCTCAAGGGCCACATATGAATGAAACCATAGTGTATTCCCCATAGTCTCCTTGCATTTTCATTTGGAAATCGTCTTCTTTATCATCATCTTCGTAATCATCTTTATCCACTAGCCCTTAAAATGGTATCTCGACTCCTTCCACAGTGATGCTAGAGTGGGCATGGCAGGCCAAAAATGTTGGCCGTTCATTTTCATCTGAATAAAAAGAGTTGCTCAACATGGCTCTCCCCATGACAATGGCATGTAGCATTAACTAATGATGACAAAGAGTGCTGACCAGGACTCTTTCTTTATGTGTAGCGATCATGCAGAGTTTCACTCTCCATGAAGACTTTGCAATGGAGTTTATGGTAGTGTCAGGTAGACGCAGCCTTCATCCGTCAGGACTGGTGTTTCAGGACCACTAGCAGATAATGACGTCGACAGCACAAGGCATCCCTGCCCTGGCGATTTTCCTGGAATTGTGACTTTCATTCCCTTCTTCATTCCCTCGCCTTCCAAGCTGACCAAGTATCAAAGGCAGACCTTACACCCGAGAAACCATAGGGAACAGAAGCTAAGAATGGACCCTCTCACCCAAGGATGTCCAACCTCCCAGAGACCTAATGGTAGCCAAGAGGCTCGATATTGATTGAGATCTCCAGAAATTGAAGGGGAAATTGGAACACTATGCTCTCTCTGGAGAAATGTTGGCCTAAACAATGGAATACAGAACATCGTTTTCTTTTCTCTTTGTATAGAAAGTGGAAGTTGGTAAGAAACAGAAAAGCCCACATGAGTTCATAGTCAGGCTAACAGGGCTCTTTCTTGTTCCTTCCCATGTCTTTCTACTTAAAGACATAGGACTCATATGTCATGAGAATGGGATTGCTCCTTCAGTGAAGTCAGCTTCTGTGACATCACAAAGCTCTGAGTTCCTAGAAACCGCTCCTCACCAAAGCATGATTCATCCCATCACCTGGCTGGAGTATTTCTGGGTCTGCCAGGAGTATCAAAATCACTGCAAACCACTGGAGCCGACTGGGTGTTTCACCAAGAGAGTTTGCGAAGCGATTTTGGGTCACCTTCGTCATGGCCAATTTTGTAGTCTTTGGCCATGTCTGTCTCCACCAAACTCTGGACTGCTGAAAAGGGCAAGAATCTGAAATTCCATCTTACCCACATAAGGTCATGAACGAGTCAGGAGCACAAGCAGTCTCACACGGGGAACTCAAAGCCATAAACATGTGTATGGTCCTCAACACTATCAGGATACTTCTGACAAGGAAAAGGGCCCCCCGCCCTCCTAGGAAAGCTGAGTTGACACCCGCAACCATACCAAAGACATGTCTGGAGTCTTCAACAATTAGGACACAATTTCTTCTTAAAACTCCAGAAATCGTGCCATAAATGCCTCCCAATTTTCCCAGCTGACCAATCATTAAATTCAAACCATACACCATAGAAGTTAGGCCCAGGATGGACTCACTGTTTAGAGATCACAGGAGCAAGCACAGAGCATGTTGGAAGAAAACCAATCCCCATATGAAGCCATCAGAAAAGGCTTTCAGGCCTGTTTCAGGAATGCAACGTGAATCAAGAAACGTGACCGTCTTCTCTCTATTCTCTGTATTTGAAACGCACATTCTGTTATCTACCTAGAAGAAAATTTTTTTATGAGGATAGCCCATGGAATTCCCAAGGGCATGTGTGTGCCCTCTTGTGTTGTGTTGTGGCTGTCCACTCTCCTACGGGCTCATCCTCTGCAGAGTCTCTCTTGCCTTCCATTCAGTGTTTGGAGTCTGGGCCAAATATGGTGAGGTTAAGCTCTTGGGTCTCCTGTGCCTGTAAAACGTGACTTTCAAAAGACTCCACAAAACTTAAGGCCTGCTGAATTCTGTGGCCTGGTGAGAGGGTGTGGGCAGGACTTTCTTCTAGTCCCCTGCAGGATTCTCTCTTCTCCTCCAACTAAGCAACGTGGGCTAATGAAGGCAGTCCCAACAGTTTTCCAGGTTTGGGAATCCGTGGTTGCAGGTTGGGCAGCTAATATCCTCACTGTCCTGCCTTTGGCCACTTCTCAGTCTTGATGATGACGGTCGTAGAACCCAAGTATCTGTGGTGCCCATCGAGGCATCTCCAACAACACTGCCCATCACGAATGCACCCAACGAAATAATAATCTTACCACACTGTCAACAGGTATTGTCTCTGATCATGGTTTCCAGGCTGTCTGCACCAGTTGCTTACTGGTGTCCTCTCCAGTAGATACACAGTGTTCTATGGAGTCTATGTCTGCAAAGCATGATAACCTGGAATCCCCGGGCCTCAAGACCCTTGGGTTGCAAGAACTCATGTCCTTCTGACACTCTCATTTTCTCAGCCAACAGCTATGGGTCAACATTCAAATTGTGGGTTCTAAGTGTGCTCTTCTCCCCTGTGCCTTTGTCTTTGTCCATGGCTCCCTGCCCTCTGAAGCACGAACAGTCCAATTCTCCCATAAGCCCTGTCTACACCCTTCTCCCACGGTCTCTGTGACTTCTTCTCTCTTTCACTGTGGAGTGTGATTTCAAGTCTTCAGTTCCATTTATGCCATGTTTCCATTGATGTTGTCTTCTTATGGTTTTGTTGATGGCTGAAGACAAGCCTGGAGCTCCTGAAACATCTACCATCTCCTTGTCCTACAAATGCACTGTGGACTCTTATGGAACCATAAGCAAGAAGGCATTCTTGCTCCTTGTGACATGTGGCGGAAAGGGAGAGAGCATTGGGCTGTGTCATACCTCTCAGTCAAAGAAAGAGAACTCCCATATGATTTCACTCACTCATGGAATAAAGAAACATGTGGAAAAGTAAGAAAGAGGGACAGGCAATTACACTCTAATCAGGCACACAAAATTTGGTGTTTGTTCCAGGCAGGCGAGTCAGATTATGCATTGATAAAGGTGGATCAAATGGGACATTCAATGCAGGAAATATGGCCGAACGGGATGTAATGTGAGTTTCCATTGTGATTGAAGGTGAATTGTGATTTGGAATAGAGTATCTTTATATCTCTTAAAATATCATTTTAGCGTTTTGTTAAACTCTCACACACACACACACACACACACACACACACACACACTTAAGAATCCCACAGAATTTAGGGAGCAAGTGAGGAATAGCACTCATGGAAGCAAAATTCAGAGAAAATACCTTAAAAAACAAAAGCTTAGCATATCAAAGTAACAAACCGTCCAAACTGGATAAGTTAACGCCTTACCTATCAACAGTTAATTAATTATTTAAATAATTAAACAACATTACCTAAAAGACCCCTCCACACAAGTATGCCAGCAAATCCAATACCGGAGAGAAAAGGATAAATTCCAAGACAGATACGCACTACCATGACAAGATCATGAGTCATACATATCTGACGTCTCAGGTAATGAATTTTGAAGCAGCTTTGGCATATTTTGAATCCATACTCAAACATCGCCCAAGAAACAGAAAGCCAGGTTCAAATCAACTCCCTGGTCCAGAATTCTAGACTTTTAATGATAATGTCGGCTTTTCTCATCTATTCCAAAATATAGGAAGAGGAAAGAATTTAATTTACAACCTCCAAAGACCCAATTCACATAAGGATCTTATAGGTAACCAAATGCATACAATTTTAATCAGTAAGATAATAAAACTAGAATTCATTTCTCTTCTATTTCTTTCTTCATCTCCGTGTGATACGGCCTCATTGCTTTCTATTCACTATATTTTCTTATATTCTGCAAGCCAGCCTTTCATCCATCCTACGTTTTTTGACATAGTGTTCCCTGATTCTTTAATTGCATATAATACCAAGTGCTCTTCCTCATATAATGCCACCCCACCTACAAACCCATTAACCAGTTCCATCTTTATGGCATGTATTATCCTCCTGTAAACCTCAGCTTGGTCCCCAAAGTACTGAGTTTCTGCTGATGCGTCTCCTGTCTGACTTCTTCTCCTTCCATTTTCCCTTACTACTACTCATGTCCACGGTATTAGTCAGGGGTCACTTATGAGTGAAACCATAGGATATTTCCCTTGGTTTGCTTGCATTTTCATTTGGAAATCATCTTCTTTATCATCATCTTCATAATCATCTTTATCCACGCGCCATTAAAAGGTTCTCTCAGCTCCTTCCACAGTTATGCTTGAGTGGGCATGTCAAGCCATAGATATTGGCTTTCATTTTCATCTGAAAAAAGAGAGTTTCTCAACAGGGCTCTGCCTAGGTCTATGGCATGTAGCATTAATTAATGATGACAAGGAGTGCTCACCAGAGCTCTTTCTTTAGGGGTAGCGATCATGCAGATTTTCACTCTCCAACATTGCAACAATATTTAAGGTAATGTCAGGTAGACAGAGCCTTCATCCCTTAGGACTGTTGTTTCAGGACACTAGCAGATAAGGACATGGACAGCACAATGCATCCTGCCCTGGCAATATTCCTGGAATTGTGACTTTCCTTCCCTTCATCCTTCCCTCAACTTCCAAGCTGACCAAGCACCAAAGGCAGACTTTACACCCGAGAAAACATAGCGAACAGAAGCTAAGAATGGACCCTCTCACCCCAGGATATCAAATATCCCAGAGACCTAATGGGAGCCAAGAGGCCTCGCTGTTGTTTGAGATCTATGGAAATTGCAGTGGAAATAGGAACACCTTGCTCTTTCTGGAGAAATATAGGTCTAAGGAATGGTACACTGGGCGCCTGAGTTGCTTAGTCAGTTAAAGCCTCTGACTTCAGCTAAGGTCCTGAACCCAGGGTCCTGGGATCGAGCCCTATATTGGGCTCTCTCTCAGAGAGGAGCCTGCTTCCCTTTCTGTCTCTGCCTGCCTCTCTACCTACTTGTGATCTCTGTCTGTCAAATAAATAAATAAAATCTTAAAAAAAAAAAGAATGGTATACAGAACATCTTTTTTCTCTTTGTATAGAAATTGGAAGTGGTAAAGGAACAGAAAAGGCCCCCTGAGTTCATGATCAGACGAACAGGGCTCTTACTTATTCCTTCCCATGTCTTTCTACTTAAAGCCATTGGACTCATATGACATGAGAATTGGAATGCTGCTTCATTGAAGTCAGCTTCTGTGACGTCACAAAACTCTGAGAACCTAGCAACCAATCCTCACCAAACTATGCCTCAACACTTCACCTGGCTGGAGTAGTTCTGGGTCAGCCAGGAGTATCAAAACCATTCCAAACCGCTGGAGCCGCCTGGGTATTTCCCCAAGACAGTTTGTGGATCGATTTGGGGTCATCTTTTCCATGGCTGATTTGGTAGTCTTTGTCCATGACTGTGACCATCACTACTCTGGACTACTGAGAAGGGCAATAATCCACAATTCCATCTTACCCACATAAGGTCAAGAAAGAGTCAGGAGTACAAGCAGCCTCACACGGGGAACTCCATGCCATACACATGTTCATGGTCCTCACACATTATCAGGATGCTTCTGACCAGGAAAAGCGCCCCCCCCTGAACTCTGAGGAAAGCTCAGAGTTAACACATGCAACCATACCAAAGACATGTGTGGAGTCTTCAACATTGAGGACAAGAGTTCTTCTTGCATCTCCAGAAATAATGCAATAAATGCCTCCCAATTTTCCCAGCTGACCACTAATTAAAGGCAGACCCTACACCCTAGAAGCTTAGGCCCAGGAGGGACTCATCTGTTTGGAGCTCACAGGAGCAAGCACGGAGCTGGTTGGAATCTCGAGAACCAATCCCCATGTGAAGCCATGGGAAAAGGCTTTCGTGCCTCTTTCAGGAATACAACGTGAATCTACAAAAGGTCTCTGTCTTCTCTCTATTCGAACGAGAATTCTGTTATCTACCATGAAGTTAATTTCTTTCGGAAGAAGAGCTCATGGAGTGCCCAAGGAATGGCACTTGAGAGAGTCTCAGTTGTGTGTGACCTGCCCTCTGGGGTTGTGTTGTGGCTGTCCACTCTCCTGTGGCTCGTCCTCGGCAGAGGGTATCCTTGCCTTCCATTCAAAGTGTTTGGTGTCTGGGCCAAATATCCTGAGGTTAAGTTTTTTGGGTCTGTTGTGCCTGTGAAACATGAATTTCAACCCACTCCACAGAACTTAAGGTCTGCTGAATTCTGTGGCCAGGTGAGGGGAGGTAGGCAGGGCTTTCTTCTAGTCCCCTGCAAGATTTCCTGTTCTCCTGTGACTAAGCAACGTGGCCTGACGAAGGCAGTCCCAACCGTGTTCCAGGTTTGGGAATCCGTGATTGCATGCTGGACAGTTAATGTCCTCACGGTCCTGCCTGTGGCCAATTCTCAATCTGGATCCTGGTGGTTGTAGAGACCAAGTATCTTTGGCACCCATAGAGGCATCTCCACCAACACTACCCATCATAAATGTACACAAAGAAATAATAATCTTCCCAAGGTGTCAGCAGGTACTGTCTCTGATCATGGTTTCCAAGCTGTCTGCACCTGATTGCTTGCTGGTGTACTCTCGAGGAGATACACAGTGTTCTCTGGAGTCTATGTCTGCAAAGCATGCTGATCTGGAACCCCAGGACTCAAGTCCCTTGGCTTGAAAGAACTCGTGTCATTCAGACACTCTCCATTTCTCCGCCATTTTGATGGCTCAACATACAATTTGTGGGTTCTAAGTATGCTCCGCTCCCCGGGGCCTTTGTCTTTGTCCATGGCTCCCTGCACTCTGAAGCACCAACCATCCAATTCTCCCATAAGCCCTGTCTACACCCTTTTCCATGGTCTTTGTGACTTCTTCTCTCTTTCGCTGTGGAGTGTGATTTCTGGGCAGCAGGTCCATTTATGCCATGTTTCCATTGATGTGGTCATCTTCTGGTTATGCTGATGGCTGAAGACAAGCCTGGAACTCCCAGATACTTCAACCATATCCCAGTCCTCCAAATACACTCGGACTCTTATGTAGCCATAAGGAAGTAGGCATTCTTGCTCCTTGTGCCATGTGGCAGAAAGGAAGAGAGCATTGAGCTGTGTCCTTCTGTCAGTCAGAGAAAGAAAACTAACATACGATTTCAATCACTCATGGAAGTAAAGAAACAGGTGAAAAAGCAAGAAAAAGTACGGGCAATGAGACTCTAATCAGGCACACAAAATTTGGTGTTTGTTCCAGGCAGGCTAGTCAGAATCTTCGTTTCTAAAAGTGGATCAAATACGACATTCAATGCAGGAAAAGTGAACGCACGGGATGTAATGTGAGTTTCCACTGTGTTTGAAGGTGAATTGTGATCTGGACTTGAGCAGCTATATATCTCTTAAGATATCATTGTTAAAGTTTTGTGAAACACACACACGTGCACACACACACACACACACATAAAAGAGTCCCAGAATATTTGGGAGCCATTGAGGAATAGCACTCATGGAAGCAAAATTCAGAGAAAATATCATAAAAAACAAAAGCTTAGAGAATCAAAGTAACAAACCATCAAAACTGGATAAGTTAACTCCTTACCTATCAAGAATTAATTAATTAATTAAACATCCTTACCGAAAAACCCCTCCACACTAGTATGCCAGCAAATCCAATAATAGAAAGGGATAAATTCCAAGACACGTATGCACTACCATGACAAGATCATGAGTCATCCATATCTGATGTCTCAGGTAATGACTTTTCAAGCAGCTTTTGAGGCTTTTGAAGCAGTCCTCAAACATCTCCCAATACACAGAAAGCCAGGTTCAAATCAATTCCCTGGTCCACAATTCGAGACATTTAATGGTAATGTCAGCTTTTATCAACTATTCCCAAAATATAGGAAGAGGGAAACTCTAATTTCCTATGTCCAAAGACCCAATTCAGAGAAGGACCTTATAGGAAACCATTGCATACCATTTTAATCAGCAAATTAATAAAACTAGAATGCATTTCTCTTCTCTTTCTTTCTTCATCACCATGTGAAACGGCCTGTTTTGCATTCTATTCACTATTTTTCCTTATATTCAGCAAACCAGCCTTTCATCCATCCTACGTTTTTTTGACATAGTTTTCTCTGATTTTTAATTGCATATACCACCTAGTTCTCATCCTCATATAATGCCACACCACCCTCATACCCATTAACCAGTTCCCTCTTAATGGAATATCTTATCCTCCTGTAACCCTCAGCTTGGTCCCCAAAGTCCTGAGTCTCTCCTGGTGTGACTCACTGTCTGACTTCTTCTCCTTTCATTTTACCTTGCTACTACTTATGTCCATGGTATTCCTCATGGGAAACATATGAGTGAAGCCATAGGATATTTCCCTTGGTCTGCGTGCATTTTAACTTGTAAATCATCTTCTTTATCATCATCTACATCATCATCTTTATCCACAAGCCATTGAAAGTGTCTTTCGGCACCTTCCACAGGAATGCTAGAGTAGCATGGCAGGCCATCGATGTTGGCCGCTCATTTTCATCTGAATAAAAGAGCTGTTCAACATGGCTCTCGCCGTGACTATGGCATGTAGCTTTAACTAATGATGACAAGGAGTGCTGACTGGGGCTCTTTCTATAGGGGTAGCGACAGGCAGATTTTCACTCTCCATGAAGCCTTAGTAATGGTTTTAAGGTTACGTCAGGTAGACAGAGCTTTCATCTCTTAAGACTGGAGTTTCAAAACACTAGCAGATAAGGACACGGACAGCACAACGCATCCGTGCCCTGGCAATATCCCTGGAATTGAGACTTTCCTTCCCTTCTTCCTTCCCTCGCCTTCAAAGCTGACCAAGCACCAAAGGCAGACCTTACACCTGACCCTCTCACCCAAGGATATCCAACCTCCCAGAGACCTAATGGTAGCCAAGAGGCCTCTCTGTTGATTGAGATCTCTAGAAATTGCAGTGTAAAAAGGAACACCTTGCTCTCTCTGGGGAAATGTTGGTCTAAAGGATGGTATAAAGAACATCGTTTTCTTTTCTCTTTGTATAGAAAGTGGAAGTGGGAAAGAAACAAAAAAGGCCCCCTGAGTTCATGATCAGGCTAACCGGGCTCTTTCTTATTCCTTCCCATGTCTTTCTACTTAAAGCCATTGGACTCATATGGCATGAAAATTGGATTGCCGCTTCAGTGAAGTCAGCTTCTGTGACGTCACAAAACTCTGAGGTCCTAAAAACCACTCCTCACCAAACCATGCCTCAACACTTCACCTGGCTGGAGTAGTTCTGGGTCATCCAGGAGTATCAAAACCACTCCAAACCGCTGGAGCTGCCTGGGTATTTCCCCAAGATATTTTGTGGATCTATTTTGGGTCATCTTCTCCATGGCCAATTTTGTAGTCTTTGTCTGTTATGGTCACCACCACTACTCTGGACTACTGAGAAGGGTAAGAGTCCACAATTCCATCTTACCCACATAAGGTCAAGAAAGAGTCAGGAGTACAAGCAGCCTCACACGGGGAACTCCACGCCATACACATGTTCATGGTCCTCACACACTATCAGGATGCTTCTGACCAGGAAAATCGCCCCCCCCCCCCAAACTCTGAGGAAAGCTCAGAGTTAACACATGCAACCATACCAAAGACATGTGTGGAGTCTTCAACATTGAGGACAAGAGTTCTTCTTGCATCTCCAGAAATAATGCAATAAATGCCTCCCAATTTTCCCAGCTGACCAATAATTAAAGGCAGACCCTACACCCTAAAAGATTAGGCCCAGGAGGGACTCATCAGTTTGGAGCTCACAGGAGCAAGCACGGAACAGGTTGGAAGAGAACCAATCCCCATGTGAAGCCATGGGAAAAGGCTTTCGGGCCTCTTTCAGGAATACAACATGAATCTACAAAAGGTCTCTGTCTTCTCTCTATTCGAAACACGCATTCTGTTATCTACCCTGAAGTTAATTTCCTTCGGACGCAGAGCTCATGGAGTGCCCAAGGGCTGACACTTGAGAGAGTCTCAGGTGTGTGTGACCTGCCCTCTGGGGTTGTGTTGTGGCTGTCCACTCTCCTGTGGGCTCGTCCTCTGCAGAGGCTCTCCTTGCCTTCCATTCAGAGTGTTTGGTGTCTGGGCCAAATATGTTGAGGTTAAGCTTCATTGATCTTGTGTGACTGGAAACATGACTTTCAACCCACTGCACAAAACTTAATGCCTGCTGAATTCTGTGGCCAGGTGAGAGGATGTGGGCAGGACTTCTTCTAGTCCCCTGCAGGATTTCTGTCCTCCTGGGATTAAGCAAATTGGTCTGATGAAAGCAATCCCAACAGTGTTCCAGGTTTCGGAATCTGTGATTGTAGATAGGGCAAATAATGTCCTCACCGCCGTGCCTGTGGGCACTTCTCAGTCTTGATGCTGGTGTGAGTAGAGCCCAACGATCTTTTGTGCCCATTGAGGGATCTCCACCAACACTGCCCATCATGAATGCACACAAAGAAATAATAATCTTATACGTGTAAACAGGTATTGTATGTGATAATGGTTTCCAAGTTGTCTACACTGGGTTGCATGCTGGTGTCCTCTCCAGGAGATACACAGTGTTCTTCAGTTCTGGATTCTATGTCTGCAAAGCATGTTGATCTGGATTCTCCGGTCCTCAAGAATCTTGGGTTGCAGGAACTTATGTCATTCAGACTCTCTCCTTTCTCTGCCAACAGCTATGGGTCAACATTCAAAGTGTGTGTTCTAAGAGTGCTCCTCTCCCCTGGGCCGTTGTCTTTGGCCATGGCTCCCTACCCTCTGAAGCACCAACCATCCAATTCTCCCATAAGCCCTGTCTACACCCTTCTCCAATGGTCTCTGTGACTTCTCTCTTTCGCTGTGGAGTGTGATTTCTAGGATACAGGCCCATTTATGCCATATTTCCATTGATGAGATCTTCATCTGGTGGTGCAGACGACTGAAGATAAGTCTGGAGCTACCAGACACTTCTACAATCTCCCTGCCCTCCATAAAGAGGGAACTGGATATGGGTAGGGACGTGGTGTGGCATTATATGAGGATGAGCACTTGGTGGTATATGCAATTAACGAATCAGGGAACACGATGTCAAAAAACGTAGGATGGATGAAAGGCTGGCTTGCCGAATATAAGAAAATATAGTGAATAGAAAGCAAAACAGGGGGCGCCTGGGTGGCTCAGTGGTTTAGGCCACTGCCTTTGGCTCAGGTCATGATATCAGGGTCCTGGGATCGAGTCCTGCATCGGACTCTCTGCTCGGCAGGGAGCCTGCTTCCCTCTCACTCTCTATGCTTGCCTCTCTGCCTACTTGTGATCTCTCTCTGTCAAATAAATAAATAAAATCTTAAAAAATTAAAAAAAAAAGAAAGCAAAACAGGTCGTTTCACATGGAGATGAAGGAAGAATGAGAAGAGAAATCTATTTTCATTATCTTACTGTTTTAAATTGTATTCACTTGGCTTCCTTTAAGGTCTGTATGTGAATTGGGTCTTTACATGGTAAATTAAAGTATTCCCTCTTCTTACATTTTGGGAATAGATGAGAAAAGCCGACATTACCATTTATTGTCTCGAATTGTGGACCAGGGAATTGATTTGAACCTGGCTTTCTGTGTGTTTGGAGATGTTGGAGGACGGCTTCAGAAGCCTCAAAAGCTGCTTCAAAGTCATTACCTGAGACATCAGATATGTCTGACTCATGATCTTGTCATGGTAGTTCGTATGTGTCTTGGAATTTATCCTTTTCTCTCCGGTATTGGATTTGCTGGCAGACTTCTTTGTAGGGTTCTTTTAGGTAAGGCTTTAATTAATTAATTATTTAATTGTTGATAGGTAAGGCATTAACTTATCCAGTTTGGACGTTTTGTTACTTTGATACTCGAAGCTTTTTTTTTTTTTTATGGTATTTTCTCTGAATTCTGCTTCAATGAGTGTTATTCCTCACTTGCTCCCTAAATTATGTTGGACTCATTTAAGTGTGTGAGTGTGTGTGTGTGTATGTGTGTGTGACTTTCACAAGCACTAAAAATGATATTTTAAGAGATATGAAGCTGCACTATTCCAGATCACCAATCACCTTCAAACACAGAGGAAACTCACATTACATCCTGTTTGGCCACATTTCCTGCATTGAATGTCCCATTTGATCCACTTTTCGAAATGCAGATTCTGACTAGCCTGCCTGGAACAAAAACCAAATTTTGTGTGCCTGGTTAGACTCTAATTGCCTGTCACATTTTCTTGCTTTTTCACATGTTTCTTTACTTCCATGTGTGAGGGAAATCGTATGGTAGTTGTCTTTCTGTGACTGACAGATATGACACAGCCCAATGCTTTCTCCCTTTCTGCGACATGTCACAAGTAGCAAAATGCTTTCTTGCTTATGGCTCCATAAGATTCCGCAGTGCATTTGGAGGACAGGGAGATGGGAGAAGTGTCTGGGAGATCCAGACCTGTCTTCAGTCATCAGCACAACGAGAAGATGACCACATCAATGGAATCATGGCATAAATCGAGCTGAAGCCTAGAAATCACACTCCACAGCAAAAGGGAGAAGAAGTCACAGAGACCATGGAAGAAGGGTGTAGACAGGGATTATGGGAGAATTGGACGTTTGGTGATTCAGAGGACAGGGAGCCATGGCCAAAGGCAAAGGCCCAGGGAAGAGGAGAACACTTAGAACCCAAAATTTGAAAGTTGACCCATAGCTGTTGATGGAGAAAAGGAGAGTGTTTGAAGGACATGAATTCTTGCAAAACAAGGGTCTTGAAGCCTGAGTATTCCACACCAGCTTGCTCTGCAGAAATAGACTCAAGAGAACACTGTGTATCTCTTGCAGAGGACACCAGCAAGCAACCAGGTGCAGACAGCCTGGAAACCATGATCAGAGACAATAGCTTTTCACACTGTGGTAAGATTATTATTTCTTTGTGTGCATTCGTGATGGGCAGTGTTGGTGGAGATGCCTCGATGGGCCCTAAAGATACCTGGGCTCTATGACCGCCAGCATCAAGACTGAGAAGTGGCCACAGGCAGGAGGGTGAGGACATTAGCTGCACAAACTGCAATCACGGATTCCCAAACCTGGAACACTGTTGGGACTGCCTTCTTCAGGCCACGTTGCTTAGTCCCAGGAGAAGAGAAAATCATGCAGGGGACTTGCAGAAAGCCCTGCCCACATCCTCTCACCTGGCCACAGAGTTCAGCAGGCCTTAAGTTTTGTGGAGTGGGTTTAAGTTCACATTTCACAGGCACATCAGACCCACGAAGATTAAACTCAACATATTTGCCCCAGAAACCACACACTCTGAATGGTAGGCAAGGAGAGCCTCTGCAGAGGACGAGCTCACAGGAGAGTGGACAGCCACAACAAAACAGCAGAGGGCATGGCACACACACCTGAGACTCTCTCAAGTGCCATTCCTTGGGCACTCCAGGAGCTCTTCTTCCTAAAGAAATTATCTTCAGGGTAGATAACAGAATGTGCCTTTGGAATACAGAGAAGACAGAGACCTGTGGTAGATTCACGTTGTATTCGTGAAACGGGCTCTAAAGCCTGTTCTGATAGCTTCACGTGGGGAAAGGTTTTCTTCCAACATGCTCCTTGCTTGCTCCTGTGAGCTCAGAAAAGATGAGTCAACCCTGGGCCTAAACTTCTAGGGTGTAGGGTCTGTTTTTAATGTTTGGTCCACTGGGATAATTGGGGGGTATTTATTGCACGATTTCTGGAGATGCAAGAAGATTTTTGTTCTCACTGTTGAAGACTCCAGACATGTCTTTTGTATGGTTGGTGGTCTTAACTCTGAGCATTACTCGGATGGTGTGGGTTCATTTCCTTGACAGAAGCTTCCTAATAGCGTGTGAGGACCATGAACATGTGTATGGCGTGGAGTTCCCCGTGTGAGGCTGCTTGTACTCCTGACTCTTTCTTGACCTTACGTGGGTAAGATGGAATTGTGGATTCCTGCCCTTCTCCCGAGACCAGAGGGGTGACGTTGACAGTCCCGTCCAAAGACTACAAATCCGGCGAAGGAGAAGGTGACCCCAAATCGCTTCACAAGCTCTCTTGGGGAAATACCCAGTCGGCTCCAGCGGATTGGAGTGATTTTGATACTCCTGGCTGACGCAGAACTACTCCAGCCAGGTGAAGTAATGAGGCGTGTTCTGGTGAGGAGTGGTTTCTAGGACCGCAGAGATTTGTGACGCCACAGAAGCTGACTTCACTGAAGCAGCAATCCCATTCTCATGACATATGAGTCATATGGCTTTAAGTAGAAAGACCTGGGAGGAACAAGAAAGAGCCCTGTTAGCCTCATCATGAACTCAGGTGGTCTTTTCTCTTTCTTTCTCACTTCCACTTTCTATGCAAAGAGAAAAGAAAACGATGTTCTGCATACCATCTTTTAGATCAACATTTCTCCAGATAGCAAGGTGTTCCTATTTCCATTGCAATTTCTAGAGATCTCAATCAACAGCGACGCCTCTTGGCTACCATTAGGTCTCTGGGAGGTTGGATATTCTTGGGTGAGAGGGTCTGTTCTTATCTTCTGTTCCTTATGGTTTCTCGGGTGTAAAGTCTGCCTTTGGTACTTGGTGAGCTTGGAAGGTGATGGAAGGAAGAAGGGAAGGAAAGTCATAATTCCAGGAAAATGGCCAAGGCAGGGATGCCTTGTGCTGTCCATGTCCTTATCTGCTCATATCTTGAAACACCAGTCCCAAGGGGTGAAAGCTTTGTCTACCTCACATTACCTTAAACACCATTGCAAAGGCTTCATGGAGAGGGAAACTCTGCATGATCACTTCCTCTAAAGAAAGAGCCGTGGTCAGCACTCCTTCTCCTCATTAGTTAATGCTACATGCCATAGCCATGGGGAGAGTCATATTGAACAACTCTTTTTCTTCAGATGAAATGAACAGCCAACATCGATGGGCTGTCGTGCAGACTATAGAATCACTATGGAAGGAGCCAAGATACCCTTTGAAGTGCTAGTGGATAAAGATGATTATGAAGAAGATGATAAAGAAGATGAATTCCAATTGAAAATGCAAGCAGACTAAGGGAAATATCCTATGGCTTCACTCCTATGTGGCCCATGAGGAATAGCATGGACATGAGTATTAGTAAGGGAAAACGGAAGAAGAAGAAGTCAGACAGGGATCCCCACCAGGAGAGACTCAGGACTGTGGGGACCAAGCTGAGGGTTGCAGGAGGATAATTCCTGCCATAACGAGGGAACTGGTTAGTGGGTATGGAGTTGGGGTGGCATTATATGAGGATGAGCACTTGGTGTTATATGCAATTAAAGAATCAGTGAACACTATTTCAAAAAAACGTTGGAGGGATGAAAGACTGACTTACCGAATATAAGAACAAATATTGAATAGCGAGCAAAACAGGCCGTTTCACATGGAGATGAAGAAAGAAAGAGAAGAGAAATGAATTCTACTTTTATTATCTTACTGATTAAAATTGTATGCAATTGGTTTCCAATAAGGTCCTGTTCTGAATTGGGTCTTTGGACATTGTAAATTAGAGTCTTCCCTCTTCCTACATTTTGGGAAGAGATGAGAAAAGCCGACATTACCATTATATGTCTCGAAATGTCTCGAATTGTGGACCAGGGAATTGATTTGAACCTGGCTTTCTGTGTGTTGGGAGATATTTGAGGACTGCTTCAAAGCCTCAAATGATGCTTCAAAAGTCATTACCTGAGATGTCAGATATGTATGATTCATGATCATGTCATGGTAGTGCGTATGTGTCTTGGAATTTATACTTCTCTCTCCGGTATTGGATTTGCTGGCAGACTTCTGTAGGGGTCTTTTAGGTAAGGTTTCTTAATATATTAATTAATTAATTAATTAGCTAATTAATTAATTAATTAATTCTTTATAGGTAACTTATCCAGTTTGGACGGTTTTTTTACTTTGATTCTTTTTTTTTTTTATGGTATTTTCTCTGAATGTTGCTTCCATGAGTGCTATTCCTTACTTGCTCCTTAACTTCTTAACTTCTGTGGGACTTATTTAATTGTGTGTTTGTGTGTGTGTGTGTGTGTTTAACAAAATGCTAAAAATGATATTTTAAGAGATATGAAGCTGCTCTATTTTAGATCACAATTCAACTTCAAACCCAGTGGAAACTAACGTTACATTCCGTTTGGCCACATTTCCTGCACTGAATGTCCCAATTGATCCACATTTAGAAAGGCAGATTCGGACTAGCCTGCCTGGAACAAACACCAAATTTTGTGTGCCTGGTTAGAGACTACTTGCCTGTCCCTTTATCTTGCTATTTCCCATGTTTCTTACTTCCATGAGTGAGTGAAATTGTATGGTAGTTGTCTTTCTGTGGCTGACAGAAATGACACAGCCCAATGCTTTCTCCCATTTTGCCACATGTCACAAGGAGCAAAAATGAATTTTTGCTTATGGCTCCATAAGAGTCCACCGTGCATTTGGAGGACAGGGAGATGGTAGAAGTGTCTGGACCTCCAGGCTTGTCTTCAGCCATCAGCACAACCAGAAGATGACCACATAAATGGAAACATGGCGTAAATGGACCTGAAGCCTAGAAATCACACTCCACAGCGAAAGAGAGAAGAAGTCACAGAGATCATGGAGAATGGTGTAGACAGTGCGTGTGGGAGAATTGGATGGTTGGTGCTTCAGAGCGTAGGGACCCATGGACAAATACAAAAGACCAGGAGTCATAAGCACACTTAGGACCCACAATTTGAATGTTGAACCATAGCTGTTGGCGGGGAAATGGAGAGTGTCTGAAGGACACGAGTTCTTGCAACTCGTATGGAGGCCAGGGGATTCCAGATCAGCATGCTTTGCAGACATAGACTCCAGAGAACAATAAAAACCATGATCAGAGACAATACCTGTTGACACCGTGGTAAGATTTTTAGTTCTTGTGTGCATTGGTGATGGACAGTGTTGGTGGAGATGCCTCGATGGGCGCCAAAGATACTTGGGCTCTATGAACGACAGCATCAAGACTGAGAATTGGCCACAGGCAGGACGGTGAGGACATTAGCTCCCCAACCTGCAATCACGAATTCCCAAACCTGGAACACTGTTGGGACTGCCTTCTTCAGGCTACACTGCTTTGTCCCAGGAGAACAAAAAATCCTGCAGTGGACTAGGAGAGAGCCCTGCCCATATCCTCTCACCTGGACACAGAATTCAGCAGGCCTTATGTTTTGTGGACTGGTTTGAAAATCACGTTTCATAAGCACACCAAACCCACGAAGCTTAAACTCACCATATTTGGCCCGGACACCAAAAACTCTGAATGGAAGGGAAGGAGAGACTCTGCAGAGGATGAGCCCACAGGAGAGTGGACAGCCACAACCCAACCCCAGAAGGCATGTCACACACACCTGAAAATCTCTCATGTGCCAGCCCTTGGGCACTGCATGAGCTCTTCTTCCTACATAAATTATCTTCAGGGTAGATAACAGAATGTGCGATTTGAATACAGAGAACACAGAGACCTTTTGTAGATTCACGTTGTATTCTTGAAACTTGCCCGAAAGACTTTTCCAATGGCTTCACATCTAGATTGGTTCTCTTACAACATGCTCTGTGCTTGCTCCTGTGAGCTCCAAACAGATGAGTCCATCGTGGGTCTAAGCTTCTATGGTGTGTTGTGGCTATCCACTCTCCTGTGGGCTCATCCTCTGCAGAGGCTCTCCTTTCCTTCCATTCAGAGTGTTTGGTGTCTTGGCCAAATATGGTGTGCCTGTGAAACGTGACTTTCAACACAGTCCACAAAACTTAAGGCCTGCTGAATTCTGTGGCCAGGTGAGACGATGTGGGAAGGGCTTTCTTCTAGTCTCCTGCAGGATTTTCTGTTTTCCTGGGACTAAGTAACGTGGCCTGAAGAAGGAAGGTTTGGGAATCCGTGATTGCAAGTTGGGCAGCTAATGTGCTCCCCGTCCTGCCTGTAGCCACTTCACAGTCTTGATGCTGGTGTTCATAGAGCCCAAGTATCTTTGGCGCCCATTGAGGCATCTCCACCAACACTGCACACATCACGAATGCACCCAAAGAAATAATAATTTTACCACGGTGTCATCTGGTATTGTCTCTGATCATTTTTTCCAGGGTGTCTGCACCTGGTTGCTTGCTGGTGTCCTCTCCAGGAGATACACAGTGTTGTATGGAGTCTATGTCTGCAAAGCATGCTCATTGGAATCCCGGGCCCTCAAGACCCTTGCATTGCAAGTACTCATGTCTATCAGACACTCTCCTATTCTCCACTAAAAGCGATGGTTCAACATTAAAATTATGGGTTCAAAGTGTGCTTATTCCCTTGGGCCATTGTCTGAGCCATGGCTCCCTGACATCTGAAGAACCAACCGTCCAATTCTCCCATACGCACTGTCTACACCCTTCTCCATTGGTCTCTGTGGCTTCTTCTCTCTTTCGCTGTGGAGTGTGATTTCTAGGCTTCAGGTCCATTTATGCCATGTTCACATTGATGTGGACATCCTCTGGTTGTGCTGATGGCTGAAGACAGGCCCGGAGATCCCAGAAACTTCTACCATCTCACTGTCCTCCAAATGCACTGCGGACTCTTATGTAGCCATAAGCAAGAAGGCATTCTTGCTACTTCTGACATGTGGCAGAAAGGGAGAGAGCATTGGGCTGTGTTATATCTGTCAGTCAGAGAAAGACAACTCCCATATGATTTCACTCTCTCATGGAAATAAAGAAACATGTGAAAAAGTAAGAAAAAGGGACAGGCAGTTAGACTCTATGAAGGCACACAAAATTTGGTGTTTGTTCCAGGCAGGCTAGTCAGAATCTGCCTTTCTAAAAGTGAATCAAATGGGACATTCAAGGCAGGAAATGTGGCCGAATGGGGTGTAAAGTGACTTTCCAATGTGTTGAAGGTTAATTGTAATCTGGGATAGAGCAGCTTCATATCTCTTAAAATATCGTTTTAGAGTTTTGTACAACACACACACAAACACACACACACACACACACGCACACACTTAAAAGAGCCCCTCAGAAGTTAGGGAGCAAGTGAGTAATAGCACTCATGGGAGCAAATTTCAGAGAAAATACCATAAAAATCATAAGCTTAGAGAATCAAAGTAACAAACAGTCCAAACTGGATAAGTTAACTCCTTACCTATCAAGAATTAATCAATTAATTAATTAATTAATTAATTACTTAAACAACTTTACCTAAAAGACCCCTAAACAGAAGTCTCCCAGCAAATCCAATACAGGAGAGAAAAGGATAAATTCCAAGACACATATGCACTACCATGATAAGGTCGTGAGTCATACATACCTGATTCTCAGGTAATGACTTTTGAAGCAGCTATTGAGGATTTGAAGCAGTCCTCAACCATCTACCAACACACAGATTGCCTGGTTCAAATCAATTCCCTGGTCCACAATTCGAGACATTTAATGGTAATGTCGGCTCGGCTGTTCTCTTCTAATCCCAAAAGGTAGGAAGAGGGAACACTCGAATTCCAATGTCCAAAGACCCAATTCACATAAGGACCTTATAGTAAACCAAATGCATACAATTTTAATCAGTAAGATAATAAACTAGAGTTCATTCCTCTTCTCTTTCTTTCTTCATCTCCCTGTGAAACGACCTGTTTTGCTTTCTATTCACTCTATTTTTTTATTATGGGCAAGCCAGCCTTTCATCCATCCTACGTTTTGTGACATAGTGTTCCCTGAGTCTTTAATTGCATATACCACCTAGTACTCATCGTCATATAATGCCACACCACCTCCATACCCATTAACCAGTTCCCTCTTTATGGCATGACTTATCCTCCTGGAATCCTCAGCTTTGTCTGCAAGGTCCTGAGTCTCTCCTGGTGCATCTCCCTGTCTGAATTCTTCTTCCTTTTTCCATAACTAATACTCATGTGCATGGTATTCCTCATGATCCACATAGGAGCAAAGCCATAGGATATTCCCTTGGTCTGCTTGCATTTTCATTTGGAAATCATCTTCTTTATCATCATCTTCAAAATCATCTTTATCCTCTAGCCCTTAAAAGGGTATCTCTGCTCCTTTCACAGTGATGCTAGAGTGGGCATGGCAGGCCATCGACGTTGGCCGTTCATTTTCATCTGAATAAAGAGAGTTGCTCAACATGGCTCTCCCTATGACTGTGGCATGTAGCGTAACTAATGATGACAAGGAATGCTGAACAGGGATCTCTCTTTAGGGGGAGCGATCATTCAGAATTTCACTCTCCATGAAGCCTTTGCAACTGTGTTTAAGGTAATGTCAGGTAGAGAAAGACTTCATCCCTTGGCACTGGTGTTTCAGGTCACTAGTAGATAAGGACATGGACAGCACAACGCATCTCTGCCCTGGCCATTTTCCTCAAATTGTGACTTTCCTTCCCTTTTTACTTCCCTCACCTTCCAAGCTGCACATACACCAAAGGCAGACTTCACACCCGAGAAACCATAGGGAACAGAAGCTAAGAATGGACCCTCTCACCCAAGGTTATCAAACCTCTCAGAGAACAAATGTTAGCCAAGAGGCATCGCTGTTGATTGAGATCTCTAGAAACTGCAGTGGAAAAAGGAACACCTTGCTCTCTCTGGAGAAATGTTGGTCTCAAGAATGTTATACAGAACATCGTTTTCTTTTCTCTTTGTATAGACAGTGGAAGTGGGAAAGAAACAGCAAAGACCCCCTGAGCTCATGAACAGACTAACAGGGCTCTTACTTTTTCCTTCCCAGGTCTTCCTACTTAAAGCCATAGGACTCATATGTCATGAGAATGGGATTGCTGCTTCAATGAAGTCAGCATCTATGACGTCACAAAGCTCTGAGGTCCTAGCAACCACTCCTCACCAAACCACGCCTCATCATTTCACCTGGCAGTGAAGTTCGGTGTGTATCAAAATCACTCCAAACCATTAGAGCCGCCTGGGTATTTGACCAAGGCAGCGTGGGAAACAATTTGGGGTCACCTTCTCCATGGCCGAATTTGTAGTCTTTGGCCGTGACTGTCACCACCACCCCTCTGGACTCCTGAGAAGGGGTGAATCCACAATTCCATCAACCCACGTAAGTCAAGAAAGAGTCAGGAGTACAAGCAGCCTCACACGGGCTCTCCAAGCCATACACAGGTTCAGGGTCCTCACAACCTATCAGGATGCTTCTGACCAGGAAATGCACCCCGGCCTTCCAAGGAAAGCTCCTAGTTAACACCCACAACCATACCAAAGACGTGTCTGGGGTCTTCAAAGTGAGCACACGAGTTCTTCTTGCATCTCCAGAAATGGTGCCATAAATGCCCCCCATTTTCCCAGCTGACCAAAAATTAAAGGCAGACCAACACCCTAGAAGCTTAGACCCAGGACGGACTCATTTCTTTGGATCTCAGAGGAGCAAGCACGGAGCATTTTGGAATAGAACCAATCCCAGAGGGAAGCCATCTGAAAAGCCTTTCGGGCCAGACAGGAATACAACCTGAATCTACAAAAGGTCTCCGTCTTCTTTGCATTTGAAACGCACCTTCTTTGATCTACACTGAAGATAATTTCTTTAGGAAGAAGGGCTCATGGAGTGCCCACGGGCTGGCACTTGAGAGAGTCTCAGGTGTGTGTGACATTCACTATGGGGTTGTGTTGTGGTTGTCGACTATCCTGTGGGTCTGGTGTGCCTGTGAAACGTGACTTTCAACCCACTCCACAAAACTTAAGGCCTGCTGAATTCTGTGGCCAGGTGAGAGGATGTGGGCAGGGCTTTCTTTTAGTCCCCTGCATGATCTTCTGTTCTCCTGGGACTAAGCAACGTGGCCTGAAGTAGGCAGTCCCAACAGTGTTCCAGGTTTGGGAATCTGTGATTGCCGGTTGGGCAGCTAATGTCCTCAGTCTTCTGCCTGTGGCCTCTTCTCAGTCTTGATGCTGGCGGTAATAGAGCCCAGGTATCTTTGGCGCCCATCGAGGCATCTCCACCAACACTGCCCTTCACCAATGCACACAAAGAAATAATAATCTTAGCACGATGTCAACAGGTATTGTCTCTGATCACGGTTTCCAGGCTGTCTACACCTGATTGCATGCTGTTGTCCTCTCCAGGAGATACACAGTGTTCTCTGGAATCTACGTCCGCAAATCATGCTGATCTGGAATCCGGGGGCCTGAAGTCCTTGGGTTGCAAGAACTCGTGTCCTTCAGACACTCTCCATTTCCCCACCAACAGCTATGGTTTAACATTCAAATTGTGGGTTCTAAGTGTGCTTCACTCGCCTGGGACTTTGTCTTTGGCCATGGCTCCCTGCCCTCTCATGCACCAACCGTCCAGTTGAATTCTGAGTCTAAGCTCCGTCTACACACTTCTTCTATAGTCTCTGTGACTTCTTCTCTCTTTCGCTCTGGAATGTGATTTCTAGGCTTCAGGTCCCTTTATGCCATGTTTCCAATGATGTGGTCATCTTCTGGTTGTGCTGATGGCTGAAGACAAGCCTGAGTTCCCAGACATTTCTATCATCTCCCTGTCTTCCAGATGCACTGCGTTCCCTTATGGAGCAATAAGTAAGAAGGCATGCTTCTTCCTTGTGACACGTGGCAGAAAGGGAGAGAGCATTGGGCCGTGTCATATCTTTCAATCACAGAAAGACAAAGACCATACGATTTCACTCACTCATGGAAGTAAAGAAACATGTGAAAAAGCAAGAAAAAGGGACAGGAAGATCGACTCTAACCAGGTACACAAAATTTGGTGTTTTTTTCAGGCAGGCTAGTCAGAAACTGCCGTTCTAAAATTGGATCAAATGGTACATTCAATGCAGGAAATGTGACTGAACGGGATGTAACATGAGGTTCCACTGTGTTTGACGGTGAATGGTGATCTGGAAAAGAGCAGGTTCATATCTCCTAGAATATCATTTTTAGCCTTTTGTGAAACACACACACACACACACACACACACACACACACTCTTAAAAGTGTCCCACAGAAGTTAGGGAGTTAGGGTGCAAGGGAAGAATAGCACTCATGGAAGCAAAACTCATAGAATATTATATAAAATACAAAAGCTTAGAGAATCAAAGTAACAAACTGTCAAAACTGGATAAGTTAACTCCATAGCTATCAAGGAATTGAACAACCTTACCTAAAAGACCCCTACAAACAAGTACGCCAGCAAATCCCATACCGGAGAGAAAAGGATAAATTCCAAGACACATACGCACTACCATGACAAGATCATGAGTCATACATAATGACGTCTCTGGTATAATGACTTTTGAAGCAGCTTTTGAGACTTTAGAAGCAGTCCTCAAACTTCTCCCAACAAACAGAAAGCTAGGATTTAATCAATTACCTGGTCCATTAATCGAGACATTTAATGGTAATGTCGGCTTTCCTCATCTATTCATAAATGTAGGAAGAGGGAAGACTTTACAATGTCCAAAGACCCAATTCACATAAGGAACTTATAGGAAACCAATTGTATACAATTTTTATCAGTAAGATAATAAAGCTAGAATTCATTTCTCTTCCCTTTCTTTCTTCATCTCCACGTGAAATGACCAGTTCTGCTTTCTATTCATTATAATTTCTTATATTCTGCAAGCTGGCCTTTCATCCATCCTACGTTTTTTGACATCGTTTTCCCTGATTCTTTAAATGCATATACCACCAACTGCTCATCCTCATATAATGCCACACCACCTCCATACCCATTAACCAGTTCCCTCTTTATGGCATGTCTTATCTTCCTGTAACCCTCAGCTTGGTCCCTAAAGTCCTGAGTCTCTCCTGGTGGAGATCCCTATCTGACTTCTACTTCCGTTTTCCCTTACTACTACTCATGTCCATGGTATTCCCCATGGGCCACATAGGAGCAAAGCCATAGGATATACCCTTGGTCTGCTTGCATTTTCATTTGGAAATCATCTTCTTTATCTTCATCTTCAAAATCATTTTTGTCCACCAGCCCTTAAAAGGGTACCACGGCTCCTTCCACAGTGATGCTATTATGGGCATGGCAGGCCATCGACGTTGGCCGTTCATTTTCATCTGAATAAAGAGAGTTGCTCAACATGGCTCTCCCCATGACTGTGGCATGTAGCCTTAACTAATGATGACAAGGAGTGCTGACCATGGTTCTCTCTTTAGGGGGAGCGATCATTCAGAATTTCACTCTCCATGAAGCCTTTGCAACTGTGTTTAAGATAATGTCAGGCAGAGAAAGACTTCATCCCTTGGCACTGGTGTTTCAGGTCACTAGTAGATAAGGACATGGACAGCACAACGCATCTCTGCCCTGGCCATTTTCCTCAAATTGTGACTTTCCTTCCCTTTTTACTTCCCTCACCTTCCAAGCTGCACATACACCAAAGGCAGACTTCACACCCGAGAAACCATAGGGAACAGAAGCTAAGAATGGACCCTCTCACCCAAGGTTATCAAACCTCTCAGAGAACAAATGTTAGCCAAGAGGCATCGCTGTTGATTGAGATCTCTAGAAACTGCAGTGGAAAAAGGAACACCTTGCTCTCTCTGGAGAAATGTTGGTCTCAAGAATGTTATACAGAACATCGTTTTCTTTTCTCTTTGTATAGACAGTGGAAGTGGGAAAGAAACAGCAAAGACCCCCTGAGCTCATGAACAGACTAACAGGGCTCTTACTTTTTCCTTCCCAGGTCTTCCTACTTAAAGCCATAGGACTCATATGTCATGAGAATGAGATTGCTGCTTCAGTGAAGTCAGCATCTATGACGTCACAAAGCTCTGAGGTCCTAGCAACCACTCCTCACCAAACCACGCCTCATCATTTCACCTGGCAGTGAAGTTCGGTGTGTATCAAAATCACTCCAAACCATTAGAGCCGCCTGGGTATTTGACCAAGGCAGCGTGGGAAACAATTTGGGGTCACCTTCTCCATGGCCGAATTTGTAGTCTTTGGCCGTGACTGTCACCACCACCCCTCTGGACTCCTGAGAAGGGGTGAATCCACAATTCCATCAACCCACGTAAGTCAAGAAAGAGTCAGGAGTACAAGCAGCCTCACACGGGCTCTCCAAGCCATACACAGGTTCAGGGTCCTCACAACCTATCAGGATGCTTCTGACCAGGAAATGCACCCCGGCCCTCCAAGGAAAGCTCCTAGTTAACACCCACAACCATACCAAAGATGTGTCTGGGGTCTTCAAAGTGAGCACACGAGTTCTTCTTGCATCTCCAGAAATGGTGCCATAAATGCCCCCCATTTTCCCAGCTGACCAAACATTAAAGGCAGACCAACACCCTAGAAGCTTAGACCCAGGACGGACTCATTTCTCTGGAGCTCAGAGGAGCAAGCACGGAGCATGTTGGAAGAGAACCAATCCCAAAGGGAAGCCATCTGAGAAGGGTTTCGGGCCAGACAGGAATACAACCTGAATCTACAAAAGGTCTCTGTCTTCTCTGTATTTGAAACGCACCTTCTTTGATCTACACTGAAGATAATTTCTTTAGGAAGAAGGGCTCATGGAGTGCCCACGGGCTGGCACTTGAGAGAGTCTCAGGTGTTTGTGACCTGCCCTATGGGGTTGTGTTGTGTTTGTCCACTCTCCTGTGGGCTCATCCTCTGCAGAGGCTCTCCTTGCCTTCCATTCAGAGTGTGTGGTGCCTGGCCAAATATGGTGAGTTTAAGCTTCGTGGGTCTGGTGTGCCTGTGAAACGTGACTTTCAACCCACTCCACAAAACGTAAGGCCTGCTGAACTCTGTGGCCAGGTGAGAGAATGGGGGCAAGTCTTTCTTTTAGTCCCTTGCAGGATTTTTTGTTCTCCTGGGATTAAGCAATGTGGCCTGAAGAAGGCAGTCCCAACAGTGTTCCAGGTTTGGGAATCTGTGATTGCAGGTTGGGCAGCAAATGTCCTCAGTGTCCTGCCTGTGGCCACTTCTCTGTCAAGGTGCTGGGGGTCGTAAAGCCCAGGTATCTTTGGCGCCCATCGACGCATCTCCACCAACACTGCCCATCACCAATGCACACAAAGAAATAATAATCTTACCACGGTGTCAACAGGTATTGTCTCTGATCACGGTTTCCAGGCTGTCTGTACCTGGTTGCTTGCTGGTGTCCTCTCCAGGAGATACACAGTGTTCTCTGGAGTCTATGTCTGCAACGCATGCTGATCTGGAATCCCAAGCCTCAAGACACTTAGGTTGCAAGAACTCGTGTCATTCAGACACTCTCCTTTTCTCCGTCAACACCTATGGTCAACATTCAAATTGTGGGTTCTAAAGTGCTCCTCTCCCCTGGGCCTTTTTGTCTTTGGCCCTGGCTCCGTGCCCTCTGAAGCACCAACCGTCCAATTCTCCCATAAGCACTGTCTACACAATTCTCCCATGGTCTCTGGGACTTCTTCTCTCTTTCGCTGTGGAGTGTGATTTCTACGCTTCATGTCCATTTATGCCACGTTTCCATTGTTGTGGTCATTTTCTGGTGGTGCTGATGGCTGAAGACAAGCCTAGAGCTCCCAGACACTTCTACCATCTCCCTGTCCTCCAGATGCAGTGTGGACTCTTAGGGAGCCATAAGCAGGAAGGCATTCTTGCTCCTTGTGACATGTGGCGGAAAGCTTGAGACGACTGGGCTGTGTCATATCTGTCAGTAACAGAAAGTAAATGACCATACGATTTTACTCACTCAGGGGAGTAAAAAACATGTGAAAAGGCAAGACAAAGGGACAGGCAATCAGACTACAACAAGGCACACAAAATTTGGTGTTTGTCCCTGGCAGGCTAGTCAGAATCTGTCTTTCTAAAAGTGGATCAAATGGGACATTCAATGCAGGAAATGTGGCCGAACCGGATATAACATGAGTTTCCACAGTGTCTGAAGGTGAAGTTTGATCTGGAATAGAGCACCTTCATATCTCCTAAAATATCTTTTTTTTTTGCGTTTTGTGAAACACACAAACACACACACACTCACACACACAAACACACTTCAAAGTGACCCACAGTAGTTAGGGAGCAAGTGAGGAATAGGAATCATGGAAGCAAAACTCAGAGAAAGTACCATAAAAAACAAAAGCTTAGAGACAAAAAGTATCAAACCCTCCTATCTGGATACGTTAACTCCTTACCCATCAAGAATTAATTAATTAATTAACTAACTAACCAACGTTACCAAAAGACACCTACACACAACTCTGCCAGAAAATCCAATACCGGAGAGAAAAGGATAAATTCCAAGACACATACGTTTTACCATGACAACATCATGAGTCATACATATCAGACGTCTTAGGTGTTGACGAAAGCTTTTGAAGCAGTCCTCAAACATCTCCCAACACAGAGAAAGCCAGGTTCAAATCAAATCCCTGGTCCACAATTTGAGACATTTAATGGTAATGTTGGCTTTTCTCATCTATTCCCAATATGTACGAAGAGGAAAGACCCTAATTGAAAATGTCCAAAGACCCAATTCAGATAAGGACCTTATAGGAAACCAATGGCATAGCATTTTAATCAGTGAGATAATAAAACTAGAATTCATTTCCTTCTCTTTCTTTCTTCATCTAAATGTGAAACGGCCTGCTTTGCTTTCTATCACTATTTTTTTTTTCTGATATTCGGCAAGCCAGCCTTTCATCCATCCTATGTTTTTGACATAGTGTTCCCTGATTCTTAATTTTCATATGCCACCAAGGACTCAATCTCATATAATGCCACATCACCTCCATACCCATGAACCAGTTCCCTCTATTTGGAAGGACTTATCCTCCTGTAATCCACTGCTTGGTCCTCAAAGTCCTGAGTCTCTCCTGGTGTGACTCCCTGTCTGGCTTCTCCTTCCATTCTCCCTTACTACTACTCATGTCCATGATATTGCTCATGGGCCACATAGCATTGAAGCCATTGGATATTTCCCTCGGTTGGCTCTCACTTCCATTTGGAAATCATCTTCTTTATCATCATCTTCATAATCATCTTTATCCACTAGCCCTTAAAAGGGTATCTCGGATCCTTCCACAGTGATGCTAGTGTGGGCATGGAAGGCCATCGATGTTGGCCGTTCATTTTCATCTGAATAAAGAAAGTTGCTCAACATGGCTCTCGCCATGACTATGGCATGTAGCATTAACTAATGATAACAAGGAGTGCTGACCAGGGCTCTTTCTTTTGGGGTAGCGATCATGCAGATTTTCACTCTCCATGAAGCCTTTGCAACGGTGTTTAAGGTAAGGACAGGTCGACAAGCCTTCCTCCCTTAGGACTGCAGTTTCAGGACAATAGCAGATAAGGACACGGAGAGAACAACACCTCCCTGCCCTGGCAATTTCCTGGAATGGTGACTTTCCTTCCCTTCTTCCTTCCATCACCTTCCAAGCTCACCAAGCACCAAAGGCAGATCTTACACCCGAGAAACCACAGAGAACAGAATCTAAGAATGGACACTCTCAGCCAAGGATATCCAACCTGCCAGAGACCGAATGGGAGCTAAGAGGCCTCGCTGTTGATTGAGATCTCTAGAAATGGCAGTGGAAATAGGAACACCTTGCTCTCTCTGGAGAAATGTTGGTGTAAAGAATGGTAGACAGAACATCGTTTTCCTTTCTCTTTGTATAGAAAGTAGAAGTGGGAAAGAAACAGAAAGAACCACCTGAGTTCATGATCAGGCTAACAGGGCTCTTTCTTGTTCCTTCCCAGGTCTTTCTCCTTAAAGCCATAGGAATCATATGTCATGAGAATGGGATTGCTGCTTCAGTGCAGCCAGCTTCTGTGAGGTCACAAAGCTCTGAGGTCCTAGCAACCACTCCTCACCAAACCATGCCTCATCACTTCAGCTGGCTGGAATAATTCTGGGTCAGCCAGGAGTATCAAAATCATTCCAAACCGCTGGAGCCGCCTGGACATTTTACCAAGAGAGTGTGTGAAGCGATTTGGGGTCACCTTCTCCATGGCTGAATTTCTAGTCTTTGGACATGACTGTCACCACCACCCCTCTGGACTCCGGGGAAGGGCAAGAATCAACAATTCCATCTAACCCACGTAAGGTCGAGAAAAATCAGGAGTACAAGCAGCCTCACATGGGGAACGCCACCCCATACACATGTTCTTGGTCCTCACATCTTATCAGGATGCTTCTGTCCGGGAAAAGCGCCCCCAAAACTAATAGGGAAGCTCAGAGTTAACACCCCAATCATACCAAAGACATTTCTGGATTCTTCAACGTGGGAACGAGTTCTTCTTGCATCTCCAGAAATCGTGCCATAAATGGCTCCCAAATTTCCCACCTGACCAAATATTAAAGGCAGACCCTACACCCTAGAAGCTTAGGCCCAGTACGGACTCATCTCTTTGGAGCTCTCAGGAGCAATCACGGAGCATGTTGGAAGAGAAACATTCCCCACGTGAAGCCATCGAACAGGCTTCGGGTCAGATTCAGGAATACAACGTGTATCTACAAAACATCTCTGTCTTCTCTGGATTCGAAACGGACATTCTGTTATCTACCCTGAGGATAATTTCTTTAGGAAGAAGAGCTCCTGGAGTGCCCAATGGCTGGCACTTGAGAGAGTCTCGGGTGCGTGTGACACGCCCTCTGGGGTTGTGTTGTGGCTGTCCACTGTCCTGTGGGCTCATCCTCTGCAGAGACTCTCCTTGCCTTCCGTTCAGAGTGTGTGGTGTCTGGGCCAAATATGTTGAGTTAAAGCTTGTGGGGCTGGTGTGCCTGTGAAATGTGAACTTAAACCCACTCCACAAAACTTAAGGCCTGCTGAACTCTGTGGCCTGGTGAGAGGAAGCGGGCAGGGCTTTCTTCTAGTCCCCTGCAGGATTTCCTGTTCTCCTGGGACTAAGAAACGTGGCCTGAAGAAGTCCCTCCCAACAATGTTCCAGGTTTGGGATTCCGTGATTGCATGTTGGAAAGCTAATGTCCTCACCGTCCTGCCTGTGGCCACTTCTCAGTCTTGATGCTGGCGGTCAGAGAGCCCAAATTACTTTGGCGCCCATCGAGGCATCTCCACCAACACTGCCCATCACGAGTGCACACAAAGAAATAATAATCTTACCACAGTGTCAACAGGTATTGTCTCTGATCATGGTTTCCAGGCTGTCTGTACCTGGTTGCTTGCTGGTGTCCTCTCCAGGAGATACACAGTGTTCTCTGAAGTCTATGTCAGCAAAGCATGCTGATCTGGAATCCCCCGGCCTCAAGACCCTTAGGTTGCAAGAACTCGTGTCATTCAGACACGCTCCTTTTCTCCGCCAACACCTATGGTCAACATTCAAATTGTGGGTTCTAAGGTGCTCCTCTCCCCTGGGCCTTTTTGTCTTTGGCCATGGCTCCCTGCCCTCTGAAGCACCATCCGTCCAATTCTCCCATAAGCCCTGTCTACACAATTCTCCCATGGTCTCTGTGACTTCTCTCTTTCACTGTGCAGTGTGATTTCTAGGCTTCAGGTCCATTTGTGCCATGTTTCCATTGATGTCATCTTCTGGTGGTGCTGATGGCTGAAGACAAGCCTAGAGCTCCCAGACACTTCTAGAGTCTCCCTGTCCTCCAGATGCACTGCAGAATCTTAGGGAGCCATAAGCAGGAAGGCATTCTTGCTCCTTGTGACATGTGGCAGAAAGCGAGAGAGCATTGGGCTGTGTCATATCTTTCAGTCACAGAAAGACAACGACCATACGATTTTACTCACTCATGGTAGTAAAAATCATGTGAAAAAGCAAGACAAAGGGACAGGCAATTAGACTCCAACAAGGCCTACAAAATTTGGTGTTTGTCCCAGGCAGGCTAGTCAGAATATGCCTTTCTAAAATTGGATCAAATGGGACATTCAATGCAGGAAAGGAGGCCGAAACGTTTGTAACGTGAGTTTCCACAGTGTCTGAAGGTGAAGTTTGATCTGGAATAGAGCAGCTGCATATTTCCTAAAATATCATTATTTTGCATTTTGTGAAACACACAAACTCTTGCGCACACACACACACACACACACACACACACACACTTCAAAGTGTCTCAGAGTAGTTAGGGAGCAAGTGAGGAATAGGAATTATGGAAGCAAAACTCAGAGAAAGTACCATAAAAAAGAAAAGCTTAGAGACTCAAAGTATCAAACCCTCCAATCTGGATACGTTAACTCCTTACCTATCAAGAATTAATTAATTAATTAATTAACAAAAAACTTTACCTAAAGACACCTACACACAACTCTGCCAGAAAATCCAATACCGGAGAGAAAAGGATAAATTCCAAGACACATACGTATTACCATGACAACATCATGAGTCATACATATCGGACGTCTTAGTTGTTGACGAAAGCTTTTGAAGCAGTCCTCAAACATCTCCCAACACACAGAAAGCCAGGTTCAAATCAAATCCCTGGTCCACAATTCGAGACATTTAATGGTAAGGTCGGCTTTTCTCATCTATTCCCAAAATGTACGAAGAGGAAAGACTCTAATTGACCATGTTCAAAGACCCAATTCAGATAAGGACCTTATAGGAAACCAATGGCATACCATTTTAATCAGTAAGATAATAAAACTAGAATTCATTTCTCTTCTCTTTCTTTCCACATCTCCATGTGAAAAGGCCTGTTTTGCTTTCTACTCACTATTTTTTTCTGATATTCTGATAATCAGTGTTCCCTGATTCTTAATTTGCATATGCCACCAAGGACTCAATCTCATATAATGCCACACCACCTCAACCCCATGAACCAGTTCCCTCTTTTTGGAAGGACTTATCCTCCTGTAAACCACAGCTTGGTCCCCAAAGTCCTGAGTCTATCCTGGTATGACTGCCTGTCTGGCTTCTTCTCCTTCCGTTTTCCATTACTACTACTCATGTCCATGATATTGCTCATGGGCCACATAGGAGTGAAGCCATTGGATATTTCCCTCGGTTGGCTTTCATTTTCGTTTGGAATTCATCTTCTTTACCATCATCTTCATAATCATCTTTATCCACTAGCCCTTAAAAAGGTATCTTGAATCCTTCCACAGTGATGCTAGAGTGGGCATTGCAGGCCATCGATGTTGGGCATTCATTTTCATCTGAATAAAGAAAGTTGCTCAACATGGCTCTCGCCATGACTATGGCATGTAGCATTAACTAATGATGACAAGGTGTACTGCCAGGGCTCTTTATTTCGGGGTAGCGATCATGCAGATTTTCACTCTCCATGAAGCCTTTGCAACGGTGTTTAAGGTAATGACAGGTCGACAAGCCTTCATCCCTTAGGACTGCTGTTTCAGGACAATAGCAGATAAGGACACGGAGAGAAGAATGCCTCCCTGTCCTGGCAATTTTCCTGGAATGGTGACTTTCCTTCCCTTCTTCCTTCCATCACCTACCAAGCTCACCAAGCACCAAAGGCAGATCTTACACCCGAGAAACCACAGAGAACAGAAGCTAAGAATGGACCCTCTTAGCCAAGGATACCCAACCTTTTTCTTAAAAAAAAAAAAAGCCCACTCAGGGATCCGGACTGCCCACACTGGGATGGAGACGGAGGTGGAACCACATCCCTACCAACCCGGGGACTTGGTTTGGATACATCGCTATCAAGTGGGAAACTTGGAGCCTCGCTGGAAGGGACCATTTACTGTTATCATGACCACCCCCATGGCAGTAAAAGTAGAAGGCATTAGGCCCTGGATTCATGCAGGTCATGTCAAACGAGCTGAGAATGAGGACACTCCCCAGAGATGGAAGCTGCAGGCGACAGATCCTGCTGACCATGGACTAAAGCTAAGGGTAAAAAAACTGTGAATTTATTGTTGCTCCTATTGTTCCCTGTTTATGAAATGTATAGGTGGGAAATTAGATGAACAGAAATAGGAAAAAAATGGAAAAGGTTATACAAAGCGTTGAATGGCTAACTCATCAGCCGACTGTGCACTACTCTTACATTTGGCCCCAATATTACATGCTCAAAATAACCCCCTTACAATAGGAGAACATAGAACTGGCTGAAAAGTCAAGGATTTGACTGATTTCCAAAGAAAAAGGGGGAATGTAGGGGTCTGATTAGGCAGAGGAACTGTAAACCCCGGATATAGGGGCGGGCCAGGCCAGATAGCCATATTCAGTCAGAGAGGTGTGCATATATTACCTGTGGTAGGTTGAAATCCGATTGGCCACCTGTGTGTGAGCGGGCCTCAGCCACCACTATAAAAGATGGTCTGTGAGGCTGGATGGGAGAGGTGTTTTTTTTTTTTTTTTTTTTTTTTTTTTTTTGCCAGAGCCGAGCACCGCCCAGAGCAGCAGCGGCAGCAGCGCCACAGTGAGCGGCACCGCCTAGTGCACCACCACGAGCAGCAGCGGCAGTGGCACCGCCTTGAGCTGTAACATGAGCAGCGCCGGCCCGTGCACCGCCCAGAGCAGCAGCCGCGGCCACGCCACAGCAAGCAGCACTGCCTTGTGCACCAGAGCAGCAGCGGCAGCAGCGCCACCTTGAGCTGTAACATGAGCGGCGCCGCCCCGTGCACCACTGCAAGCAGCAGCAGCAGCGGTGCCACAGCCAGCAGCATTGCCCTGTGCACCGCCCAGAGCAGCAACGGCAGCGGCGCCACAGCAAGCGGCATCGCCCCGTGCACCGCCCACAGCAGCAGCGGCAGTGGTGCCGCTGCGATGCGGCGAGCGACACCACCCTGAGCCAGAGTATCAGCAACAGCAACAGCAGCAGCGCCACTGCAAGCAGCCACGCCACTCGGGCAGTGCCGCCATCAAGAGCAGCCTTTCAGGAGCCAACGGTGCAGCCATGTGGGGAGTGGGTCTGTGGTACAGTGAGGGTAAGGCAGGGAGCCTCCAGGGGGGACCCCAACTACTGGGAGGCGGTGGTCCCCAGCAAGACTTGGGCACCTATCAGTCAGTTTGGTTTCTAATGCAGTTTGGTTTCTAATGCAGTTTGGTTTCTAATGCAGTTTGGTTTCTGATGCAGTTTGGTTTCTGATGCAGTTTGGTTTCTGATGCATGGCGTGAAATAAAACTTTGCTTGATTTTCGCTTTGTGTCAGTCTCGTTCCTTTGATCACGGACCCTAACACCTACACCCTAGAAGCTTAGGCCCAGGACAGACTCATCTCTTTGGAGCTCTCAGAAACAAGCACGGAGCATGTTGGAAGAGAAACATTCCCCACGTGAAGCCATCGGAACAGGCTTCGGGCCAGATTCAGGAATGCAACGTGACTCTCCAAAAGGTCTCTGTCTTCTCTGGATTCAAAACACGCATTCTGTTATCTACCCTTAGGATAATTTCTTTAGGAAGAAGAGCTCCTGGAGTGCCCAAGGGCTGGCACTTGAGAGAGTCTCAGTTGTGTGTGACATGCCCTCTGGGGTTGTGTTGTGGCTGTCTCTTCTCCTGTGGGCTCATACTCTGCAGAGACTCTCCTTGCCTTCCATTCAGAGTGTGTGGTGTCTGGGCCAAATATGTTGAGTTAAAGCTTGTGGGGCTGGTATGCCTGTGAAACGTGAACTTAAACCCACTCCACAAAACTTAAGGTCTGCTGAACTCTGTGGCCTGGTGAGAGGAAGCGGGCAGGGCTTTCTTCTAGTCCCCTGCAGGATGTCCTGTTCTCCTGGGACTAAGCAACGTGGCCTGAAGAAGGCAGTCCCAACAGTGTTCCAGGTTTGGGATTCCGTGATTGCATGTTGGGCAGCTAATGTCCTCACCATCCTGCCTGTGGCCACTTCTCAGTCTTGATGCTGGCGGTCATAGAGCCCAAGTTACTTTGGCGCCCATTGGGGCATCTCCACCAACACTGCCCATCACGAGTGCACACAAAGAAATAATAATCTTACCACGGTGTCAACAGGTATTGTCTCTGATCATGGTTTCCAGGCTGTCTGTACCTGGTTGCTTGCTGGTGTCCTCTCCAGGAGATACCCAGTGTTCTCTGGAGTCTATGTCAGCAAAGCATGCTGATCTGGAATCCCCCGGCCTCAAGACCCTTAGGTTGCAAGAACTTGTGTCATTCAGACACGCTCCTTTTCTCCGCCAAAACCTATGGGTCAACATTCAAATTATGGGTTCTAAGGTGCTCCTCTCCCCTGAGCCTTTTTGTCTTTGGCCATGGCTCCCTGCCCTCTGAAGCACCATCCGTCCAATTCTCCCATAAGCCCTGTCTACACAATTCTCCCATGGTCTCTGTGACTTCTCTCTTTCGCTGTGGAGTGTGATTTCTAGGCTTCAGGTCCATTTGTGCCATGTTTCCATTGATGTCATCTTCTGGTGGTGCTGATGGCTGAAGACAAGCCTAGAGCTCCCAGACACTTCTAGAGTCTCCCTGTCCTCAAGATGCACTGCAGAATCTTAGGGAGCCATAAGCAGGAAGGCATTCTTGCTCCTTGTGACATGTGGCAGAAAGCGAGAGAGCATTGGGCTTTCAGTCACAGAAAGACAACGACCATATGATTTTACTCACTCATGGTAGTAAAAATCATGTGAAAAAGCAAGACAAAGGGACAGGCAATTAGACTCCAACAAGGCCTACAAAATTTGGTGTTTGTCCCAGGCAGGCTAGTCAGAATATGCCTTTCTAAAATTGGATCAAATGGGACATAACGTGAGTTTCCACAGTGTCTGAAGGTGAAGTTTGATCTGGAATAGAGCAGCTGCATATATCCTAAAATATCATTTTTTGTGTGTTTTGTGAAACACACAAACTCACACACACACACACACACACACACACACACACACACACTTCAAAGTGTCTCAGAGTAGTTAGGGAGCAAGTGAGGAATAGGAATCATGGAAGCAAAACCCAGAGAAAGTACCGTAAAAAAGAAAAGCTTAGAGACTCAAAGTATCAAACCCTCCAATCTGGATACGTTAACTCCTTACCTATCAAGAATTAATTAATTAATTAATTAATTAACAAAAAACGTTACCTAAAGACACCTACACACAACTCTGCCAGAAAATCCAATACCGGAGAGAAAAGGATAAATTCCAAGACACATACGTTTTACCATGACAACATCATGAGTCATACATATCAGACGTCTTAGGTGTTGACGAAAGCTTTTGAAGCAGTCCTCAAACATCTCCCAACACACAGAAAGCCAGGTTCAAATCAAATCCCTGGTCCACAATTTGAGACATTTAATGGTAATGTTGGCTTTTCTCATCTATTCCCAAAATGTACGAAGAGGAAAGACTCTAATTGACCATGTTCAATGACCCAATTCAGATAAGGACCTTATAGGAAACCAATGGCATACCATTTTAATCAGTAAGATAATAAAACTAGAAATCATTTCTCTTCTCTTTCTTTCTTCTTCTAAATGTGAAACGGCCTGTTTTGCTTTCTATTCACTATTCTTTTCTGATATTCGGCAAGCCAGGCTTTCATCCATCCTACGTTTTTTGACATAGTGTTCCCTGAATCTTTAATTGCATATGCCACCAAGGACTCCATCTCATACAATGCCACACCAACTCCATACCCATGAACCAGTTCCCTCTTTATGGAAGGACTTATCCTCCTGTAACCCACAGCTTGGTCCCCAAGTCCTGAGTGTCTCCTGGTGTGCCTCCCTGTCTGGCTTCTTCTCCTTCCATTTTCCCTTACTAACTCATGTCCATGATATTGCTCATGGGCCACATAGCAGTGAAGCCATTGGATATTTCCCTCGGTTGGCTTTCATTTTCATTTGGAAATCATCTTCTTTATCATCATCTTCATAATCATCTTTATCCACTAGCCCTTAAAAGGGTATCTCGGATCCTTCCACAGTGATGCTAGTGTGGGCATGGAAGGCCATCGATGTTGGCCGTTCATTTTCATCTGAATAAAGAAAGTTGCTCAACATGGCTCTCGCCATGACTATGGCATGTAGCATTAACTAATGATAACAAGGAGTGCTGACCAGGGCTCTTTCTTTTGGGGTAGCGATCATGCAGATTTTCACTCTCCATGAAGCCTTTGCAACGGTGTTTAAGGTAAAGACAGGTCGACAAGCCTTCATCCCTTAGGACTGCTCTTTCAGGACAATAGCAGATAAGGACACGGACAGCACAACGCCTCCCTGCCCTGGCAATTTTCCTGAAATGGTGACTTTCCTTCCCTTCTTCCTTCCCTCACCTTCCAAGCTCACCAAGCACCAAAGGCAGACCTTACACCCGAGAAACCACAGAGAACAGAAGCTAAGGATATCCAACCTCCCAGAGACCTAATGGGAGCCAAGAGGCCTCACTGTTGATTGAGATCTCTAGAAATGGCAGTGGAAATAGGAACACCTTGCTCTTTCTGCAGAAATGTTGGTGTAAAGAATGGTAGACAGAACATCGTTTTCCTTTCTCTTTGTATAGAAAGTCGAAGTGGGAAAGAAACAGAAAGAACCACCTGTGTTCATGATCAGGCTAACAGGGCTCTTTCTTGTTCCTTCCCAGGTCTTTCTCCTTAAAGCCATAGGACTCATATGTCATGAGAATGCGACTGCTGCTTCAGTGCATCCAGCTTCTGTGATGTCACAAAGCTCTGAGGTCCTAGCAACCACTCCTCACCAAACAATGCCTCATCACTTCAGCTGTCTAGAGTAGTTCTGAGACAGCCAAGAGTATCACAATCACTCCAAACCGCTGGAGCCGCCTGGGCATTTTACCAAGAGAGTGTGTGAAGCGATTTGGGGTCACCTTCTCCATGGCTGAATTTCTAGTCTGTGGACGTGACTGTCACCACCACCCCTCTGGACTCCAGGGAAGGGCAAGAATCCACAATTCCATCTTATCCACGTAAGGACAAGAAAGAGTCAGGAGTACAAGCAGCCTCACATGGGGAACGCCACCCCATACACATGTTCATGGTCCTCACATCTTATCAGGATGCTTTTGTCCAGGAAAAGCGCCCCCAAACCTAAGAGGGAAGCTCAGAGTTAACACCACAACCATACCAAAGACATTTCTGGAGTCTTCAACTGTGGGCACGAGTTCTCTTGAATCTCCAGAAATCGTGCCATAAATGGATCCCAATTTCCCACCTGACCAAATATTAAAGGCAGACCCTACACCCTAGAAGCTTAGGCCCAGGATGGACTCATCTCTTTGGAGCTCACAGGAGCAAGCACGGAGCATGTTGGAAGAGAATCATTCCCCACGTGAAGCCATCGAACAGGCTTCGGGTCAGATTCAGGAATACAGCGTGTATCTACAAAACATCTCTGTCTTCTTTGGATTCGAAACGCACATTCTGTTATCTACCCTGAGGATAATTTCTTTAGGAAGAAGAGCTCCTGGAGTGCCCAATGGCTGGCATTTGAGAGAGTCTCAGGTGTGTGTGACATGCCCTCTGGGGTTATGTTGTGGCTGTCCACTGTCCTGTAGGCTCGTCCTCTGCAGAGACTCTCCTTGCCTTCCGTTCAGAGCGTGTGGTGTCTGGGCCAAATATGTTGAGTTAAAGCTCGTGGGTCTGGTGTGCCTGTGAATCGTGAACTTAAACCCACTCCACAAAACTTAAGGCCTACTGAACTCTGTGGCCTGGTGAGAAGAAGCGGGCAGGGCTTTCTTCTAGTCCCCTGCAGGATGTCCTGTTCTCCTGGGACTAAGAAACGTGGCCTGAAGAAGGCAGTCCCAACAGCGTTCCCGGTTTGTGAATCCGTGATTGCAGGTTGGCCAGCTAATGTCCTCACCGTCCTTCCTGTGACCACTTCTCAGTCTTGATGCTGGCGGTCGTAGAGCCCAAGTATCTTGGCGCCCATCGAGGCATCTGCAACAGCACTGCCCATCAATGCACACATAGAAATAATAATCTGACCACTGTGTCAGCAGGTATTGTCTCTGATCATGGTTTCCGGGCTGTCTGCACATGGTTGCTTGCTGGTGTCCTCTCCAGGAGGTACACAGTGTTCTCTGGGGTCTTTGTTGGCAAAGCAACATGGAATCCCCCGTCCTCAAGACCCTTGGGTTGAAAGAACTCATGTCCTTTAGACTCTCTCCTTTTCTCTGCCAAAAGCTATGGGTAAACATTCAAATTTTGGGCTCTAGTGTGCTCCTCTCCTCTGGACCTTTGTCTTTGGCCATGGCTCCCTGCACTCTGTAACACCAACCGACCAATTCTCCCATAAGCCCTGTCTACACAATTCTCCATGGTCTCTGTGACTTCTTCTCACTTTCTCTGTGGAGTGTGATTTCTAGGCTTCAGTTCCATTTATGCCATGTTTCCATTGATGTGGTCATCTTCTGGTTGTGCTGATGGCCGCAGACAAGCCTAGAGTTCCCAGACACTTCTAGAGTCTCCCTGTCCTCCAGATGCACTGCGGACTCTTAGGGAGCCATAAGCAGGAAGGCATTCTTGCTCCTTGTGACATGTGGCTGAAAGCGAGAGAGCATTGGGCTGTGTCATATCTGTCAGTCACAGAAAGACAACTACCATACGATTTCACTCATTTGTGGAAGTAAAGAAACATGTAAAAAAGCATGAAAAAGGGACTGACAATGAGACTCTAACCGGCACACAAAATTTGGTGTTTGTCCCAGGCAGGCTAGTCAGAATCTGCCTTTCTAAAAGTGGATGAAATGGGACATTGAATCCAGGAAATGTGGCTGAACGGGATGTACCGTGTGTTTCCACTGTATTTGTAGGTGAAGTGTGGTCTGGAATAGAGCAGCTTCATATCTCTTAAAATATCATTTCTAGCGTTTGGTACCACACACACACACACACTCTCTCTCTCTCTTAAAAGGGTACCACAGAAGTTAGGGACCAAGTGAGGAATAGCACTCATGGAAGCAAAATTCAGAGAAAATACCATAAAAAAACAAAAGCTTAGAGAGTCAAAGTAACAAACCGACCAAACTGGATAAGTTAACTCCTTACCTATAAAGAATTAATTAACTAATTAAGTAGTTAATTAATATAGTAATCAATTTACCTTAGAGACCCTTACACAGAAGTCTGACAGCAAATCCAATACCGGAGAGAAAAAGATAAATTCCAAGACACATACACACTACCATGATAAGATCATGAGTCATACATATTTGATGTCACAGGTAATGACTTTTGAGGCAGCTTTTGAGGCTTTTGAATCATTCCTCAATCATCTCCCAACACACAGAAAGCCAGGTTCAAATCAATTCCCTGGTCATCAATTCGAGACATTTAATGGCAATGTCAGCTTTTCTCATCTATTCCCAAAATGTAGGAAGAGGGAAGACTAATTTACAATGTCCAAAGACCCAATTCATATAAGACCGTATAGGAAACCAATTGCATACAATTCTAATCAGTAAGATAATAAAACTAGAATTCATTTCTCTTCTCTTTCTTTCTTGTTCTCCATGTGTAACGACCTGTTTTGCTTTCTATTTACTATATTTTCTTATATTAGGCAAGCCAGCATTTCATCCATTCTACGTTTTTTGACATAGTGTTCCCTGATGCTTTAATTGCATATACCACCAAGTGCTCATCGTCATATAATGCCACACCACCTCCAAACCCATTATCCAGTTCCCTCTTTATAGCATGACTTATACTCCTGTAACTCTCAGCTTGTTCCCCAAGTCCTGAATGTCTCCTAGTGCATCTCACTGCCTTACTTCTTCTCCTTCTGTTTTCCCATACTACTACTCATGTCCATGGTATTCCTCATGGGCCACATAGGAGTGAAGCAATACGATATTTCCCTTGGTCAGCTTGCATTTTCATTTGGAAATCATCTTCTTTATTATCATCTTCATAATCATCTTTATCCACTAGCCCTTCCAAGGGTATCTTGGTTCCTTCCACAGTGATGCTAGAGTGGGCATGGCAGGCCATCGATGTTGGCCGTTCATTTTCATCTGAATAAAGAGCGTTGCTCAACATGGCTCTACCCATGACTATGGCATGTAGCATTAACTAATGATGACAAGAAGTGCTGCCCAGGGCTCTTTCTTTAGTGTTAACGATAATGCTGAGTTTCACTCTCCATGAATCCTTTGCAAGGTTTTTAAGGTAATGTCAGGTAGACAGAGCCTTCATCCCTTAGGACTGGTGTTTCAGGACACTAGCAGATAAGGACATGGACAGCACAACGCTTCCCCGCCGTGGCAATTTTCCTGGAATTGTGACTTTCCTTCCCTTCTTCCTTCCCTCCACTTCCAAGTTAACCAATCACCAGAGGCAGACCTTACACCTGAGAAACCATAGGGAATAGAAGCTAAGAATGGACCCCTCACCCAAGGATATCAAAGCTCCCAGAGACATAATTGTACCCAAGAGGCCACGGTGTTGATTGAGATCTCTAGAAATTGCAGTGAAAAGAGGAACACCTTGCTCTCTCTGGAGAAATGTTGGTCTAAAGAATGGTATACAGAAAATCGTTTTCTTTTCTCTTTGTATAGAAAGGGGAAGTGGGAAAGAAACAGAAAAGACCCCCTGAGTTCATGATCAGGCTATCAGGTCTCTTTCTTGTTCCTTCCCAGGTCATTCTACTTAAAGCCATAGGACTCATATGTCATTGGAATGGGATTGCTGATTCAGTGAAGTCAGCTTCTGTGACGTCACAAATCTCTGAGGTCCTAGAAGCCACTCCTCACCAAACCACGCCTCATCACTTCACCTGGCTGGGGTAGTTCTGGGTCAGCCAAGAGTATCAAAATCACTCCAAACCGCTGGAGCCGCCTGGGTATTTCCCCAAGACAGTTTGTGAAGCGATTTGGTGTCACCTTGTCCATGGCCGAATTGGTAGTCTTTGACCATGACTGTCACCACCACCCCTCTGGACTCCTGAGAAGGGGAAGAATCCACAATTCCATCTTACCGACATAAGGTCAAGAAAGTGTCAGGAGTACAAGCAGCCTCACACGGGGTTCTCCTCGCCAAACATATGGTCATAGTCCTCATAGACTATCAGGATGCTTCTGAACAGGAATAGTGCCCCCTGCCTTCTGAGGAAATCTAAGAGGTAACACCCACAACCATAAAATACATGTCTCAAGTCCTCAACTGTGAGGACACAAGTTCTGCTTGCATTTCATTTGGAAATCATCTTTTTATCATCATCTTCATAATCATCTTTATCCACTAGACCTTAAAAGTGTATCTCGGTGCCATCCACAGTGATGCTAGAGTGGGTATGGCAGGCCATCGCTGTTGGCCATTTATTTTCATCTGAATAAAGAGAGGTGCTCAACATGGCTCTCCCCATGACTATGGCATGTAGCATTAACTAATGATGACAAGGATTGCTGCCCAGGGAGCTTTCTTTAGGACTAACGATCATGCAGAGTTTCACTCTCCATGAAGCCTTTGCAACAGTGTTTAAGGTAATGTCAGTTAGACAGAGACTTCATGCCTTCGGACTGCTGTTTCAGGACACTAGCACATAAGGACAGAGAATGCACAATGCATCCCTGCCATGGCAGTTTTCATGGAATTGTTACTTTCCTTTCCCTACTAACTTTCCTCACCTTCCAAGCTGACCAAAAAACAAAGGCAGACCTTACACCAAAGAAAACATAGGGAACAGAAGCTAAGAATGGATCCTCACACCCAAGGATATCCAACGTCCAAGAGACCTAATGGTAGTCAAGAGGCCTCGCTGTAGATTCATATCTCTAGAAATTGCAGTGGAAATAGGAACACCTTTCTCTCCCTGGAGAAATGTTGGTCTAAAAAAAAGTATACAGAGCATCGTTTTCTTTTCTCTTTGTATAGAATGGGGAAGTGGGAAAGAAACAGAAAAGACCACCGGAGTTCATGATCTGGATAACAGGTTTGTTTCTTGTTCCTCCCCAGGATTTTCTACTTAAAGCCCTGGGTCTCCTATGTCATGAGAATGGGATTGCTGCTTCAGTGAAGTCAGCTTCGGTGACGTCACAAAGCTCTGAGGTCCTAACAACCACTCCTCACCAAAGCACGCCTCATCACGTCACCTCTTTGGAGTAGTTCTGGGTCAGCCATGAGTATCAAAATCACTCCAAACTGCTGGAGCCGACTGGGTATTTCCCCAGCACTGTTTGTGAAGAGATTTGGGGTCACCTTGTCCATGGCCAATTTGGTAGTCTTTGACCGTGACTGTCACCACCACCCCTCTGGCCTCTGGGGAAGGGCAAGAATCCACAATTCCATCTTACCCACGTAAGGTCTAGAAACAGGATAACAAGGAGGCTCACATGGGGAACTCCATGCCATACACATGTTCATGGTCCTCACACTATATCAGGATGCTTCTGACCAGAAAAGCGACCACCACCCTCTGAGGAAAGCTCAGAGTTAACACCCAATATCATACAAAAGACTTGTTTTGTGTCTTCAATATTGAGGACACGAGTACTTCTTGCATCTCCAGAAATCGTGCCATGAATGCCTCCCGATTTTCCCAGCTGGCCAAACATTAAAGGCAGACCCTACACCCTAGAAGCTATCCCCACGATGGTCTCATCTGTTTGGAGCTCACAGGAGCAAACACGGAGCATGTTTTAAGAGAGCCAATCCCCATGTGTAGCCATCGGAAAAGGCTTTTGGGCCCTTTTCAGGCATACAACGTGAATCTACAAAAGGTCTGTATCTTCTCTGTATTCGAAATGCACATTCTGTAATCTACACTGAAGATAATTTCTTTAGGAAGAAGTGCTCATGGAGTGCCCAAAGGCTGAGCATTGAGAGAGTCTCAGGTGTGTGTTACATGCCCTCTGGGGTTGTGTTGTGGCTGTCCACTCTCCTGTTGGTTCGCCTTTTGCAGAGGCTCTCCTTGCCTTCCATTCAGAGTGTTTGGTATGTGGGCCAAATATGGTGAGGTTAAGCATCGTGGGTCTGGTATGCCTGTGAAACGTGACTTTCAACCCAAACCACAAAACGTAAGGCCTGCTGAATTCTGTGGCCAGGTTTGAGGAAGTGGCAGGGCTTTCTTCTAGTCCCCTGCAATATTTTCTGTTCTCCTGGGAGTAAGCCCCGTGGCCTGAAAAAGGTAACCCCCACAGTGTTCCCAGTTTGTGAATCCGTGATTGCAGGTTGGCCAGCTAATGTCCTCACCGTCCTGCTGTGGCCACTTCTCATTCTTGATCCTGGCGGTTGTAGAGCCCAAGTAACTTTAGTGCCCATCCAGGCATCTCCACCAACACTGCCCATCACGAATTCACCCAAAGAAATAGTAATCTTACGATGGTGTAAACAGGTATTGTCCCTGATCATGGTTTCTAGGCTGTCTGCACCTGGTTGCTTGCTTGAGTACACTCCAGGAGATACAAAGTATACTCTGGAGTGTATGTCTGCAAAGCATGCTGATCTGGAATGTCTGGGCCTCAAGACCCTTGGTTTTCAAGAACTCATGTCATTCAGACACTCTCATTTTCTCCGCCAACAGCTATGGCTCAACATTCAAATTGTGTTCTATGTGTGCTCCTCTTTGGCCATGTTTCCCTGCCATTGGTAGCACCAATCATCCAACTCTCCCATCAGCCTTGTCTACACCCTTCTCTCATGGTCTGTGACTTCTTCTCCCTTTCACTGTTGAGTGTGATCTAGGTTTCAGGTCATTTATGCCATGTTTACATTGATGTGGTCATCTTCTGGTTGTGCTGATGGCTGAAGACAAGTCTGGAGCTCCCACACACTTCTCCCATCTCCCTAATCTTCAAATGGACTGCGGACTCTTTTGGAGCCATAAGCAAGAAGGCATTCTTGCTCCCTGTGACCTGTGGCAGAAAGGGAGAGAGCATTGGGCGGTGTCATATCTGTCAGTCACAGAAAGTCAACTATCATACGATTTCACTCACTCATGGAAGTAAAGAAACATGTGAAAAGGCAAGAAAAAGGGACTGGAAATTAGACTCTAACCAGGCACACAAATTTTGGTGTTTGTCCCAGGCAGGCTAGTCAGAATCTGCCTTTCTAAATGTGGATCAAATGGGATATTCAATGCAGGAAATGTGGCTGAACGGGATGGAAAGTGAGTTTCCACTGTGCTTGTGTTTGTTCCAGACACACTAGTCAGAATCTGCGTTTCTAAATGTGCATGAAATGGGACATTCAATGCAAGAACTGTGGCTGAACGGGATGTAACGTGAGTTTCCACTGTTTTTGATGTTGAATAGTGATCTGGAGTATAGCAGCTTCATATCTCTTAAAATATAATTTTTAGCATTATGTATTAAACACACACACACAGTCACACACACGCAAAAACACTTAAAAGAATCTAACAGAAGTTAGAGGGCAAGTGACAAATAGCACTCATGGAAGCAAAATTCAGAAAAAATACCATAAAAAACGAAAGCTTACAGAATCAATGTAACAAGCCAACCAAAATGGATAAGTTAACTCCTCAACTATCAAGAATTAAATAATCAATTAATTAATTACAAAACCTTACCTAAAAGACCCCTCCACACAAGTTTGCCAGCAAATCCAATACCGGAGAGAAAAGACTAAATTAGAAGACACATACGCACTACCATGACAAAATCATCAGTCATACATATCTGACCTTGCATGTAAAGACTTTTGAAGCAGCTTTTGTGGCTTTTGAAGTAGTCCTCACACATCTTCCGACACACAGAAAGCCAGGTTCAAATCAATTCCCTGGTCCACAATTCGAGATATTTAATCGTAATGTCGGCTTTTCTCATCTATTCCCAAAATGAATGAAGTGGGAAGACTCTAATTTACAATGTTCAAAGACCCAATTCACATAAGGACTTTATAGGAAACCAATGGCATACAATTTTAATCAGTAAGAAAATAAAACTAGAATTCATTTCTCTTCTCTCTCTTTCTTCATCTCCATGTGAAACGGCCTGTTTTGAATTTTATTCACTATTTTTTGTTATATTAGGCAAGCCAGCCTTTCATCCATCCTACGTTTTTGGACATCGTGTTCCCTGACTCTTTAATAGCATATCCTACAAAGTGCTCATCCTCATATAATGCCACACCACCTCCATACAGATTAACCAGTACCCTCTTTATGGCAGGCCTTATCCTCCTGTATCCCTCATCTTGGTCCCTAAACTCCTGAGTCTCTCATGGTGCGTCTCCCTGTCTGACATCTTCTCCTTCAATTTTGCCATACTAATACTAATGTCCATGGTATTCCTCATGGGACACAGAGGAGTGAAGCCATAGGATATTTCCCTTGGTCCGCTTGAATTTTCATTTGGAAATCATCTTCTATATCATCATCTTCATAATCATCTTTATCCACTAGCCCTTAAAAGTGTATCTCGGTTTCTTCCACAGTTATGCTAGTGTGGGCATGGAAGGCCATCAATGTTGGCCGTTCATTTTCATCTGAATAAAGAGATGTTCAACATGGCTATTCCCATGACTACAGAATGTAGCCTTAACTAATGATGACAAGGAGTGCTGTGCAGGGCACTTTCTTTAGGGGTAGCGATCATGCAGAGTTTCACTCTCCATGACCTTTGCAAAGTTTTTAAGGTAATGTCAGGTAGACAGAGACTTCATCCCTTAGGACTGTTGTTTCAGGTCACTAGCAGAGTAGGACACGGACAACACAACGCATCCCTGCCCTGGCAATTTTCCTGGAATTGTGACTTTCATTCTCTTCCTCCTTCCACCGCCTTCCAAGCTGACCAGCACCAAAGGCAGACCTTACACCCGAGAAAACATAGTGAACAGAAGCTAAGTATGGACACTCTCACCCAATGATATCCAACCTCCCAGATACCTAATGGTAGCCAAGAGGTCTCACGGATGATGAGATCTCTAGTAATTGCAGTGGAAATAGAAATGCCTTGCTCTCTCTGGAGAAATGTTGGCCTAAGGAATGGTATACAGAACATCGTTTTCTTTTCTCATTGTATAGAAAGTGGAAGTATGAAAGAAACAGAAAAGACCACTTGAGTTCATGATAAGGCTAATAGGGCTCTTTCTTTTTCCTTCCCATGTCTTTCTACTTAAAGCCATAGGACTCATATGTCATGAGAATGGGATTGCTGCTTCAGTGAAGTCAGTTTCTGTGATGTCACAAAGCTCTGAGGTCCTAGCAACGACTCCTCACCAAACCACGCTTCATCAAGTCACCTGGTTGGAGAAGCTCTGGATCAGCCAGGAGTGTCAAAATCACTCCAAACTGCTGGAGCCACCTGGTAATTTCACCAAGAGAGTTTGTGAAGCGATTTGGGGTCACCTTCTCCATATCCGAATGTGTAGTCATTGGCCGGGATTGTCACCACCACCACTTTGGACTCCTGAGAAGGGCAGGAATCCATAATTCCTACTTACCCATGTAAGGTCAAGAAAGAGTCAGGAGTACAAGCAGCGTCACAGGGGGAACTCCATGCCATATACATGTTCATGGTCCTCACACACTATCAGGATGATTCTGACTAGGAAAAGCACCGCCTGGGCTCTAGGAAAGCTCAGAGTTAACACCCACCACCATACCAAATACATATCTCGAGTCGTCAAGAGTGAGGACACGAGTTCTTCTTGCATCTCCAGAAATCATGCCATAAATGCCTCCCAATTTTCCCAGCTGACCAAACATTAAAAGCAGACTCTACACCCTAGAACCTTGGGCCCAGGACGGACTCATCTCTTTGGAGCTCACAGGAGCAAGCATGGAGCATGTTTGAAGAGAACCAATCCCCATGTGAAGCCATCGGAAAAGGCTCTCAGGCCAGTTTCAGGAATACAACGTGAATCTACAAAAGGCCTCTCTCTTCTCGGTATTTGAAACATGCATTCTGTTATCTACGATGACGATAATTTATTTAGAAAGTTGACCTCATGGAGTGCCTAAGGGCAGGCACTTGAGAGAGTCTCATGTGTGTGTGACATGCCCTCTGGTTTTGTGTTGTGGCTGTCCACTCTCCTGTGGGCTCGTCCTCTTCAGAGGCTCTCCTTGCCTTCATTCCGAGGATTTGGTGTCTGGACCAAATATGGTGAGGTTAAGCTTCGTGGTTCTGCTGTGATGTGAAACGTGATTTTCAACCCACTCCACAAAACTTAAGGCCTGCTGAATTCTTTGGCCAGGTGAGCGGATGTGGATCTGGGCTTTCTTGTAGTCCCCTGCAGGATTTTCTGTTCTCCTGAGACTAAGCAACGTGGCCTGAAGAAGGCAGTCCCAACAGTGTTCCAGGTTTGGGATTCAGTGATTGCAAGTTGGGAAGCTAATGTCCTCACCATCCTGCCTGTGGCCACTTCTCAGTCTTGATGCTGGCAGTCATAGAGCCCAAGTATCTTTGGCGCCCAACGAGGAATCTCCAGAAACACTGCCCATCTAAAATGCACCCAAAGAAATAATAATCTTACCAGGGTGTCAACAGGTATTGTCTCTGATCATGGTTTCAGGCTTTCTGCAACTGGTTGCTTGCTGGTGTCCACTCCAGGCGTTACAAAGTCTATACTGGGGTCTATGTCTGCAAAGCATGCTGATCTGGAATCCCCGGCCTCAAGACCCTTGAGTTGCAAGAACTCGTGTCCTTCAGACAATCTCCTTTTCTCCGCCAACAGCTATGGGTCAACATTCAAACTGTGGGTTCCAAGTGTGCTCCTCTCCCCTGGGCCTTTGTCTGTGACCAGGCTCCCCTTCCTCTGAAGTTCCAAACACCAGTTATCACTTAAGACCTGACTACACCCTTCTCCCATAGTCTCTGTGACTTCTTCTCTCTTTTGCTGTGGAGGGTGATTTCTAGGCTTCAGGTTCATTTATACCATGTTTCCATTGATGTGGACATCTTCTGGTTGTGCTGATGGCTGAAGACAAGCCTGGAGTTCCTAGACACTTCTCCAATATCCCTGTCCTCCGAAGGCACTGCAGCCTCTTATGGAGCCATAAGCAAGAAGGCATTCTTGGTCCTTCTGTCATGTGGCAGAAAGGGAGAGAGCATTGGGCTGTGTCATATCTGTCAGTCACAGAAAGACAACTACCATACGATATCACTCACTCGTGGAGTAAAGAAACATGTGAAAAACCAAGAAAAAGGGACAGGCAATGAGACTCTAACCAGGCACACAAAATTTGGTGTTTGTTCCAGGAAGGCTAGTCAGAATCTGTGTTTCTAAAAGTGGATCAGATGGGACATACAATTAAGGAATTGTGGCCGAATGGGGTGTAACGTGAGTTTCCACTGTTTGAAGATGAATTGTGATCTGGCATAGAATAGCTTCATATCACTTAAAAAATCATTTTTAACGTTTTGTGAAACACACACACACACACACACACACACACACACACTCACACTTAAAGAGTCCCACAGAAGTTAGGGAGCAAGTGAGGAATAGCACTCATGGAAACAAAGTTCAGAGAAAGTACCATAAAAAACAAAAGCTTAGAGAATCAAGGTAACAAACAGTCTAAACTGGATAACTTATCTCCTCATTTATCAAGAATTAATTAAACAACCTTATCTAAACGACCCCTACACAGAAGTCTGCCAGCAAATCCAATACCGGAGAGAAAAGGATAAATTCCAAGACAGATACACACTACCATAACAAGATCATGAGTCATACATATCATAGATCTCAGGTAATGACTTTTGAAACATTTAATGGTAATGTCGGGTTTTCTCATATATTCCCAAAATGTAGGAAGAGGGAAGACTCTAATTTACAATGTCAAAAGACCCAATTCACATAAGGACCTTATAGGAAACAAAATTGCATACAATTTTAATCAGTAAGATAATAAAACTAGAATTTATTTCTCTTCACTTTCTTTCTTCTCATGCTTTCTATTCACTATATTTTCTTATATTCGGCAAGCCAGCCTTTCATCCATCCTTCGTTTTTGAACTAGTGTTCCCTGATTCTTTAATTGCATATAGCACCAAGTGCTCATCCTATATAATGCCACAGCAACTCCATATCCATTATCCAGTTCCCTGTTTATGGCATGTCTTGTAGTACAGTAACCCTCAGCTTGGTCCCCAAAGTCCCGAGTCTCTCCTGGTGTGTCTCCCTGTCTGACTTCTTCTTCTTCCGTTTTCCGTTACTACTACTCTTGTCCATGTTATTCCTCATGGGCCACATATGAGTGAAGCCATAGGATATTTCCCTTGGTCGGCTTGCTATTTCATTTGGAAATCATCTTCTTTATCATCATCTTCATAATCATCTTTATCCACTAGCCTTTAAAAGGGTATCTCAGCTCTTTCCACAGTGATGCTGGGGTGGGCACAACTTGCTCTCTCAGGAGAAATTTTGGTCTAAAGAATGGTATACAGAACACTGTTTTCCTTTATCTTTGTGTACAAAGTGGAATTGGGAAAGAAACAGAAGAGACCACCTGAGTTCATGATCAGGCTAACAGGGCTCTTTTTTGTTCCTTCCCATGTATTTCTACTTAAAGCCATAGGACTCTTATGTCAGGAGAATGGGATTGCTGATTCAGTGAAGTCAGCTTCTGGACGTCACAAAGCTCTGATCCTAGCAACCACTCCTCACCAAACCACGCCGCATACCTTCACCCGGCTGGAGTAATTCTGGGTCAGCCAGGAGTATCAAAATCACTCCAATTCCCTGGAGACGCCTGGGTATTTCAACAAGACAGTGTGTGAAGCGATTTGGGGTCACCTTCTCCATGGCCGAATTTGTAGTCTTTGGCCGTGACTGTCAAAACCACCCTTCTGGACTAATGAGAAGTGCAAGAATCCACGATTCCATCTTACCCACGTAAGGTCGAGAAAGTGTCAGGAGTACAAGCAGCCTCACACGGGGAACTCCACGCCTTACACAAGTTAAGTGTCCTCACACCCTATCAGGATGCTTCTGACCAGGAAAAGCGCCCCCCATCTTCCGAGGATAGCTCAGAGTTAACACCCGCAACCACACCAAAGACATGTCTGGAGTCTTCAACAGTGAGGACACGAGTTCTTCTTGCATCTCCAGAAATGTTGCCATAAATGCCTCCCAATTTTCCCAGCTGACCAAACTTTAAATGCAGACACTACACCCTAGAACCTTAGGCCCAGGAGAGACTCATGTGTTTGGAGTTTACAGGATCTAGCACGGAGCATGTTGGAAGAGAACCAATCCCCATGTGAAGCCATTGGAAAAGGCTGTCGGGCCAGTTTCAGGAATACAACTTGAATCTCAAAAGGTCTCTGGCTTCTCTGTATTTGAAATGTGCATTCTGTTATCTTCACTGAAGACAATTTCTTTAGGATGAAGAGCTCATGGGGTGCCCAAGGGGTGGCACTTGAAAGAGTCTCAGGTGTGTGTGACATGCCCTCTGGGGTTGTGTTGTGGCTGTCCACTCTCCTGTGGGCTCTGCCTCTGCAGAGGCTCTCCTTTTCTTATATTCAGAGTGTGTGATGTCTGGGCCGAATATGTTGTGGTTAAGCTACGTGGGTCTGGTGTGCCTGTGAAACGTGAACTTATACCCACTCCACGAAACTTTAAGCCTGCTGAATTCTGTGGCCAGGGAAGAGGAAGTGGGCAGGGCTTTCTTCTATTCCCCTGCAGCATTTCCTGTTCTCCTGGACTAAGCAACGTTACCTGAAGAAGGCAGTCCAAACAGTATTCCAGATTTGGGATTCCGTGATTGCATGTTGGGCAGCTAATGTCCCCACCGTCCTGCCTGTGGCCACTTCTCAGTCTTCATGCTGGCGGTTGTAGAGCCCAAATATCTTTGGCTCCCATCGGGGCATCTCCACCAACACTGCCCATCATGAAAGCACAAAAGGAAATAATAATCTTACCACGGTGTGAACAGTTATTGTCTCTGATCATGGTTTCAAGTCTGTCTTCACCTGGTTGCTTGCTGGTGTCCTCTCCATGAGATACACAGTGTTCTCTGGAGTCTATGTCTGCAAAAAATTCTGATCTGGAATCCTTGGGCCTCTAGCCCCTTGGGTTGCAAGAACTCTTGTCCTTCAGACAATCTCCTTTTCTCCGCCAACAGCTATGGTCAACATTCAAATTGTGGGTTCTAAGTGTGCTCCTCTCCCCTGGGCCTTTGTCTTTGGCCAGGGCTCCCTGCCCTCTGAAGCACCAACCGTCCAATTCTTCCATAAGCCCTGTCTTCACACTTGTCCCATGGTCTCTGTGACTTCTTCTCTCTTTCACTGTTGAGTGTGATATCTAGGTTTCAGTTCCATTTATGCCATATTTACATTGATGTGGACACCTTCTAGTTGTGCTGATGGCTAAAGACAGGCCTGGAGCTCCCAGACACTTCTACCATCTCCCTGTCCTCCAAATGCACTGCGGAATCTTATGGAGCCATAAGCAAGAAGACATTCTTGCTCCCTGTAACATGTGGCAGAAAGGAAGAGAGCATTGGGCTGTGTCATATCTCTTAGTCACAAAAAGACAACTACCATACGATTTCACTCACTCATGGAAGTAAAGAAACATGTGAAAAAGCAAGAAAAAGGGACACGCACATAGACTCTAACCAGGCACACAAGATTTGGTGTTTGTTCCAGGCAGGCTAGTCAGAATCTGCGTTTCTAAAAGTGGATCAAATGGACATTCAATGCTCGAAATGTGGCCGAATGGGATGTAACGTTATTTTCCGCTGTGTTTGAAAGTGAATTTTGATCTGGAATAGAGGAGCTTCATATCTTTTAAAATATCATTTTTAGTGTTTTCTGAATCACACACACACACACACACACACACACACACACACACACACACACGTAAAAGAGTCCCACAGAAGTTAGGAAGCAAGTGAGGAATAGCACTCATGGCAGCAAAATTCATAGAAAATACCATAAAAAAAAAAAGCTTAGAGAATCAAAGGAACAAACCATTCAAACTGGATAAGATAAATCTTCATCTATCAAGAATTAATTAAATTTATTTATTAACTAATTAATTAATTAAACAGCCATACTTAAAAGACCCCTCCACACAAACATGCCAGCAAATCCAATACCAGAGAGAAAAGGATAAATTCGAAGACACATACACACTACCATGACAAGATCATGAGTCATACATATCTGACGTCTCAGGTAATGAAGAAAGCTTTTGAAGCAGTCCACAAACATCTCACAACACATGGACAGCCAGGTTCAAATCAATTCCGTGGTCCACAATTCGAGACATTTTATTGTAATGTCGGCTTTTCTCATCTATTCCCAAAATGTACGAAGAGGGAAGACTCTAATTTACAATGTCCAACGACCCTATTCACATAAGGCCCTTAAAGGAAACCTATTGCATACAACTTTAATCATAAGATAATAAAACTAGACTTCATTTCTCCTGTCTTTCTTTCTTTGTCATCATGTGAAACGGCCTGGTTTGCTTTCTATTCACTATTTTTTCTTAATTTCGGCAAGCCAGCCTTTCATCCATCCGACATTTTTTGACATAGTGTTCCCTGATTCTTTAATTGCATATACCATCAAGTGCTCATCCTCATATAATGCCACATCAACTCCATACCCATTAACTAGTTCCCTCTTTAAGGCAGGTCTTATCCTCCTGTAACCCTCAGCTTGGTCCCCAAAGTCCTGAGTCTCTCCTGGTGCATCTCCCTGTCTGAATTCTTCTCCTTCCATTTTCCCTTTCTACTACTCATGTCCATGGTATTCCTCATGGGCCACAGAGGAGTGAAGCCATAGGATATTTCCCTTGTTATGCTTACATTTTCATTTGGAAATCATCTTCTTTATCATCATCTTCATAATCATCTTTATCCTTTAGCCCTTAAAAGGCTATCACAGCTCCTTCCACATTGATGCCTGAGTGGGCATGGCAGGCCATCGATGTTGGCCATTCATTATCATCTGAATAAAGTGAGTTGCTCAACATGGCACTCCCCGTGACAATGGCATGTAGCATTAACTAATGATGACAAGGAGTGCTGACCAGGGCTCTTTCTTTCGGGGTGGCGATCATGCAGAGTTTCACTCTCCATGAAGCCTTTGCAACGGTGTTTAAGGTAATGACAGGTCGACAAGCCTTCATCCCTTAAGACAGCTGTTTCAGGACAATAGCAGATAAGGACACGGAGAGAACAATGCATCCCTGCCCTGGCAATTTTCCTGGAATGGTGACTTTCCTTCCCTTCTTCCTTCCCTCATCTTCCAAGCTGACCAAGCACCAAAGGCAGACCTTACAACCAAGAAACCATAGGGAACAGATGGTAAGAATGGATCCTCTCACTTAAGGATATCCAACCTCCCAGAGACCTAATGGTAGCCAAGAGGCCTCGCTGTAGATTGAGATCTCTAGAAATTTCAGTGGAAATAGGAACACCTTGCTCTCTCTGGAGAAATGTTGGTCTAAACAATGGTACACAAAACATCGTTTTCTATTCTCTTTTTGTACAAATTGGAAATTGGAAAGGAACAGAAAAAACCACCTGAGTTAATGATCAGGCTAACAGGGCTCTTTCTTGTTCCTTCTCAGGTCTTTCTACTTAAAGCCATTGGACTCATAAGTCATGAGAATGGGATGGCTGCTTCAATGATTACAGCTTCTGGATGTCACAGAGCTCTGACTTCCTAGCAACCACTCCTCACCAAACCAAGCCTCATCACTGGCTGGAGTAGTTTGGGTCAGCCAGGAGTATCAAAATTACTCCAAACCGCTGGAGCCGCCAGGGTATTTCCCCAAGAGAGTTTGTGAAGCGATTTTGGGTCACCTTCCCCATGGCTGAATTTCTAGTCTCTGGCTGTGACTGTCACTACCACCCCACTGGACTGCTGAGAAGGGCAAGAATCCACATTTCCATCTTAACCACTTAAGGTCAAGAAAGAGTCATGAGTCCAAGCAGCCTCACATGGGAAACTCCACGCCGTACACATGTTCATGGACGTCACACCATATCAGGATGCTTGTGACCAGGAAAAGCGCCCCCCGCCCTCCAAGGAAAGATCAGAGTTAACACCCACAACCAAACCAAAGACATGTCTGGAGACTTCAGCTGTGAGGACATGAATTCTTCTTGCAACTCCAGCTTCGTGCCATAAATGCCTCCCAATTTTCCCAGCTGACCAAACATTAAAGTCAGACCCTACGGCCTAGAAACTTAGGCCCAGGGTGGACTCATCTGTTTGGTGTTCACGGGAGCAAGCACAGAGCATGATGGAAGAGAACCAGTCCCCATGTGATTTATCCGAAAAGTTTTTCGGGAAAGTTTCAGGAATACAACTTGAATCTACAAAAGATCTCGGTCTTCTCGGTATTCAAAACCCTCATTCTGTTATCTACACTGAAGATAATTTCTTTAGGAAGAAGAGATCATGGAGTGCCAAAGGGCTGGCAATTGAGAGAGTCTCAGGTGTGTGTGACATGCCCTCTGGGGTTGTGTTGTGGCTGTCCTCTCTCCTGGAGACTCGTCCTCTGCAGAGGTTCTCTTGCCTTCCATTCAGAATGTTTGGGATCTGGGCCAAATATTGTGAGGTTAAGCTTCGTGCGTCTGGTGTGCCTGTGAAACGTGACTTTCAACACACTCCACAAAACTTAAGGCCTGCTGTATTCTGTGGCCAGGTGAGAGGATGTAGGCATGCTTTCTTCTAGTCCACTGCAGGATTTTCTGTTCCTCTGGAATCTAAGAAACGTGGCCTGAAGAAGGCAGTCCCAACAGTGTTCCAAGTTTGGGAATCCGTGATTGCAGTTTTGGCAGCAATGTACTAACCGTCCTGCCTGTGGCCACTTCTCAGTCTTGATGCTGGCGGTCGTAGAGCCCAAGAATCTTTGGCGCCCATCGAGGCATCTCCACCAACACTGCCCATCACGAATGCACACATAGAAATAATAATCTTAATATGGTGTCAACAGGTATTGTCTCTGATCATGGTTTCCAGACTGTATTCCCCTGGTTTCTTGCTGGTGCACTCTCCAGGAGACACTCAGTGTTGTCTGGTGTCTATGTCTGCAAAGCATGCTGATCTGAAATCCCCAGGCCTCAAGACACTTGGGTTGCAAGAACTCATGTCCTTCAGACACTCTCCTTTTCTCCGCCAACAGCTATGGTTCTACATTCAATCTCTACAATCCCCTGAGCCATTGTCTTTCTCCATGGCCCCATGCCCTCTGAAGCACCAAACGTCCAAATCTCCCATAAGCCCTCTCTACACCCTTCTCCAATGGTATCTGTGATTTCTCTCTTTTACTGTGGAGTGTGATTTCTAAGTTTAGATCCATTTATGCCATGTTTACAATGATGAGGTCCTCTTTTGGTAGTGCTGATGGCTGAAGACTAGCCTGGAGCTCCCAGACACTTCTATCATCTCCCTGTCCTCCAAATGCACTGTGAAATCCTTTGGAGCCATAAGCAAGAAGGCATTCTTACTCCTTGTGACATGAAACAGAAAAGGTGAGAGCATTGGGCTGTGTCATATTTGTCAGTCACAGAAAGACAACTCCCATACGATTTCACTCACTCATCGAAGTAAAGAAACATGTGATAAAGCAAAAAAAAAATGGACAGGCAATTATACTCTAAACAGGTACTCAAAACTTGGTGTTTGTTCCAGGCAGGCTAGTCAGAATCTACGTTTCTAAAAGTGGATAAAATGGGACCTTCAATGTGGAAATGTGGCTGAACGGGATGAGTTTCTACTTTGTCTGAAGGTGAATTGTGATCTAGAATAGAGCAGCTCCATATCTCTTAAAATATCATTTTTAGCGTTTTCTGAATCCACACACACACACAAACACAAACACACACACACACACACACACACACACACACACACACACACTTAAAAGAGTCCCACAGAAGTTAGGGAGCAAGTGAGGAATAGCACTTATGTAAGCAAAATTCATAGAAAATACCATAAAAAACAAAAGCTTAGAGAATCAAAATAAGGAAAGATTCAAACTGGATAAGTTAACTCCTCACCTATAAAGAATTACTTAATAATTAATTAATTAATTAATTAATTATTAAACAACCTTACCTAAAAGACCCCTCCACACAAGCATGCCAGCAAATCCAATACCGGAGAGAAAAGGATAAATTCCAAGACACATACTCACTAGCATGACAAGATCATGGGTCATACATATCTGACGTCTCAGGTAATGATTTTTGAAGCAGCTTTAGAGGCTTTTGAAGCAGTCCCCATTATGCCAGTTTCAAATCAATTCCATGGTCCACAATTTCAGACATTTATTGGTAATGTCAGCTTTTGGCATCTAATCCCAAAATGTAGGAAGAGGAAAGACTCTAGTTTACAATGTCCAAAGACCCAATTCACATAAGGACTTTATAGGAAACAAACTGCATACAATTTTAATCAGTAAGATAATAAAACTAGAATTCATTTCGCTTCTCTTTCTTTCTTCATCTCCATGTGATACGTCCTGTTTTGCTCTTTATTCACTATTTTTTCTTATATTTGGCAAGCCAGCCTTTCATCCATCCTACGTTTTTTGACATAGTGTTCCCTGATTTTTTAATTGCATATACCACTAAGTGCTCATCCTCATATAATGCAACACCACCTCCATACCCATGAACCAGTTCCCTCTTTATGGCATATATTATCCTCCTGTAACGTTTAGCTTGGTCACCAAAGTCTTGAGTCTCTCCTGGTGCATCTGCCTGTCTGACTTCTTCTCCTTCTGATTTCCCTTACTACTACTCATGTCCATAGTATTCCTCATGGGCCACATATGAGTGAAGCCATAGGATATTTCCCTTGGTCTGCTTCCATTTTCATTTGGAAAACATCATCTTTATCATCATTTTCATAATCATCTTTATCCACTAGCCCTTAACAAGGTAACTCCGGTCCTTCCACAGTGATGCTGGAGTGGGCATGGCAGGCCATCGATGTTGTCCGTTCATTTTCATCTGAATAAATAGCATTACTCAACATGGCTCTCCCCATGACTATGGCATGTAGCTTTAACTAATGATGACAAGGAGTGCTGACCAGAGCTCTTTCTTGAGAAGTAGCGATCATGCAGAATTTCATTCTCCATGAAGCTTTCCAATGGTGTTTAAGGTAATGTTACTTAGACTGAACCTTCATTCCTTAGGAGTGGGGTTTCAGGACACTAGCAGATATGGGCACGGACAGAACAACGCATCCCTGCCTTGGCAATTTTATTGGATTTGTGACTTTCCTTCCTTTCTTCCTTCCCTCACCTTCCAAGCTGAACAAGCATCAGAGCAGACCTTACACCTGAGAAACCAGAGGGACCAGAAGCTAAGAATGGACCCTCTCACCCAAGGATATCCAACCTCCCAGAGACCTAATGGTAGCCAAGAGGCCTCGCTGTTAATTGAGATCTCTAGAAATTGCAATGAAAACTGGTACACCATGCACTCTCTGGAGAAATGTTGGTCTAAAGAATGGTATACAGAACATCATTTTTCTTTTCTCTTTGTATAGAAAGTGGAAGAGGGAAAGAAACAGAAAAGACCACCTGAGTTCATGATCAGGCCAACAGGGCTCTTTCTTGTTCCATCCCAGGTCTTTCTACTTAAAGCGATAGGACACTTATGTCATGAGAATGGGATTGCTTCTTCAGTGATTTAAGCTTCTGGACGTCACAAAGCTCTGAGGTCCTAGCAACAACTCCTCACCAAAACACACCTCATCACCTCACATGGTTGGAGTAGTTCTAGGTCAGCCAGGAGTATCATAATCCCTCCAAACCACTGGAGCGCCCTGGGTATTTCCCCAAGACAGTTTGTGAAGCAATTTGGAGTCACCTTCTCCATAGCTGAATTTGTAGTCTTTGGACGTGACTGTCACCACCACCGCTCTGGACTCCTGAGAAGTGAGAGAATCCACAATTCCACCTTACCCACGTAAGGTCAAGAAAGAGTCAGGAGTAAAAGCAGCCTCACACGGGGAACTCCAAGCCTTACTCATGTTCATGGTCCTCACACGCTATAAGGATGCTTCTGACCGGGAAAAGCGCCCCCCGCTTTCGGAGGAAAGCTCAGAGTTAACACCCGCAACCATAACAAATACATGTCGGGAGTCTTCAAAAGTGAGGACACGAGTTCTTGTTACATCTCCAGAAATCCTGCCATAAATGCCTCCCAATTTTTCCAACTGACCAACATTAAAGGCAGATCCTACAACCTAGAAGCTTAGGCTCAAGATGGACTCATCTGTTCGGCCTCACAGGAGCCAGCACGGAGCATGTTGGAAGAGAACGAATGCCCATGTGAAGCCATCTGAAAAGGCTTCCATATCAGTTTCAGGAATACAACGTGAATCTACAAAAATTCTATCTCTTCTCTGTATTCAAAAATGGCATTATGTTATCTACACTGAAGATAATTTCTTTAGGAAGAAGAGATCATGGAAGTGCCCAAGGGCTGGCACTTGAGAGAGTCTCCGGTGTGTGTGACATGCCCTCTGGGGTTGTGTTGTGGCTGTCCACCCTCCTGGGGACTCGTCCTCTGCAGAGGTTGTCCTTGCCTTCAATTCAGAATGTTTGGTGTCTGGGCCAAATATTGTGAGGTTAAGCTTCGTGCGTCTGGTGTGCCTGTGAAACGTGACTTTCAACACACTCCACAAAACTTAAGGCCTGCTGTATTCTGTGGCCAGGTGAGAGGATGTGGGCAGAGCTTTCTTCTAGTCCCCTGCAGGATTTTCTGTTCCTCTGGACCTAAGAAACGTGGCCTGAAGAAGGCAGTCCCAACAATGTTCCAGGTTTGGGAATCCATGATTGCAGTTTTGGCAGCAATGTCCTAACCATCCTGCCTGTGACCAGTTCTCAGTCTTGATGCTGGCGGTTGTAGAGCCCAAGAATCGTTGGCGCCCATCGAGGCATCTCCACCAACAATGCCCATCACGAATGCACACATAGAAATAATAATCTTAATACAGTGTGAACAGATATTGTCTCTGATCATGGTTTCCAGGTTGTCTGCCCTTCGTTGCTTGCTGGTGTCCTCTCCAGTAGATACACAGTGTTCTCTGTAGTCTATGTCCGCAAAGCAATCTGATCTGGAATCCCCAGGCCTCAAGACCATTGGGTTGCAAGAACTCGTGTCGTTCAGACACTCTCCTTTTCTCTGCCAAAAGCTATGGGTCAACATTGAAATTGTGGGTTCTAAGTGTGCTCCTATCCCTGGTCCTTTGTCTTTCTCCATGACTCCCTGACCTCTGAAGCACCAACCAACCAATTCTCCCATAAGCCCTGTCTACACCCTTCTCCCATAGCCTCTGTGACTTCTCTCGTTCGCTGTGGAGTGTGATTTCTAGGCTTTAGGTCCATTTATGCCATGTTTACAATGATGTGGTCATCAATGGTTGTGCTGATGTCTGAAGACAAGCCTGGAGCTCCCGGCCACTTCTACCATCTCCATGTCCTCCAAATGCACTGTGGATTCTTGTGGAGCCATAAGCAAGAAAGCATTCTTGCTCCTTGTGACATGTGGCAGAAAGGGAGATCGCATTGGTCTGTGTCGTATCTCTCAGTCACAGAAAGATATCTACCATATGATTTCACTCACTCATGGGAGTAAAGAAACATGTGAATGAACAAGAAAAAGGGACTGGCAATTAGACTCGCCCAGGCACACAAAATTTGGTGTTTGTTCCAGGCAGGCTATTCAGAATCTGCGTTTCTCAAAGTGGATCAAATGGGACATTCAATTCAGGAAATGTGGCTGAACGGGATGGAACATGAGTTTCCTCTGTGTTTAAAGGTGAATTATGATCTGGAATAGAGCAGCTTAATATCCCTTAAAATAACATTTTTAGCGTTTTGAAACACACACACACACACACACACACACACACACACACACACACACACATTTAAAAGCGTCCCAGAGAATTTAGGGAGAAAGTGAGGAATAGCACTCACTGAAACAAAATGTAGAGAAAATACCATAAAAAACAAAAGTTTAGAGAATCTAAGTAAAAAACTGTCCAAACTGGATAAGAAAACTCTTTACCTATCAATAATTAATTAATTAATTAGACAACCTTACCTAAAAGACACCTCCACATAAGTATGCCATCAAATCCAATACTGCAGAGAAAAGAATGGATTCCAAGACACATACGTACTACCATGAAAAGATCATGAGTCATACATATCTGATGTCTCAGGTAATGACGAAAGCTTTTGAAGCAGTCCTCAAACATCTCCCAACACAGAAAGCCAAGTTCAAATCAATTCCGTGGTCCACAATTTGAGACAGTTAATGGTAATGTCAGTTTTTCTCATCTATTCCCAAAATGTAGGAAGAGGGAAGACTCTAATTTACCATATCCAATGATCCATTTCACATAAGGACCTTATAGTAAATCAATTGCATACAATTATAATCAGTAAGATAATAAAACTTGAATTCATTTCTCTTCTCTTTTTTTCTTTTTCTCCATGTGAAAAGGCCTGTTTTCCTTTCTATTCACTATTTTTTCTTAGAATCGGCAAGCCAGCCTTTCATCCATTCTACGTTTTTTGACATAGTGTTCCTGATGCTTTAATTGCATAAACCATCAAGTGCTTATCCTCATATAATGCCACATCAACTCCATACCCATTAACTAGTTCCCTCTTTAAAGCAGGTCTTATCCTCCTGTAACCTTCAGCTTGGTACACAAAGTCCTGTTCTCTCCTGGTGCATCTCCCTGTCTGAATTCTTCTCCTTCCGTTTTAACTTACTACTACTCATGTCCATGGTATTCCTCATGGGTCACGTATGAGTGAAGCTATAGGATATTTCCCTTGGTCTGCTTGCATTTTCATTTGGAAATCATCTTCTTTATCATCATATTCATAATCATCTTTATCCACTAGCCCATGAAAGGTTATCTTGGCTCCTTCCACATGATGCTAGAGTCGGCATGGCAGGTCATCGATGGTGGCCATTCATTATCATCTGAATAAAGATCATTGCTCAACATGGCTCTCCCCATGACTATGGCATGTAGCATTAACGAATGATGACAAGGGGTGCTGACCAGGTCTCTTTCTTTAGGGGTAGCAATCATGCAGAGTTTCACTCTCCATGAAGCCTTTTCAACGGTGTTTAAGGTAATGTCAGGTAGACAGAGCCTTCATCCCTTAGGACTGGTGTTTCAGGACACTAGCAGATAATGTCAAGGACAGCACAATGCATCCCTGCCCTGGCAATTTTCCTGGAATTGTGACTTTCCTTCCCTTCTTCCTTCCCTCACCTTCCAAGCTGACCAAGGACCAAAGGCAGACATTACACCCGAGAAACCATAGGGAACAGAAGCTAAGAATGGACCCTCTCACCCAGGATATCCAACCTCCCAGAGACCTAATGGTAGCCAAGAGGCCTCGCTGTTGATTGAGATCTCTAGAAATTGCAGTGGAAATAGGAACCCCTTGCTTTCTCTGGAGAAATGTTGGTCTAAAGAATGGTATACAAAACATCGTTTTCTATTCTCTTTGTGTAGAAAGTGGAAGTGGGAAAGATACATAAAAGACCAACTGAGTTCATGATCAGGCTAACATGTCTCTTTCTTGTTCCTTTCCAGGTCTTTCTACTTAAAGCCATTGGACTCATATGTCATGAGAGTGGGATTGCTGCTTCATTGAAATCAGATTTTGGACGTCAGAAAGCTCTGAGATCCTAGCAACCTCACCAAAGCATGCCTCATCACTTCACCTGGCTGGAATAGTTCTGGGTCAGCCAGGAGTATCAAAATCACTCCAAACCGCTGAAGCCACCTGGGTATTTCCCCTAGACAGTTTGTGAAGCGATTTGGGGTCACCTTCTCCATGGCCGAATTTGTAGTCTTTGGCCGTGACTGTCATCACCACCCGTCTGGACTCCTGAGAAAGGCAAGAATCCACAATTCCATCTAAGCCACATAAGGTCAAGAAAGAATCAGTAGTGTTAGGGTCCGTGATCAAAGGAACGAGACTGACACAAAGCAAAATCAAGCAATGTATTATTTCGCGTTATTCATCAGAATCCAAACTGAATCAGAAACCAAACTGCATCAGTAACCAAACTGCATTAGAAAACAAACTGCATTAGAAACCAAACTGACCTTTAGGTGCGCAAGTCTTGCTGGGGACCACCGCCTTCCAGTCGCTGGTGTCCCTCCTGGAGGCCACCTGCCTCACCCTCACTGTACCACAGACCCACTCCCAGCGTGGCTGCAACGTTGGCTTCTGAGAGGGTGCTCCTGATGGCGGCACTACCCGAGGCGGCCTAGCTGCTTGCGGGGGCGCTGTTGCTGATATTCTTGTTCAGGGTGGCATCGCTCTTGGCAGTGCCACTGCCGCTGCTGCTCTGGGCGATGCTGCTTGGGGTGCGCTGCTTCCTGCTGCTGCTCTGGGTGGTGCTCCTCGAGGTGGAGCCGCTGCTACTGCTGCTCTGGGTGGTGCACGTTGTGGTGCTGCACGTGTTACAGCTTGAGGCGATGCTGCCACTGCTGCTGCTCTGGGCGGTGCTGCTTGCTCTGGGTGGTGCCCGGGGCGGCGCTGCTCGTGGAGGCACCGCTGCCACTGCTGCTCTGGGTGGTGCTGCTCATGGTGGAGCCACTGCCCCTGCTGCTCTGGGCAGTGCACGGGGTGGTGCCGCTCGTGTTACAGCTCAATGCAGCACCGCCACTGCTGTTGCTGCTGCTCTGGTGCACGGGGTGGTGCTGCTGGCGGTGGCGCTGCTGACGCTGCTGTTCTTGTTGGTGCAGGGGGCGATGCCGCTTGAGGTGGCACCGCTGCCACTGCTGCTCTGGTCGGTGCACGGGGTGGCTCTGCTCCCAGCAGCGCCACTGCCGCTGCTGCTCTGGGTGGTGCTGCTCACGGTGGAGCCGCTGCCGCTGCTGCTCTGGGCGGTGCACGGGGGTGGCGCAGCTTGTGTTACAGCTCGATGCGGCACTGCTGCCGCTGCTGCTCTGGTGCACAGGGCGGTGCTGCTGGTGGTGGCATGGCTGCAGCTGCTGCTCTGGGTGGTGCACGGGGCAGTGCCGCTTGAGGTGGTGCCGCTTCCGCTGCTGCTCTGGGCGAGGATGAAAAGGACGACAACCCCGACGACACAGACTCTGCTCCCCATGATGCCACTCCAACAAGGCCACTCCCTGGACGAGGCCGCACACCAGATGGCGCCCTGGTCCCAGCTCAGAGTGGCGAGGCCACTGGCAGCGGGACCGCACCTGAAGGCAGCGAGACTGCTGGAGGCAGCGAGGCTGGTCGCTGTGGGGCTGCAGCTCAGAGTGGCGAGATCCCTGGCAGCGGGTTGCAGCTGGGGGCTGCGAGGCCAGCGGCGGCGGGCCCCTGCTTGGGTCAGCGCTGCTCTCGCTGACCCTGATGCGATCACTCCTATGACTACACGAATGGCTCCCAAAGGCTACCCTAATGGCTATTCTAACTGCTATTCTAACTTCCATTCTAACTCCTCTTACTTCTCCAATGGCTATTCTAACTCCTCCTACTTCTCCAATGGCTATTCTAACTCCTCCTACTTCTCCCCCCACCCAGCCTCACAGACTAACCTTTATAGAGGTGGTTGAGCCCAGCCCACACACAGGTGGCCAATGAGATTTCAACACACCACAGTTAATATATGTGCACCCCACTAATTGGATACGGCTCTTTGGCCTGGCCCGCCCCATATCCGGGGTTTACAGTTGCTCTGGCTAATCAGGCTCCTACATTCCCCCTTTATCTTTGGAAATCAGTCAAATCCTTGACTTTTAATCCAGTTCTATGTTCTCCTCTTGTAAGGGGGTTATATTGAGCATGTAAGACTAACATTTTTATCGCTCCAATTTTCTTTGGTACAAATGATATTAGGGTGTTTATAATACAGGGGCCAAAAGGTAACAGTAATGCACAGTCGGCTGATGAGTTAGCCATTCAACGCTTCGTATAACCTTTTCCATTTTTTTTTTTCTAATTCCATTCATCTAATTTCCCACCTATACTTCACATAAACAGGTAAAATAGGAGCAACAATAAAATCAAAGTTTTTTTTAGTCTTAATTTAGTCCATGGTCAGCGGAGTCTGTCGACTGCAGCTTTCATCTCTGGGGGCGTCCTTGTCTTCGGCTCATTTGACGTGACCCGCGTGAATCCAGGCCCTGATGCCTTCTACTTTTACTTACATGGGGGTGGTCAGGATAACAGTAAATGGTCCTTTCCAGCGAGGCTCCACGTTTCCCCCTTGATAGCAACGTATCCATACCTATTCCCCAAGTTGCTAAGGATGTGGTTCCACCTCCGTCTCCATCCCAGTGTGGGCAGTCAGGATCCCTGAGTGTGTTTTTTTTTTTTAAAGACAGACTAATGCCTTCAGTGACTAGAGTATGACTTATACTCTTATAAATGACTTATAAGTCATTTCTGCTAGGTCAACCTCTAGTAGTCAAGGACAGAGAGGGGGGATCTCCCAAACATTATTTCAAATGGGTTCACCTTGCTTAAATAGGGTGTACATTGTGCCCTGTGGAGGGCGAAAGGAAGGAGATCCACCCATTCACAGCTAGTCACCAGAATTAATTTTGTCAAGATCTCTTTAAGAGTCCGGTTCATTCTCTCTACTTGCCCAGAACTCTGAGGCTGGTAGGCACAATGTAATTTCCAATTAGTGCCCACAGCCTTGGCCAATGCCTGTGAGACTGAACTCACAAATGCAGGGTCATTGTCTGACCCAATTGCAAGAGGCAGCCCAAACCTAGGAATTATTTCTTCTAGTAGCTTTTTTGGCTACCATTCCTGCCGTCTCATGTTTGGCGGGAAAAGCCTCTATCCATCCTGAAAATGTATCTACAAAATCTAACATGAAAATGTATCTACAAAAACTAGCATGTACTTGTGCCCATATTTTCCAGGTTTCATTTCTGTAAAATCTATTTCCCAATAAATTCCTGGTTCCTTACCTCTTTCTCTTTTCCCTCTTCCCATTTTCGTTCTTCCATCATTAACTGCCTGGCATTGAGCACATCTATCGACTACATCCTGTACCATACGCCCTAATTTAGAAACCTGGAACTGCTTGCCTATAAGCTCCTTGAGTTTGCGTATACCCAAATGAGTACCCTGATGTATCTGGTCTACTAACTTCTTATCTCGTCTTCAAGGAAGAATTATTTAAGGCGGAATTCATCTTACAAGAGAATTAAAACAATTACAAAGGACAAAAAAACTCAGAATAGTTATGGTTAAATATCAAATGATGACCCTTACCAATACATTAAAGCTTTAGGAAATGTATAGAAACTCTGGAGTAGTTACAGCATTTACCCAAATGTAACCCAAGGTTTATCATTGATGTAGCAGTACTTCCTGAGTAACTTAGCACATCAGGGAAAAGCCTTATGAGTCAAAGAGATCTCATTTACAATTCTCGGTGGGCAAAGAGAAAACCATTCACATTTTAGCCACTTGTGAACTGTTATGACAGCCGTTAAGCACAAAACTTGTTTACTAACAGATTTCAAAAGCACAAACCCAGTTCCAGCAACCAGCACCCTAGCACTTCATCCCATTTGTCATCCAAGCTAAACTTCAAAGCTTCAGGATGCCAAAGACTCTGAAAGCTACTTTAACAATTACCCATAAAAACCCTGAGACAGACAATTAACCATCAATTCAGTCACCTCTTTGCTAACAGATTTTTCCATCTGGGCCCATTCCACTTCAGACGCCATGTTCCCGCCAGCAAGGGGGAGGGGCTAGGCAGTCCACATCGGCCCAGAAAAGACAAGGAATTCCCCGAAACAAAGGGAGTTTCGGCAGCTGCTTGGGAATATTCCTTAAAGTCTCTGTCCTGAGTTAGACTAACCCCAGTTGGCTCTAGTGATAGCCCTTAACACAAGAAATGAGTGAGGGAGAAGTCCCACATCTATTATGAAGAACAGAGGGATGAAAGTCAGAGTACCCTTACTCGTTGCTTGCCCCATTCCTTCAAACATAACAAACAACACAGCAGAAAACAAAAAGACAAGACAAAGACAGCCACAGGCTCAGTGGTCCTGCCACCAGTGAGAATTTCCTAGGGGGACTCAAACCGCATGACCGGAAAGGGGGACTCGAAACCCCGATGACCACCTCAGGGGACTCAAACCCCCGATGACCACCTTGGAGGACTCGAACCCCTGATGACCGCCTAGGGGGACTCGAACCCCCTGACCATCCAGGGGGACTCAAACCCACTGACCATCTAGGGTGATCGAACCCCCCAACCACCCAGGGGGAATCAAACCTCTTGTGGATCTACCAGCAGAGGGATGGGGCATCCCCGCATCCACTCCAGCCCTGGGGAGCATGGCTGCGTCCAGCTTCTCCCCGGTGGGCCATACCCTGGAGCTCCAACCAGACAGACAGATAAAATCATAACACTTCTGGAGGCTTTTCCCATAAGTTCAGATGCTGGCTCAGTTCTCATTGTTTGATCCCGGACGAGCCACCAATGTTAGGATCCATGATCAAAGGAACGAGACTGACACAAAACAAAAATCAAGCAAAGTTTTATTTCGTGCCATGCATCAGAAACCAAACTGCATCAGAAACTAAACTGCATTAGAAACCAAACTGCATTAGAAACCAAACTGACCAGAAGGTTCCCGAGTCTTGCTGGGGACCACCGCCTCCCAGTCGCTGGGGTCCCTCCTGGAGCCTCCCTGTTTCACCCTCACCATACCACAGACCCACTCCCGGCGTGGCTGCTCCGTTGGCTCCTTAGAGGCTGCTCCTGATGGTGGCACTCCCTGAGGCAGCGTGGATGCTTGCGTTGGCACTGCTGATACTCTGACTCAGGGTGGCGTCGGTAGCAGCTCCTCTGCTGCTGCTGCTGCTCTGGGAGGTGCTGCTTGCGGTGGCGCCGCTGCCGCTGCTGCTCTGGGCTGTGCACAGGGCGACGCCACTCGTGTTACAGCTCGAGGTGGCGCCACTTCCGCTGCTGCTCTGGGCGAGGATGAAAAGGATGAGAACCCCGACGACACAGACTCTGCTCCCCATGATGGCACTCCAACAAGGTCACTCCCCAGATGAGGCCACACACCGGACGAGGCCGCTTCCTCGATGAAGAGGCTGCTCTAGATTAGGACGCTCAAGGACAGGGCTGCATGCAAAGGAGGCTGCACCCTGGTATGACGCTGCTCTGGCGAGGCCGCTCTATACAGGCCACTCCAGCCCTTGGCTTTGGGAGGCTCTGCTCCCAATGACCCCAACGCTATCATTCCTATGACTACCCTAATGTCTCCCAAAGGCTATCCTAATGGCTATTCTAACTGTTATTCTAACTGCCATTCTAACTCCTACTACTTCTCCAATGGATATTCTAACTCCTCCTATTCCCCAACCGCGATTCTAAGGCCTCTCACTCCTCCAATGGCTATTCTAACATTACGTACTTTTCCAATGGCTATTCTAACTCCTCATACTTCTCCCCCCACACAGCCTCACAGACTAACCTTTATAGAGGTGGTTGAGAACGGTCAACACACAGGTGGCCAATGAGAATTCAACTCACCAAGGTTAATGTATGCACCCCCACTAATTGGATACGGCTATCTGGCCTGGCCCGCCCCTATATCCGGGGTTTACCTTTCCTCTGGCTAATCAGGCCCCTACAAGGAGTACAAGCAGCCTCAGATGATGATCCAAGCCATACACATGTTCATGGTCCTCACACACTAACAGGAGGCTTCTGACCAGGAAAAGTGCCCCCGCCTTCTGAGGAAAGCTAAGAATTAACACCCCAACCATACAAAAGACATGTCTGGAGACTTCAACAGTGAGGACAAGAGTTCTTCTTGCATCTTAGAAATCGTGCCATAAATGCCTCCCAATCTTCCCAGCTGACCAAATATTAAAGGCAGACCCTACACCCTAGAAGCTTAGGCCCAGGACGGACTCATCTGTTTGGAGCTCACAGGAGCAAGCACGGAGCATGTTGGAAGAGAACGAATCCCCATATGAAGCAATCTGAAAAGGCTTTCGTGCGAGTTTCAGGAATACAATGTGTATCTACAAAAGGTCTCTGTCTTCTCTGGATTCGAAATGTGCATTCTGTTATCTACCCTGAAGATAATTTCTTTAGGAAAAAGAGATCATGGAGTGCCCAAAGGCTGGCACTTGAGAGAGTCTCAGATGGGTGTGACTTGCCCTCTGGTGTTGTGTTGTGGCTGTCCACTTTCCTGTGGGCTCGTCCTCTGCAGAGATTCTCCTTGCCTTCCTTTCAGAGTGTTTGGTGTGTGGACCAAATATGTTGAGGTTAAGCTTCGTGGGTCTGGTGTCCCTGTGAAACGTGATTTTCAAACCCCTCCAGAATACTTAAGGCCTGCTGAATTCTGTGGCTAGGTGAGAGGATGTGTGCAGGGCTTTTTTCTAGTTCCTTGCAGGATTTTCTGTTCTCCTGGGACTAAGCAACGTGGCCAGAAGAAGGCAACCCAACAGTGTTCCAGGTTTGGGATTCCGTGATTGAAGGTTGGGCAGCTAATGTCCTCATATCCTGCCTGTGGCCACTTCTCAGTCTTGATGCTGGCGGTCGTATAACCCTAGTATCTTTGACGGTCATCGATCATCTCCCCCAACACTATCAAAAATGGACACAGCAAAATAATAATCTTACCACAGTGTCAACAGGTATTGTCTCTGATCATGGTTTCCAGGCTGTCTACACCTGGTTGCTTGCTGGTGTCCTCTCCAGGAGATACACAGTCTTCTGAGTTCTAGAATGTTTGTCTGCAAAGCATGCTGATATTGAATCCCTGGGCCTCAAGACCATTGGGTTGCAAGAACTCGTGTAATTCAGACACTCTTCTTTTCTCCGGCAACAGCTTTGGTCAACATTCAAATTGTGGGACCTATGTGTGCTCCGATCCCCTGGGCCTTTGACTTTGGCCATGGCTCCCTGCCCTCTGAAGCACCAACAATCCAATTCTCCCATAGGACCGCTCTACCCCCTTCTCCCATGGTCTCTGTGACTTCTTCTCTCTTTCGCTGTGGACTGGGATTTCTAGGCTTCAGGTCCATTTATGCCATGTTTACATTGATGTGGTCATCTTCTGGTTGTGCTGATGGGTGAAAACAAGCCTGGAGCTCCCAGACACTTCTACCATCTCCCTGTCCTCCAATTGCACTGCAGACTCTTATGGAGCCATCAGCAAGAAGGCATTCTTGCTCTTTGTGACATGTGGCAGAAAGGGAGAGAGCATTGGGATGTATCATATCTATCAATCACAGAAAGGCAACTACCATATGATTTCACTCACTCATGGAAGTAAAGAAACATGTGAAAAAGCAAGAAAAAGGGACTGGCCATTAGACTCTAACCAGGCACACAAAATTTGGTGTTTGTTCCAGGAAGGCTAGTCAGAATCTGCGTTTCTCAAAGTGGATCAAATGGGACATTCAATGCAGGAAATGTGGCCGAACGGAATGTAACGTGAGCTTCCACTGTGTTTGAATGTGAATTGTGATCTGGAATAGAGCAGCAGAGCACCTTCATATCTCTTAAAATATCATTTTTAGCATTTGTGAAACACACACACACACACACACACACTTAAAAGAGTCCTACAGAATTTAGGGAGCAAGTGAGGAATAGCACTCATGGAAGCAAAATCCAGAGAAAATACCATAAAAAAAAATTAGAGAATCAAAGTAACAAACCGTCCAAACTGCATAATTTAAATCCTTACTTATCAATTATTAATTAATTTATTAATGAATTAATTAATTAATTAAACAACCATAGCTAAAAGACCCCTAAACAGAAGTCTGCCAGCAAATCGAACACCGGAGTGAAAAGGAAAAATTCCAAGACACATATGCATTACCATGACAGGATCATGAGTCATACATAACTGACGTCTCAGGTAATGACTTTGAAGAAGCTTTTTAGGATATTGAAGCAGTCCTCAATCATCTCCCATCACACAGAAAACCAGGTTCAAATCAATTCCCAGGTCCACAATTCGAGACATTTAATGGTAATGTCGGCTTTTCTCATCTACTCCCAAAATGTAGGAAGAGGGAACACTGTAATGTACAATGTCCAAAGACCCAATTCAGATAAGGACCTTATAGGAAACCAATTGCATTCCATTTTAATCAGTAAGATAATAAAATTAGAATTCATTTCTCTTCTCTTTCTTTCTTCATCTAAATGTGAAACGGCCTGTTTTCTTTCTATTAAATATTTTTTCTTCTATTCGGCAAGCCAGCGTTTCATCCATCATTTGTTTTTTGACATAGTGTTCCCTAATTCTTTAATTGCATATACCACAAAGAGCTCATCCTCATATAATGCCACACCAGCTCCATACCCATTAACCAGTTCATACTTTATGGCAGGTATTATTCTCCTGTAACACTCAGCTTGTTCCCCAGAGCCTGAGTCTCTCCTGTTGCGTCTCCCTGTCTGATTTTTTCTCTTTCCGTTTTCCATTTCTGCTGCTCATGTCCATGTTATTCTTCATGGGCCACATATGAGTGACGTCATAGGATATTTCCCATGGTCTGCTTGCATTTACATTTGGAAATCATCTTCTTTATCATCATCTTCATATTTTTCTTTATCCACTAGCCCTTAAAATGGTACCTCACCTCCTTCCACTGTGATGCTAGTGCGGCATGGCAACAATCGATGTTGGACGTTCATTTTCATCTGAATAAAGAGAGCTGCTCAACATGGATCTCCCCATTACTATGGCAGGTAGCATTAACTAATGAGGACAAGGAGTGCTGTCCAGGGCTCTTTCTTTCGGGGTAGCGATCATGCAGAGATTCACTGTCCATGAAGCCTTTGCAAAGGTGTTTAAGGTTATATCAGGTAGACAGAGACTTCATCCCTTAGGACTTGTGTTGCAGGACACTAGCAGATTAAGACAAGGACAGCACAATGCATTTCTGCCCTGGGAATTTTCCTGGAATGGTGACTTTCCTTCCCTTCTTCCTTCCCTCACCTTCCAAGCGGACCAAGCACCAAAGGCAGACCTTACACCCGAGAAACCATGGGGAACAGATGATAGGAATGGAACCTCTCACCCAAGGATATCAAACCTCCCTGAGACCTAATGGTAGCCAAGAGGCCTCGCCATTGATTGAGATTTCTAAAAATTGCAGTGGAAATAGGAACACCTTGCTCTCTCTGGAGAAATATTGGTCTAAAGAATGGAATGCAGAACATCGTTTTCTTTTCTCTTTGTATAGAATGTGGAAGTGGGAAAGAAACTGAAAAGACCACCTGAGTTCATGATCAGGCTAACAGGGGTCTTTCTTGCTCCTTCCCAAGTCTTTCTATTTAAAGCCATAGGACTCATATGTCATGAGAATGGGATTGCTGCTTCAGTGAAGTCAGCTTCTGTGACGTCACAAAGCTCTGAGTTCTTAGCAACCACTCCTCACCAAAGTACGACTCATCACTTCACCTGGCTGAATTAGTTCTGGGTCAGCCAGGAGTATCAAAATCACTCCAAACCACTGGAGCCGCCTGGATATGTCCCCAAGATATTTTGTGGAGCGATTTGAGGTCACTTTCACCATGACCGAATTTGTAGTCATTGGCCATGACTGTCACCACCAACCCTCTGGACTCCTGAGAAGGGCAAGAAACCACAATTCTCCATGCTTACTCCTGTGAGCTCCAAACAGATGAGTCCATCCTGGGCCTCAGCTTCTAGGTTATAGGGTCTGCAATTAATGTTTCTACAGCTAGGAAAATTGGACGCATTTATGGCACGATTTCTGGATATGGAAGAAGAACTCCTGTCCTCACTGTTGAAGACTCCATACATGTTTTTGTATGGTTTCGGGTGTTAACTTGGAGCTTCCCTCGGAGGGCGAGGGTTGCTTTTCCTGGTCAGAAGCATCCTGAGAGTGTGTGAGGAACATGAACATGTGTAAGGCGTGGAGTTCCCAGTTTGAGGTTGCTTGTACTCCTGACTTTTCTGAGGTTCCGTCAGTAAGACGGAATTGTGGATTCTTGCAATTCTTAGGAGTCCAGAGGGGTGATGGTGACAGTCACGCCCAAAAACTACAAATTTGGTCATAGAAAAGGTGACCGCAAATCACTTCACAAACTGTCTTGGGGAAGTACCCAGGCAGCTCAAGCGGTTTGGAGTGATTTTGATACTCCTGGCTGACCCAGAACTACTCCAGCCAGGTGAAGTGATGAGGCGTGGTTTGGTGAGGAGTAGTTGCTAGGACCTCAGAGATTTGTGATGTCACAGAAGCTGACTCCACTGAAGCAGCAATCCCATTCTATTGACATATTATTACTATGGCTTTAAATAGAAAGACTTGGGATGGAACAAGAAAGAGCCCTTTTAGCCTGATCATGAACTCATGTGGTCTTCTCTGTTTCTTTCCCACTTCCACTTTTTGTACAAAGAGAAAAGAAAACGATGTTCTGTATATAATTCTTTAGACAAACATTTCTCCAGAGAGAGCAAGGTGTTTCTATTTTCACTGCAATTTCTAGAGATGTAAAACAACAGCGAGGCTTCTTGGCTACCATTAGGTCTCTGGGAAGTTGGATAGCCTTGGGTGAGAGTGTCCATTCTTAGCTTCAGTTCAATATAGTTTCTCGGGTATAAGGTCTGCCTTTGGTGCATGGTCAGCTTGGAAGTTGAGGAAAGGAAGAAGAGAAGGAAAGTCAAAATTCCAGGAAAATTTCCAGGGCAGTGATGCATTGTGCTGTCCCTGTCCTAATCTGCTACTGTCCTGAAACACCATTCGCAAGGGATGAAGGCTCTGTCTACCTGACATTACCTTAAACACCGTTTTAAAGGCTTCATGGAGAGTGAAACACTGCATGATCGCTAAACCTAAAGAAAGAGCCCTGGTCAGCACTCCTTGTTATCATTAGTTAATGCTACATGCCATAGTCATGGGGAGAGACATGTTGATCAACTCTCTTTATTCAGACGAAATGAACGACCAACATCGATGGCTTGCCATGCCCACTCTAGCATCACTGTGGAATGAGCCGAGATAACCTTTTAGGGGCTAGTGGATAAATACGATTATGAAGATGGTGATAAATAAGATGATTTGCAAATGAAAATGCAAGCAGAAAAAAGGGAAATATCCTATGGCTTCACTCATATGTGGTCCATGAGGAATACCATGGACATGTGTAGTAGTAAGGTAAAACGGAAGAAGAAGATGTCAGACAGGGAGACGCACCAGGAGAGAACAGGACTTTGGGGACCAAGCTGAGGGTTTGGGTTACAGGAGGATAAGACCTGCCATAAAGAGGGAACTCTTTAATGGGTATGGAGGTGGTGTGGCAGTATATGAGGTAGAGCCCTTGGTGGTATATGCAATTAAAGAATCAGGGAACACTATGTCAAAATATGTAGGATGGATGAAAGGCTGGCATGCCGAATATAAGAAAAAATAGTGAATAGAAAGCAAAACAGGCTGTTTCACATCGAGATGAAGAAAGAAAGAGAAGAGAAATGAATTCTAGTTTTATTATATTACTGATTAAAATTGTATGCAATTGGTTTCCTATAGGTTCCTCATCTGAATTGGGTCTTTGGACATTGTAAATCAGAGTCTGCCCTCTTCCTATATTTTGGGAATAGATGAGATAATCCGACATTACCATTAAATGTCTCGAATTGTGAACCAGGGAATTGATTTGAAACTGGCTTTCAGTGTATTGGGAGATGTTTGAAGACTGCTTCAAAAGCCTCAAAGGCTGCTTCAAAGTCATTACCTGAGACGACAGATATATGTGACTCATGATCTTGTCGTGGTAGTGCATAAGTGTCTTGGAATTTTTACTTTTCTCTCCGGTATTGGATTTGCTGACAGACGTCTGTGTAGTGGTCTTTTAAGTATGGTTGTTTAGTTAATTAATTAATTAATTGATTGATTAACAAACTACCCAAACTGAATAAGTTAACTCCTAAACTATCAAGAATTAATTAATTTTACCAAACTGGATAAGTTAACTCCTAAACTATCAAGAATTAATTTTAATTCTTGATAGGTTAGGAGTTAACTTATCCAGTTTGGGCAGTTTGTTACTTTGACTCTCTAAGATTTTGTTTTTTATGGTATTTTCTATGAATTTCGATTCCTTGAGTGCTATTCCTAACTTGCTCCCTAACTTTTGTGGGACTCATTTAACTGTGTGTGTGTGTGTGTGTGTGTGTGTGTGTGTGTGTGTGTGTGTTTATGTGTGTGTGTGTTTCTCAATACGCTAAAAATGATATTTTAAGAGATATGAAGCTGCTCTATTCCAAATCACAATTCAACTTCAAACACAGTGGAAACTCACCTTACATCCCGTTCGGCCACATTTCCTGCATTGAATGTCGAATTTGATCCACTTTAAGAAAGGCAGATTCTGACGACCCTGCCTCGAACAAACACCAAATTTTGTGTGCCTGGTTAGAGTCTATATGCTTGTCAATTTTTCTTGCTTTTTCACATATTTCTTTACTCCCATGACTGAGTGAATTTGCATGGTAGTTTTCTTTCTGTGACTGACTGATATGAGAGAGCTCAATGCACTCTCCCGTTCTGCCACATGTCACAAGGAACAGGAACGCCTTCTTGCTTATAGCTCCATAAGAGTCCGCAGTGCATTTGGAGAACAGGGAGATGGTAGAAGTGTCTGGGAGCTCCAGGCCTGTCTTCAGCCATCAGCAAAACTAGAAGATGACCACATCATTGTAAACATGGCATAATTGGACCTGAAGCCTAGAAATCACACTCCACAGCGAAAGAGAGACGAAGTCACAGAGACCATGGGAGAAGGCTGTAGACAGGGCTTATGGGAGAATTGGACGGTTGGTGCTTCAGAGTGTAGGGAGCCATGACCAAAGTCAAAGGCGCAGGGGTGAGTAACACACTTAGAACACAAAATATGATTGTTGACCCATAGGTGTTGACGGTGAAAAGGAGAGTGTCTGTATGACATTAGATCTTGAAACCCAAGGGTCTTGAGGCCCAGGGATTCCAGATAAGCATGCTTTGCAGACAGAGACTCCAGAGAACACTGTGTAACTCCTGGAGAGGTCACCAGCAAGTAACCAGGTGCAGACATCCTGGAAACCATGATCAGAGACAATACCTGTTGACACCGTGGTAAGATTATTATTTCTTTGTGTGTATTGGTGATGGACAGTGTTGGTGGAGATGGCTCGATGGTCGCCAAAGATACTTGCACTCTACAACAGCCAGCATCAAGACTGAGAAGTGGCCACAGGCAGGACAGTGAGGACATTAGTTGCACAACTTGCAATCACGGATACACAAACCTGGAACACTGTTGGGACTGCCTTCTTCAGGCCACATTGCTTAGTCCCAGGAGAACAAAAAATCCTGCGTGGGGACTAGAAGAAAGCCCAGACCACATCCACTCACCTGGCCACAGAGTTCAGCAGGCCTTAAGTTTTGTGGAGAGGGTTGAAAGTCAGGTTTCACAGGCACACCATGTTTGGCCCAGACACCAAACACTCTTAATGGAAGGCCAAGAGAGCCTCTGCAGAGGACAAGCCCAGAAGAGAATGGACAGTCACAACACAACCCCAGAGGGCATGTCACACACACCTGAGAATCTCTCAATGCTCAGCCTTTGGGCACTCCATGAGCTTTTCTTCCTAAAGAAATTATCTTCAGGGTATATAAAAGAAGTTGCATTTTGAATACAGAGAAGACAGAGACTTTTTTAGATTCACGTTGTCTTCCTGAAACTGCCCCAAAAGCCTTTTCTGATGGCTTCACATGGGGATTGATTCTCTTCCAACATACTCCGTGCTTGCTACTGTGAGCTCCAAACAGATGAGTCCATCCTAGGCCTAAGCTTCTAGGGTGTAGGGTCTGCCTTTAATGTTTGCTCAGCTGCGAAAATTGGGAGGCATTTATGGCACGATTCCTGGAGATGCAAGAAGAACTCATGTCCTCACTGTTGAAGCCTCAAGACAGGACTTGGTATGGTTGCGGGTGTTAACTCGAAGCTTTCCTGGAAGCGGGGGGCGCTTTTCCTGCTCAGTAGCATCCTGATAGGGTGTGAGGAACATGAACATGTGTATGGCGTGGAGTTCCCCTTGTGAGGCTGCTTGTACTCCTGACACATTCTTAATCTTATGTAAGTTGGAATTGTGGATTCTTGCCCTTCTCAGGAGTCCAGAGGGGTGGAGTGAGAGTCACGGCCAAAGACTACAAATTTTGCCATGGAGACAGTAACCCCAAATCGCTCCACTAACAGTCTTGTGAAATACCCAGGAGGTTCCAGCAGTTTAGAGTGATTTTTATACTCCTGGCTGACCCAGAACTACTCCAGCCAAGTGAAGTGATGAGGCGTGGTTTGGTGAGGGGTGGTTGCTAGGACCTCAGAGATTTGTGATGTCACAGAAGCTGACTTCACTGAATCAGCTTGATTCAGCTTGATTGAAGCAGCAATCCCAATCTCATGACTTAGGAGTCCTATGGCTTTAAGGAGAAAGTCCTGGGAAGGAACAAGAAAGAGCCCTGTTAGCCTGATCATTAACTCAGGTGGTCTTTTCTGTTTCTTTCCCACTTCCACTTTCTATACGAAGAGAAAAGAAAACGATGTTCTGTATACCATTCTTTAGACCAACATTTCTCCAGAGAGAGCAAGGTGTTCCTATTTCCACAGAAATTTCTAGAGATCTCAATCAACAGCGAGGCCTCTTGGCTACCATTAGGTCCCGGGGAGGTTGGATATCCTTGGGTGAGAGGGTCCATTCTTAGTTTCTGTTCCCTATGATTTCTCGGGTGTATGGTCTGCCTTTGGTGCTTGGTCAGCTTGGAAGGAGAGGGAATGAAGAAGGGAAGGAAAGTCACAATTCCAGGAAAATTGCCAGGGCAGGGAAGCGTTGTGCTGTCCATATCCTTATCTGCTAGTGTCCTGAAACACCAGTCCCAAGGGATGAACTCTCTCTCTACCTGACATTACCTTAAACACCGTTGCAAAGGTTTCATGGAGAGTGAAATTCTACATGATCGCTACACGTAAAGAGCCCTGGTCAGCACTCCTTGTCATCATTAGTTAACGCTACATGCCGTCGTCTTGGGGAGAGCCATGTTGAGCAACGCTCTTTATTCAGATGAAAATGAAGGGCCAATATTGATGGCTTGCCATGCCCAATCCAGCATCAGTGTGGAAGGACCAGAGATACCTTTTTAAGGCCTAGTGGATAAAGATGATTATGGAGATGATGATAAAGAAGATGATTTGCAAATGAAAATGCAAGCAGACCAAGGGAAATATCCTATGGCTTCACTCCTATGTGGCCCATGAGGAATACCATGGACATGAGTAGTAGTAAGGGAAAACAGAAGGAGAAGAAGTCAGACAGGGAGACGCACCAGGGCTGACTCAGGACTTTGGGGACCAAGCTGAGGGTTACAGGAATATAAGATGCCATAAAGAGGGAACTGGATATTGGGTAAGGAGGTGGTGTGGCAGTATATGAGGATGAGTACTTGTTGATATACGCAATTAAAGAATCAATGAATACTATGTCAAAAAACGAAGGATGGATGAAAGGCTCGCTTGCCGAATATTAGAAAATATATTGAATAGTAAGCAAACAGGTCATTTCACATGGAGATGAAGAAATAAATAGAAGAGAAAGGAATTCTAGTTTTATTATCTTACTGATTAAAATGGTATGCAATTGGTTTCCTATAAGGTCCTTATGTGAATTGGGTCTTTGGACATTGTAAATTAGAGTGTTCCCTCTTCCTACATTTTGGAAATAGATAGGAAAAGCCGACATTACCATTAAATGTCTCGAATTGTGGACCAGGGAATTGATTTGAACCTGGCTTTCTGTGTGTTGGGAGTTGTTTGAGGACTGCTTCAAAAGCCTCAAAAGCTGATTCAAAAGTCATTACCTGAGACGTGAGATATGACTGACCTTTGATCTTGTCATGGTAGTTCGTATGAGTCTTGGAATTTGTCCTTTTCTCTCCGGTATTGGATTTGCTGGCAGACTTCTCTGTAGGGATCTTTTAGGTAATGTTGTTTAAATAATTATTTAATTATTTAACTAATTATTGATAGGTAAGGAGATAACTTATCCAGTTTAGACGGTTTGTTACATTGATTCTGTAAGCTTTTGTTTTTTATGGTATTTTCTCTGAATTTTGATTCTATGAGTGCTATTCCTCACTTGCACCCTAACTTCTGAGGAACGCCTTTAAGAGAGAGAGAGAGAGTGTGTGTGTGAGTGTTTGTGTGTGTGTGTGCCTGTTTCACAAAACGCTAAAAATGATATTTTAAGAGATATGAAGCTGCACTATTCCAGATCACAATTCACCTTCTAAAGCAGTGGAAACTCACTTTACATACTGTTCGGACAAATTTCCTGCATTGAATGTCCCATTTGATCCACTTTTAGAAACGCAGATTCTGACTACCCTGACTGGAACAAACACCAATTTTTGTGTGCCTGGTTAGAGTCTAATTTCCTGTCCCTCTTTCTTGATTTTTCACATGTTTGTTTGCTTCCATGAGTGAGTGAAATCATATGGGAGTTGTCTTTTTGTGACTGACAGATATGACACACCCCAATGTTCTCTCTCGTTCTGCCACATGTCACAAGGAGCAAGAATACCTTCTTGCTTAGTGCTCCATAAGAGTCGGCAGTGCATTTGGAGTACAGGGAGATGGTAGAAGTGTCTGGGAGTTGTAGGCCTGTCTTCAGCCATCAGCACCACCAGAAGATGACCATATCAATGTAAACATGGCATAAATTGACCTGACCCTAGAAATCACACTCCACAGCGAAAGAGAGAAGAAGTCACAGAGACCATGGGAGAAGGGTATAGACAAGGCTTATGGGAGAATTGGACAGTTGGTGCTTCAGAGGGCAGGGAAGAATGTCGAAGACAAAGGCCCAGGGGAGAGGAGCACACTTAGAAACCACAATTTGAATGTTGACCCATAGGTGTTGGCGGAGAAAAGGAGAGTGTCTGAAGGACACGAGTTCTTGCAGCCCAAGGGCTTGAGGCCGGCGGATTCCAGATCAGAATGATTTGCGGACATAGACTCCAGAGAACACTGTGTATCTCCTGGAGAGGACACCAGCAAGCAACCAGGTGCAGACAGCCTGCAACCATGATCAGAGACAATACCTGTTGACACCGTGGTAAGATTATTATTTCTTTGAGTGCATTGGTGATGGGCAGTGTTTGTGGAGGTACCTCGATGGGCGCCAAAGATACTTGGGCTCTACGACCACCAGCATCAAGACTGAGAAGTGGCCACAGGCAGGAAGGTGAGGACATTGGCTGCCCAAACTGCAATCACGGATTCCCAAACTTGGAACACTGTTGGGACTGCCTTATTCAGGCCATGTTGCTTAAACCCAGGAGAACAGAAAATCCTGCAGGGGACTAGACAAAAGCCCTGCCCACATCTTCTCATCTTGGCCACAGAATTCAGCACACCTTAAGTTTTGTGGAGAGAGTTGAAAGTCACGTTTCACCGGCACACCAGACCCACGAAGCTTAACCTCACCATTTTTGTCCCAGACACCACACACTCTGAATGGAAGGCATGGAGAGCCTCCACAGTGGACGACCCCACAGGAGTGTGGACAGCCAGAACACAAACTCAGAGAGCATTTCACACACACCTGAGAATCTGTCATGTGCCAGCCCTGCGCAATCCATGAGCTCTTCTTCCAAAGAAATTATATTCAGGGTAGATAACTGATGGCGCGTTTCAAATACAAAGAAGAAAGAGACCTTTTGTAGATTCACGTTGTAATCCTGAAACTGGCCGGAAAGCCTTTTCCGTTGGCTTCACATGGGGATTGGTTCTCTTCCAACATGCTCCGTGCTTCCTCCTGTGAGCTCCAAACAGATGAGTCCTTCCTGGGCCTAAGCTTCTAGGGTATAGGGTCTGCCTTTAATGTTTGGTTAGCTGGGAATATTGGGAGGCATTTATGGCACGATTTCTGGAGATGCAAGAAGAACTCGTGTCCTCACTGTTGAAGACTCCAGACAGGTTTTTGGTATGGTTGCAGGTGTTAACTCGGAGCTTTCCTCACAGGGCGCGGGGCGCTTTTCCTGGTCAGAAGCTTCCTGATAGGGTGTGAGAACCATGAACATGTGTATGGCGTGGAGTTCCCCGTGTGAGGCTGCTTCTACTCCTGACTCTTTCTTGACCTTATGTGAATAAGTTGGAATTGTGGATTCTTGCCCTTCTCAGGAGTCCAGAGGATTGGTGGTGACAGTCACGGCCAAAGACTACAAATTCGGCCATGGAGACGGTGACCCCAAATCGCTCCACAAACTGTCTTGGGAAATACCAGGAGGCTCCAGCGGTTTGGAGTGATTTTGATACTCCTGGCTGACCCAGAACTACTCTAGCCATGTGAAGTGATGAGGCGTGGATTGGTGAAGAGTCGTTGCTATGAACTCAGAATTTTGTGACGTCACAGAAGCTGACTTCACTGAAGCAGCAATCAAATTCTCATAACATAAGAGTCCTATGGCTTTAAGTAGAAAGACCTGGGAAGGAACAAGACAGAGCCCTGTTAGAGATACAGAAGGACACTACATAATTCTTAGAGGGACTATCCGCCAAGATGATCTAACAGTTTTGAATATCTATGCCCCCAATATGGGAGCACCCAATTACATAAGAAAACTATTAATCAAGATAAAGAGTCATATTGATATTAAAACAATAATAGTAGGAGATCTTAATACGCCTCTCTCAGAAATAGACAGATCATCGAAGCAGAAAATTAATAAAGAAATAAGAGCATTGAATGAAACATTGGACCAGATGGACCTCATCGATGTATGCAGAACATTCCACCCTAAAACAACAAAATACTCATTCTTCTCGAGTGCACATGGAACCTTCTCCAGAATAGACCACATACTGAGTCACCAAGCAGGACTCAACTGATACCAAAAGGCTGACATTATTCCCTGCATATTCTCAGTTCACAATGCTTTGAAACTGGAACTCAATCACAAGGAAAAGTTCAGAAGGAACTCAAACACCTGGAAGCATTCTTGCTTAAGAATGCTTGGATCAACCAGGAGATCAAAGATGAACTTAAACAATTCATGGAAACCAATGAGAATGTAGACACTTCGGTTCAATACCTATGGGAGACAATGTGGTACTGCCCTAAAAACAGACACATAGAGCAGTGGAACAGAGTGGAGAGCCCAGATATGGACCCTCAACTCTATGGTGAAATAATCTTCGACAAAACAGGAAAAAATATTCAATGGAAAATAGACAGTCTTTTCAATCATTGGTGCTGGGAAAACTGGACAGCGATATGTAGAAGAATGAAACTCGACCATTCTCTTACACCGTACACAAAGATAAACTCGAAATGGATAAAAGACCTCAACGTGAGACAGGAATCCATCAGAATCATAGAGGAGAACATAGGCAGTAACCTCTTCGATATCAGCCACAGCAACTTCTTTCAAGATATGTCTCCAAAGGCCAAGGAAACAAAGCAAAAATGAACTTTTGGGACTTCATCAAGATCAAAAGCTTCTGCACAGCAAAGGAAACAGTCAAGAAAACAAAAAGGCAACCCATGGAATGGGAGAAGATATTTTCAAATGACAGTACAGATAAAATGTTGATATCCAGGATCTATAAAGAACTTCTCAAACTCAACACACACAAAACAGATAATCATATCGAAAAATGGGCAGAAGATATGAACAGACACTTCTCCAATGAAGAGATACAAATGGCTATCAGACACATGAAAACAAATGTTCATCATCACTTGCCATCAGGGAGATTCAAACTAAAACAACACTGAGAGGGGCGCCTGGGTGGCTCAGTGGGTTAAGCCGCTGCCTTCGGCTCGGGTCATGATCTCAGGGTCCTGGGATCGAGTCCCACATCGGGCTCTCTGCTCTCTGCTTGGCAGGGAGCCTGCTTCCCTCTCTCTTTCTCTCTGCCTGCCTCTCTGCCTACTTGTGATCTCTCTCTCTCTCTCGCTATCAAATAAATAAATAAAATCTTAAAAAAAAACTTGTAAACAAACAAACAAAAAAAAAAAACAACAACACTGAGATACCACATGACACCAGTTAGAAAGGCCAAAATTAGCAAGACAGGAAACAACGTGTGTTGGAGAGGATGTGGAGAAAGGGGAACCCTCTTACCCTGTTGGTGGGATTGCAAGTTAGTGCAGCCACTTTGGAGAACAGTGTGGAGACTCATGAAGAAATTAAGAATAGAGCTTCCCTATGACCCTACAATTGCACTGCTGGGTATTTACCCCAAAGATACAGATGTAGTGAAAAGAAGGGCCATCTGTACCCCGATGTTTATTGCACCAATGGCTACGGTCGCCAAACCGTGGAAAGAACCAAGGTGCCCATCAACGGATGAATGGATAAGGAAGATGTGGTCCATATACACAATGGAGTATTATGCCTCCATCAGAAAGGATGAATACCCTACTTTTGTAGCAACATGGACGGGACTGGAAGAAATTATGCTGAGCGAAATAAGTCAAGCAGAGAGAGTCAAGTATCATATGGTCTCACTTATTTGTGGAGCATAACAAATACCATGGAGGACAAGGGGAGATAGAGAGGAGAGGGAGTTGAGTGAAACTGGAAGGTGAGATGAACCATGAGAGACTATGGACTCTGAAAAACAACCAGAGGGGTTTGAAAGGACGGTGGGGGGGGTGGGAGGTTGAGGAACCCCGTGGTGGGTAATAGGGAGGGCACATACTGCATGGAGCACTGGGTATGATGCCAAAACAATGAACACTGTTATGCTGTAAATAAACAAATAAACGAATAAAAAAAGAAAAAGAAAAAAGAAAGAGACCTGTTAGCCTGATCATGAACTCAGGTGGCCTTTTCTGTTTCTTTCCCACTTCCACTTTCTAGACAAAGAGAAAAGAAAACAATGTTCTGTATACCATTATTTAGACCAACATTTCTCCAGAGAGAGCAAGGTGTTCTTATTTCCACTGCAATTTCTAGAGATCTCAATCAACAGCGAGGCCTCTTGGCTACCATTAGGTCTCAGGGAGGCTAGATATCCTTGGGTGAGAGGGTCCATTCTTAGTATCTGTTCCCTATGGTTTCTCGGGTGTGCGGTCTGCCTTTGGTGCTTGCCATAAAGAGGGAACTGGATAATGGGTATGGAGGTGGTGTGGCATTATATGAGGATGAGCACTTGTTGATATACGCAATTAAAGAATCAAGGAATACTATGTCAATAAACGTAGGATGGAGGAAAGCTCACTTGCTGAATATAAGAAAATATATTAAATAGTAAACAAACAGGTCGTTTCACGTGGAGATGAAGAAAGAAAGAGAAGAGAAAGGAATTTTAGTTTTATTATCTTACTGATTAAAATGGTATGCTATTGGTTTCCTATAAGGTCCTTATGTGAATTGGGTCTTTGGACATTGTAAATTAGAGTGTTCCCTCTTCCTACATTTTGGAAATAGATGAAAAAAGCCAACATTACCATTAAATGTCTCAAATTGTGGTGGAGGGAATTGATTTGAAACTGGCTTTCTGTGTGTTGGGAGATGTTTGAGGACCGCTTCAAAATTCTCAAAAGCTGCTTCAAAAGTCATTACCTGAGATGTCAGATATGTATGACATTGATCTTGTCGTGGTAGTGCATATGTGTCGAGAAATTTATCCTTTTCTCTCCGGTATTGGATTTGCTGGCAGACTTCTCTATAGGGGTCTTTTAGGTAATGTTGTTTAAATAATTAGTTAATTAATTAACTAATTCTTGATAGGTAAGGAGTTAACTTATCCAGTTTGGACGGTTTGCTACTTTTATTCTGTAAGCTTTTTTTTATGATAGTGTCTCTGAATTTTGATTCCATGAGTGCTATTCCTCACTTGCTCCCTAACTTCTGAGGGACTCCTTTAAGATAGAGTGTGTGTGTGTGTGTGTGTGTGTGTGTGTGTGTGTGTTTGGGTGTGTCTGTTTCACAAAACGCTAAAAATGCTATATTAAGAGATATGAAGCTGCTCTATTCCAGATCACAATTCACCTTCTAAAACAGTGGAAACTCACGTTACATAACGTCGGGCAAATTTCCTGCATTGAATGTCCCATTCGATCCACTTTTAGAAAGACAGATTCTGAATACCCTGGCTGGAACAAACACCAAATTTTGGGGGCCTGGTTAGAATCTAATTGCCTGTCCCTCTATCTTGATTTTATACATATTTCTTTGCTTCCATGAGTGAGTGAAATCGTATGGGAGTTGTCTTTTTCTAACTGACAGATATGACAGAGCCCAATGCTCCCTCCCTTTCTGCCACATGTCAGAGGAGCAAGAATGCCTTCTTGCTTCTGTCTCCATAAGTGTCCGCAGTGCATTTGGAGTACAGGGAGATGGTAGAAGTGCCTGGGAGCTCGAGGCCTGTCTTCAGCCATCAGCACCACCAGAAGATGACCATATCAATGTAAACATGGCATAAATGGACCTGACCCTAGAAATCACACTCCACAGCGAAATAGAGAAGAAGTCAGAGACCATGGGAGAAGGGTGTAGACAGGGCTCATGGGAGAAATGGACGGTTGGTGCTTCAGAGGGCAGGGAGGCATGTCCGAAGCCAAAGGCCCAGGGGTGAGGAGGACACTTAGAACCCACAATTTGAATGTTGACCCATAGCTGTTGGCGGAGTAAAGGAGAGTGTCTGAAGGACATGAGTTCTTGCAACCCAAGGACTTGAGGCCGGCGGATTCCAGATCAGAATGATTTGCGAACATAAACTCCAGAGAACACTGTGTATCTCCTGGAGAAGACACCAGCAAGCAACCAGGTGCAGACAGCCTGCAACCATGATCAGAGACAATACCTTTTGACACCGTGGTAAGATTATTATTTCTTTGGGTGCATTGGTGAAGGGCAGTGTTTGTGGAGGTCCTTCTATGGGCACCAAAGATACTTGGGCTCTACGACCGCCAGCATCAAGACGGAGAAGTGGCCACAGGTAGGACGGTGAGGACATTAGATACCCAACATGCAATCACGGATTCCCAAACTTGGAACACTGTTGAGACTGCCTTCTTCAGGCCATGTTGCTTAGTCCCAGGAGAACAGAAAATCCTGCAGGGGACTAGAAGAAAGCCCTACCACATATTCTCATCTTGTCCACAGAATTCAGCAGGCCTTACATTTTGTGAAGTGGGTTGAAAGTCATGTTTCACAGGCACACCAGACCCACGAAGCTTAACCTCACCATTTTTGTCTCAGACACCACACACTCTGAATGGATGTCATGGAGAGCCTTCACAGAGGACGAGCCCATAGGTGTGTGGACAGCCAGAACACAACCCCAGAGGGCATGTCACACACATCAGAGACTCTCTCAAGTGCCAGCCCTGCGTACTCCATGAGCTCTTCTTCCTAAGAAATTATCTTCAGGGTAGATAACTGAAGGCGTGTTTCAAATACAGAGAAGACAAGGACCTTTTGTAGATTCAGGTTGTATTCCTGAAACTGGCCCAAAAGCCTTTTCAGATGGATTCACATGGGCATTCGTTCTCTTCCAACATGCTCCGTGCTTGCTCCTGTGAGCTCCAAACAGATGAGTCCGTCCTGGGCTTAAGCTTCTAGGGTATGCCTTTAATGATTGTTGACCTGGGAATATTGGTAGGCATTTATGGCACGATTTCTGCAGATGCAAGAAGAACACGTGTCCTCACTGTTGAAGACCCCAGACATGTGTTTGGTATGGTTGCGGGTGTTAAATTGGAGCTTTCTTTGGAGGGGGGAGGGCGCTTTTCCTGGTCAGAAGCATCAGGATAGGGTGTGAGGACCATGAATGTGTTTATGGCGTGGAGTTCCCCGTGTGAGGCTGCTTGTACTCCTGACTGTTTCTTGACCTTACGTGGGTAAGATGAAATTGTAGATTCCTACCACTCTCAGGAGTCCAGAGGGGTGGTGGTGACAGTCCCGGCCAAAGACCAGAAATTCGGAAATGGAGAAGGTGACCACAAATCGCTTCACGCACTCTCTTGGTGAAATACCCAGGCGGCTCCAGCGGTTTTGGGTGATTTTTCTACTAACGGCTGACCCAGAACTACTCCAGCCAGGTGAAGTGATGAGGCGTGGTTTGGTGAGGAGTGGTGGTTAGGACCTCAGAGCTTTGTGACATCACAAAAGCTGACTTCACTGAAGCAGCAATCCCATCCTCATGACATATGGGTCCTATGGCTTCATGTAGAAATTTCTGGGAAGGAAAAGGAAAGAGACCTGTTAGCCTGTACATGATCTCAGGTGGTCTTTTCTTTCATTCCCACTTGCACTTTCTATACAAAGTGAAAAGAAAACGATGTTCTGTATATCATTCTTTAGACCCACATTACTCCAGAGAGAGCAAGGTGTTCCTATTTCCACTGCAATTTCTAGAGATTTCAATCAACAGCGAGACCTCTTGGCTACGACTAGGTCTCCAGGAGGTTGGATATCCTTGGGTGAGAGGGTCCATTCTTAGCTTCTGTTCCCTATGGTTTCTCGGGTGTAAAGTCTGCCTTTGGTGCTTGGTCAGCATGGAAGTTGAGGGAAGGAAGAAGGGAAGGAAAGTCACCATTCCAGGAAAATTGCCAAGGCAGGGATGGGTTGTGCTTTCCGTGTCCTTAACTCCTATTGTCCTGAAACACCAGTCCTAAGGGAAGAAGGCTCTGTCTACCTGACATTACCTTAAACACCGTCGCAAAGGCTTCATGGAGAGTGAAATTCTGCATGATCTCCACCCCTAAAGAAAGAGCCCTAATCAGCACTCCTTGACACCATTAGTTATTGCTCCATGCCATAGTCATGGGGAGAGCCATGTTGAGCAACTCTCTTTATTCAGATGAAAATGAACGGCCAATATTGATGGCGTGCGATGCCCCCTCTAACATCACAGTGGAAGGAGCCGAGATACCGTTTTTAAGGGCTAGTGGATAAAGTTGATTATGAAGATGATGATAAAGAAGATGATTTCCAAATGAAAATGCAAGCAGACCAAGGGAAATATCCTATGGCTTCACTCCTATGTGGCCCATGAGGAATACCATGGACATGAGTAGTAGGAAGGAAAAATGGAAGAAGAATTCAGACAGGGATACGCACCAGGAGTGACTCGGGCTCTGGGGACCAACTTGAGTGTTACAGGAGGATAGGACATGCCATAAAGAGGGAAGTAGTTAATGGGTAGTGAGGTGGTGTGGCATTATATTAGGTTGAGCACATGGTTGTATATGCAATTAAAGAATCAGGGAACACTATGTCAAAAACTTCCGATGGATGAAATTCTGGCTTGGCGAATATAAGAATAAATAGTGAATAGAAAGCAAAACAGGCTGTTTCACATTTAGAAGAAGAAAGAAAGAGAAGAGAAATGAATTCTAGTTTTATTATCTTACTGATTAAATTGTATGCAATAGGTTTCCTAAAAGGTCCATATGTGAATTGGTTCTTTGGACATTGTAAATTGAGTGTTCCCTCTTCCTACATTTTGGGAATAGATGAGAAAAGCTGACATTACCATTAAATGTCTCGAATCGTGGACCAGGGAATTGATTTGAACCTGGCTTTCTGTGTGTTGGGAGGTGTTTGAGGACTGCTTCAAAAGACTCAAAAGCTGCTTCAAAATCATTACCTGAGACGTCAGATATGTATGACTCAACGTCTTGTCATGGTAGTGCGTATGTGACTTGGAATTGATCCTTTTCTCTCTGGTATTGGATTTGCTGGCATTCTTGTGTGGAGGGGTCTTTTAGGTAAGGTTGTTTAATTAATTAATTAATTAATTCTTTATAGGTAAGGAGTTAACTTATCCAGGTTGACACGTTGTTACTTTGATTCTCTAAGCTTTTGTTTTATTATGATATTTTCTCTGAATGTTCCTTCCAAGAGTGCTATATATCACTTGCTCCCTAACTTCTCTGGGACCCTTTTAAGTGTGTGTGGTGTGTGTGTGTGTGTTTCACAAAACGCTGAAATTTATATTTTAAGAGATATGAAGCTGCTCTATTCCAGATCACATTTCACCTTCAAACACAGTGGAAACTCACTTTACACCCCATTCGGCCACAAATCCTGCATTGAATGTCCCATTTGATCCACTTTTTGAAAGGCAGTTTCTGACTAGCCTGCCTGGAACAAATAACAAATTTTGTGTCCCTGGTTAGAGTCTAATTGCCTGTCCCTTTTTCTTGCTTTTTCACATATTTCTTTACTTCCATGAGTGAGTGAAATCGTATGGTCGTTGTCTTTCTGTAACAGACAGATATGACACAGCCCAATGCTCTCTCCCTTTCTGCCACGTGTCACAAGGAACAAGAATGCCTTCTTGCTTATGGCTCCATAAGAGACCACAGTGCATCTGGAAGACAGTGAGACTGTAAAAGTGGGAGAATTGGACGTTTGGTGCTTCAGAGGGCATGGAGGCATGTCAGAAGACAAAGGCCCAGTGGAGAGGAGCACACTTAGAACCCACAATTTGAATGTTGACCAAAGCTGTTGGTGGAGAGAAGGAGAGTGTCTGAAGGACACGAGTTCTTGCAACCCAAGGACTTGAGGCCCGGGGATTCCAGATCAGCATACATTGCACACATAGATTCCAGAGAACATTCTGTATCTCCTGGAGAGGACACCAGCAAGCAACCATGCGCAGACAGCATGGAAACCATGATCAGAGACAATACCTCTTGACTCCGTGGTAAGATTATTATTTTTTGGGTGCATTCTTGATGGTCAGTGTCGGTGGAGATGCTTTGATGGGCGCCAAAGATACTTGGGCTCTACTACCGCCAACATCAAGACTGAGAATTGGCCACAGGAAGAACGGTGAGGACATTAGATGCTCAGAATGCAATCACGGATTCCCAAACCTGGAACACTGTTAGGACTTCCTTATTCAGGCCACGTTGCTTAGTCCATGGAGAACAGAAAATCCTGCAGGGGACTAGATTAAATCCCTGCCCATATCTTCTCACCTGGCCACAGAATTCAGCAAACCTTAAGTTTTTTGGAGTGGGCTGAAAGTCACGTTCATAGGCACACCAGACTCACGAAGCTTAACCTCACCATACTTGGCCCAGACACCACACACTCTGAATGGGAGGCAAGGACAGGCTCTGCAGAGGACGAGCCCACAGCAGATTGGACAGCCACAACACAACGTCAGAAGACATATCACACACACCTGAGACTTTATCAAGTGCCATCATTTGGGCACACCATGAGCTCTTCTTCCTAAAAAAATTAACTGCAGGGTAGATAACAGATGGCACGTTTCGAATACATAGAAGACAGAGACCTTTTGAAGATTCATGTTGTATTCCTGAAACTTGCGTGAAAGCCTTTTCAGATGGTTTCCCATGGGTACTGGTTGTCTTCCAACATGCTTCTTGCTTGCTCCTGTGAGCTCCAAACACATGAGTCCGTCCTGGGCCTAAGCTTCTTGGTGTAGGGTCTGCCTTTAATATTTGGTCATCTGGGAAAATAGGGAGACATTTTTGGCATGAATTCTGGAGATGCAAGAAGAACTCGTGTCCTCACAGATGAAGACTCCAGCCAGGTCTTTGGTAAGGTTGCGGGTGTTAACTCTGAGCTTTGCTCGGAGTGGGGGTGGGCGCTTTTCCTGGTCAGAAGCATCCTGATAGGGTGTGAGGACCATGAACATGTGTTTGGAGTGGAGTTCCCCGTGTGAGTCTGCTTGTACTCCTGACTCTTTCTTGACCTTCGGTGGGTAAGATGGAATTTTGGATTCTTGCCCCTCTCAGGAGTCCAGAGGGTTGTTGGTGACAGTCCCGGCCAAAGACTACAAATTCGGACTGGAGAAGATGACCGCAAATCGCTTCACACACACAGTCTTGGGGAAATACCCAGGCGACTCCAGCGGTTTGGAGTGCTTTTGATACTGTTGGCTAACCCAGAACTACTCCAGCCGGGTGAAGTAATGAAGCATAGTTTGGTGAGGAGTGGTTGCTAGGACCTCAGAGCTTTGTGATGTCACAGAAGCTGACTTCACTGAAGCAGCAATCCCATTCTTATGACATATGAGTCCTATGGCTTTAAGTAGAAAGACCTGGTGAGGAACAAGAAAGAGCCCTGTTAGCCTGATCATGAACTCAGGTGCTCTTTTCTGTTTCTTTCCCACTTCCACGTTCTACACAAAGAGAAAAGAAAACGATGTTCTGTATACCATTTTTTAGACCAACATTTCTCCAGGGAGAGAAAGGTGTTCCTATTTCCACTGCAATTTTTAGAGATCTCAATCAACTGCGAGGCCTCTTCCTACCATTAGGTCTCTGGGAGGTTTGATATCTTTGGTGCATTCTTAGCTTCTGTTCCCTATGGTTTATGGGTGTAATGTTTGCCTTTGGTGCTTGGTTAGCTTTAAAGTTGAGGGAAGGAAGATGGGAAGGAAAGTCATAATTCCAGGAAAATTGCCAGGGCAGGGATGCTTTGTGCTGTCCGTGTCCTTATCTGTTAGTGTCCTGAAACACCAGTCCTAAGGATGAAGGCTCTGTCTTCATGACATTACCTTAAACACCATTGCAAGGCTTCATTGAGAATGAAAATCTGCATGGTCGCTACCTCTCAGGAAAGAGCCCTGGTCAGCACTCCTTGTCATCATTAGTTAATGCTACATGCCATAGTCATGCAGAGAGCCATGTTGAGCAACGCTCTTTATTCAGATTAAAATGAAAGGCCAACATCCATGGCCTGCCATGCCCACTCTAGCATCACTGTGGAAGGAGCCGAGATACCGTTTTAAGGGCTATTGGATAAAGATGATTATGAAGAGGATGATAATGAAGATGATATCCAAATTAAAATACAAGCAGACCAAGGGAAATAACCTATGGCTTCACTCATATGTGGCCCATGAGGTATACCATCGGCATGAGTAGTTGGAAGTGAAAATGAAAGGAGAAGAATTCAGACAGGGAGACCCACCAGGAGAGACTCAGGCTCTGGGGACAAGCTGAGCGTTACAGGAGGATAGGACATGCCATAAAGAGGGAACTGGATAATTGGTTTGGAGGTGGGGTGGCATTATATGAGGATGATCACTTGGTGGTATATGCAATTAAAGAATCAGGGAACACTATGTCAAATACATCAGATGGATGAAAGAATGGCTTGTCGAATATCAGAAAAAATAGTGAAGAGAAAGCAAAACAGGCCGTTTCACAATTAGGTGAAGAAAGAAAGAGAAGAGAAATGAATTCTAGTTTTATTATCTTACTGAGTAGAATTGTATGCAATTGGTTTCCTATAAGGTCCTTATATGAATTGGGTCTTTGTACATTTTAAAGTAGAGTCATCCCTCTTTCTACATTTTGGGTATAGATGAGAAAAGCCGACATTACCATTAAATGTCTCGAATTGTGGACCAGGGGATTGATTTTAACATGGCTTTCTGTGTGTTGGGAGATCTTTAAGGACTGCTTCTAAAGCCTCAAAAGCTGCTTCAAAAGTCATTCCCTGAGACGTCAGAATGTATGACTCATGATCTTCTCATGGTAGTGCGTATGTGTTTTGGAATTTATACTTTTCTCTCTGGTATTGGAATTGCTGACATTCTTCTGTGGAGGGGTCTTTTAGGTAAGGTTGTTTCATAATTAATTAATTAATTAGTTAGTTAATTAATTCTTGATAGGTAAGGACTTAACTCATTCAGTTTTGACAGTTTGTTACATTGATTCTCGAAGCTTTTGTATTTTATGGTATTTTCTTTGAATTTTGCTTTCATGAGTGCTATTCCTCACTAGCTCCCTAACTTCTTGGGACCCTTTTAAGTGTGTGTGTGTGTGTGTGTGTGTGTGTGTGTGTGTGTGTGTTTCACAAAATGCTGAAAATGATATTTTAACAGATATGAAGCTGCTCTATTCCAGATCACAATTCACCTTCAAACACAGTGGAAACTCACGTTACAGCCCATTCGGCTATAATTCCTGCATTGAATATCCCATTTGATCCACTTTTAGAAAGGCAGTTTCTGCCTAGCCTGCCTGGGACAAACACCAAATTTTGAGTGTCTGGTTAGTGACTCATTGCCTGTCCCTTTTTCTTGCTTTTTCACATGTTTCTTTACTTCCATGAGTGAGTGAAATCATATGGTAGTTGCCTTTCTGTAACTGACAGATATGACACAACCCAATGCTCTCTCCCTTTCTGCCACATGTCACAAGGAACAATAATGCCTTCTTTTTTATTTTTTTATTTTTTTATTTGTTTATTTACAGCATAAGAGTGTTAATTGTTTTGGCATCACACCCAGTGCTCCATGCATTAGGTGCCCTCCCTATTATCTACCACCTGATTCCTCAACCTCCCAACCTCCCACCCCTTCAAAACGCTCTGGTTGTTTTTCAGAGTTCTTAGTCTCTCATGGTTCATCTCCCCTTCCAGTTTCCCTCATTTCCCTCTCCTCTCCATCTCCCCGTGTTCTCCATGTTATTTGTTATGCTCCACAAATAAGTGAGACCATATGATACTTGACTATCTCCTTGACTTATTTTGCTCAGCATAATTTCTTCCAGTCCCGTCCATGTTACTACAAAAGTTGGGTATTCATCCTTTCTGATGGAGGCATAATACTTCATTGTGTTTACGTACCACATCTTCCTTATCCATTCATCCGTTGAAGGGCATCTTGGTTCTTTTCACAGTTTGGTGACCATAGCTATTGCTGCAATAAACATTGGGGTACAGATGGCCCTTCTTTTCACTACATCTGCATCTTCATGGTAAATACCCAGCAATGCAATTGCAGGGTCTAAGGGAATCTCTATTCTTAATTTCTTCATGAGTCTCCACACTGTTCTCCAAAGTGGCTGCACTAACTTGCAATCCCACCAACAGTATAAGAGGGTTCCCCTTTCTCCACATCATCTCCAACACACGTTGTTTCCTGTCTTGCTAATTTTGGCCTTTCTAACTGGTGTCAGGTGGTATCTCAATGTTGTTTTAATTTGAATCTCCCTGATGGCTAGTGATGATGAACATTTTTCATGTGTCTGATAGCCATTTGTATGTCTTTGTTGAAGTGTCTGTTCATATCTTCTTCCCATTTTTTGATATGATTATCTGTTTTGTGTGTGTTGAGTTTGAGAAGTTCTTTATAGATCCTGGATATCAACCTTTTGTCTGTACTGTCATTCGCAAATATCTTCTCCCATTCCGTGGGTTGCCTTTTTGTTTTGTTGACTGTTTCCGTTGCTGTGCAGAAGCTTTTGATCTTGATGAAGTCCCAAAAGTTCATTTTTGCTTTTGTTTCCTTGGCCTTTGGAGACATATCTTGAAAGAAGTTGCTGTGGCTGATATCGAAGAGGTTACTGCCCATGTTCTCCTCTAGGATTCTGATGGATTCCTGTCTCACGTTGAGGTCTTTTATCCATTTTGAGTTTATCTTTGTGTACGGTGTAAGAGAATGGTCGAGTTTCATTCTTCTACATATCGCTGTCCAGTTTTCCCAGCACCATTGATTGAAGAGACCGTCTATTTTCCATTGTATATTTTTTCCTGTTTTGTCGAAGATATTTGACCGTAGAGTTGAGGGTCCATATCTGGGCTCTCCACTCTGTTCCACTGCTCTATGTGTCTGTTTTTATGCCAGTTCCACGCTGTCTTGGTGATCACAGCTTTGTAGTAAAGCTTGAAATCAGGTAACATGATGCCGCCAGTTTTGTTTTTGTTTTTCAGCATTTCCTTAGCAATTTGGGGTCTCTTCTGATTCCATACAAATTTTAGGATTATTTGCTCCAGCTCTTTGAAAAATACCGGTGGAATTGTGATCGGAATGGCACTAAAAGTATAGATTGCTCTAGGCAGTATAGACATTTTAACAATGTTTATTCTTCCAATCCAAGAGCATGGAACAGTCTTTCATCTTTTTCTATCTTCTTCAGTTTCTTTCATGAGTGTTCTGTAGTTCCTCGAGTACAGATCATTTACCTCTTTGGTTAGCTTTATTCCCAGGTATCTTATGATTCTTGGTGCTATAGTAAATGGAATCGATTCTCTAATTTCCCTTTCTGTATTTTCATTGTTAGTGTATAAGAAAGCCACCGATTTCTGTACATTGACTTTGTATCCTGCCACGTTACTGAATTGCTGTATGAGTTCTAGTAGTTTGGGGTGGAGTCTTTGGGGTTTTCCATATAAAGAATCATGTCATCTGTGAACAGAGAGAGTTTGACGTCTTCCTTGCCAATTTGGATACCTTTTATTTCTCTTTGTTGTCTGATTGCCATTGCTAGAACTTCTAATACTATCTTGAACAAGAGTGGTGCGAGTGGGCATCCTTGTTTTGTTCCTGATCTCAACGGGAAGGCTGCAAGCTTTTTCCCATTGAGGATGATATTTGCTATGGGTCTTTCATAGATAGATTTTATGAAGTTCAGGAATGTTCCCTCTATCCCTATACTTTGAAGCATTTTCATCAGGAACGGATGCTGGATTTTGTCAAATGCTTTTTCTGCATCAATTGAGAGGACCATGTGGTTCTTCTCTCTTCTCTTATTGATTTGTTCTATCCCATTGATTGATTTGCGAATGTTGAACCAACCTTGCAACCCATGGATGAATCCCACCTGCTCATGGTGGATAATCTTTTGAATGTGCTGCTGGATCCTGTTTGCTAGAATCTTGTTGAGAATCTTTGCATCCATATTCATCAGTGATATTGGTCTGAAATTCTCCTTTTTGGTAGGGTCTTTGCCTGGTTTGGGGATCAGGGTAATGCTGGCTTCATAAAAGAGTCTGGAAGTTTTCCTTCTGCTTCAATTTTTTGGAACAACTTCGGGAGAATTGGTGTTCTTTCTTCTTTGAAAGTTTGGTAGAGTTCCCCAGGGAATCCGTCAGGTTCTGGGCTCTTGTTTTTTGGGAGGTTTTTGATCACTGCTTCAGTCTCGTTACCAGATATCAGTCTATTCAGGTTGTCAATTTCTTCCTGGTTCAATTTTGGGAGTTTGTAGTTTTCCAGGAATGCATCCATTTCCTCTAATTTGCTTAGCTTATTGGCATATAACTGTTGGTATTAATTTCCGATGATTGTTCCTACTTCCTTGGTGTTAGTTGTGATCTCTCCCTTTTCATTCATAATTTTATTAATTTGGACTTTCTCTCTTTTCTTTTGTATTAGTGTAGCCAATCGTTTATCGAACTTATTGATTCTTTCAAAAAAAACAGCTTCTAATTTCATTGATACGTTCTACTGTATCTCTGGTTTCTACCTCATTGATCTCTGCTCTAATCTTGATTATTTCCCTTCTTGCATGTGGAGTTGGTTTGATTTGTTGTTGATTCTCCAGTTCTTTAAGGTGTAGAGACAGCTGGTGTATTCTGGATTTTTCAATGTTTTTGAGGGAGGCTTGGGTGGCTATGTATTTCCCTCTTAGAACCGCCTTTGCTGTATCCCATAGGTTTTGTACTGAACTGTCTTCATTCTCATTGGTTTCCATGAATTGCTTAAGTTCATCTTTGATCTCCTGGTTGATCCAAGCATTCTTAAGCAAGGTGGTCATTAGCTTCCAGGTGTTTGAGCTCCTTCTGAACTTTTCCTTGTGATTGAGTTCCAGTTTCAAAGCATTGTGATCTGAGAATATGCAGGGATTAATGTCAGTCTTTTGGTTTCGGTTGAGTCCTGCTTTGTGACCCAGTATGTGGTCTATTCTGGAGAAGGTTCCATGTGCACTTGAGAAGAATGAGTATTTTGTTGTTTTAGGGTGGAATGTTCTGTATATGTCTATGAGGTCAATCTGGTCCAATGTTTCATTCAATGCTCTTATTTCTTTATTAATTTTCTGCTTCAATGATCTGTCTATTTCTGAGAGAGGTGTATTAAGATCTCCTACTATTATTGTATTCATATCAAAATGACTCTTTATCTTGATTAATAGTTTTCTTATGTAATTGGGTGCTCCCATATTGGGGACATAGATATTCACAATTGTTAGATCATCTTGGCGGATAGTCCCTTTAAGAATTATGTGGTGTCCTTCTGTATCTCTGACTATATTCTTTAGTTTAAAATCTAATTTATCTGATATGAGAATCGCTACTCTGGCCTTCTTTTGAGGCCCATTGGCATGAAAGATGCTTCTCCATCCCTTCACTTTCAGTCTGGGTGTATCCTTAGGTTCAAAATGGGTCTCTTGTAGACAAAATATGGATGGGTCCTGTCGTTTTATCCAATCTGCAACCCTGTGTCGTTTTATGGGCGCATTTAGGCCCTTCACCTTGAGAGTGATAATTGAGGGATAGGTTTTTATTGACATTGTGTTGCCTTTGAAGTATTTCTGTCTGTAGATTGTTTCTATATTTCTGTTCAATGATATTCTTAGGATTTTTTCTCTTTTATAGGACCCCCCCCCTTAATATTTCCTGCAGTGTCAGCTTGGTGGTTGCAAAATCTTTTAAGCCTTGCCGGTCTTGGAAACTCTTTATCTCTCCATCCATTTTAAATGTCAGTCTTGCTGGATAGAGTATTCTTGGTTGCATGTTCTTCTCATTTAGTACTCTGAATATATTTTGCCAGCCCTTCCTGGTCTGCCAGGTCTCTGTGGAAAAGTCTAACATTATTCTAATGGGCTTTCCTCTGTATGTAAGGAGCTTCTTTGTCCTAGCTGCTTTTAACAGGGTCTCTCTTGAAACATAATTCCTCATTCTAACTATAAGGTGTCATGAGGATTTTCGAGAATCTAAAACCGTGGGAGGAAATCTCTCTGTCTCTAGCACATGAACGTTGATTCCATTCCCGGGATTGGGAAAATTTTCATAGACAACTTATCCCACTCTATTTTCTAGACTTATTTCTTTTTCCTCCCCTTCAGGGATTCCAATAATTCTGACGTTGGAACGTTTCATGGCATCGTTTATTTCCCTGATTCTGTTTTCGTGGCTTCTGAGCTGTTTGTTCCAGTCTTCCCCCTGATCCTTTCTCTCTATCTGTTTGTCCTCCAGATCACTAATTCTATCTTCTGTCTCAGTTACTCTAGCTTTTAGAGAATTTAGATTAGATTGGAACTCATTGAGAGCATTTTGAACATCATCCCTGGTGGCTTTCAGTTCTACCCTAACATTGTGAACATCATCCCTGGTGGCTTTCAGTTCTGCCCTAATCAATTCTGTTTGGTCATCCATGGCTTTCTCCAACCTAGCTATTGCCTGGATAATTGTTAGTCTGAATTCCTTTTCTGACATATTGTCTATGTCGATAGCCATTAACTCTGTGGCAGAAGGCACATCCTCTGTATTTTTCTTCTGTTGGGTATTCCTCCTCCTAGTCATTTTGGCAAGATATGACTGAACAGATGCAGCTGGACTTATCGATTGTGGTGCCATCCATGTGCACCCTAGAACGCTTCTGTTCAATCAGGATTCTCCACCCAAATGAGAGAAAAAGAAAAGAAAAAGAAATAGAGAAGAAGAATGAAAAAAAGGGGGAAAGAAAAAAGGAAAAGAGAGAGAGAGAGAGAGAGAGAGAGAAAGAGATAGGAAAAAAAGGGAAGATAAAAAAGAAGGCTCAGCCAAAATGGGCCACAAGGTAAGATTTATGAAGTATACAAACAAAAACAGACAAACAAAAAGACTGATAAAAGTATTTGACAAAAAAAAAAGTATATGACAAGAGAAAAAAAAAGGAAGAACCTCATCAGAAAGAACCCCAACTATAAGATTTATATATTATCAGGACAAACACAAATTCACAGAAACACTGATAGAAGGAAAAATTGGGACAGTGGTTATAAATTCTCAGTGTGGGTGAGGAAGGTTATTTTGATTCTTCCTGAAGGTATCTTGATGTTTTTGTTAAGGGACTCAACCTTCCTAAGTTACAGGGAGTTTAGAAATTGGTTTACCTATAGGGGTAGCATTGATTGGGGAAAGGGGATTACCTTGCAGTTTAACTCTATATGTATAGTAGAAAATAATAATTAAAAAAGAATAAACTAGACTAAACAAAGTTAAAATTTAAAAGGAATTTAAAAAATAGAAAAGCAAAAGAAAAACACGGGTGTATGTATCAAAAAGTTCAGGTTAGAAGGTTATTAAAGAATTTGATGTACTGGACATCTCAGTGTGGTGGTAAATAGGTTAAAAAATTATATGTATGTATATAAAAAAAGAACCAGAATATTGGTAAAGAGTTAAAAATAAAAGTTCTATTTATGAAGTAGTGGTGGTTGTTCTCTTGTAGTCTTTTTTTTTTTTTCTTCCTTCCTGGTTGATTTTCTGGGGGAGGGGCCTGCCACGTGAGTTTTCAGACAATGATGTTCCCTGAGTTAGGTCCTCCCCCTTCCTTCAAGGGGGTGGGCTCTGAGGAAACTGTTTTTTTCAGGCTTTTGTTCTCTAGGTGTTTTTATGTTCTTTCATCTGCTTTCTCTTGCCTTGACAGCTTTTGATGGTTTTTGGAGGTTTAGAGGAGAGTAAAATGCTCCCCGACCTCCCTCTCAGAGAGAAGCCTCAGAATGTTTTGCAAAAGCTGCTGGCAGAGTCGGTTCTGAGTCACTGTCCCTGGGGATGCAGGAGCTCCTCGTTGTACCCAAAACCAGGCCAGTAGTGGCTGTCTGGGCAGCTCCAGACCGCCAGAGAGGTTCCGAACAGAGATCGCACACTGAGATTTTCCCGCCGTCCTGGGCTGGGAATGTCTGGTTTTTCCGGATGCCAGAGCTCCAGGCTAGAGCCTACGAACACCTATCCCAAGGGAGGGTGTGGGACGCTCGCGTTTCAGGATTGCCACTGGCCAGGCTCCCAGCCCTCCATGGGAGCCAGACCCCACTCCTTCTCCGGCGCACTGACGTTCAGGTGCACTGGTGGCTCAAGGACAGAGACCTGATTTCTGTGCCGCACTCTCTATGGCTCAGTGCCAGGGGAGGCCTCCTGGGTCCGGGGCTTACGTCCCTGACCCTAACCGCCCAGGTTCCCACTATTACCCCCCGCAATCATTTGCTCTTTGTTATTTGAGTGCTTTCAACCAGACTCCAAGTGAATGCTGATCCCCAGAAGCAGAGCACTCTTGTGATGGGATATTACTTTCCCATCAGTCACCTCTGGTGGCTCCCACCCCCTTTTGTTTATCTTCCGATATCAGTCTGATGCTCCCAGTCTGCTTTACCTGAGACTGATGTCTTCTACTCCGGTAGAGATCCAGATGTGTATAATTCTGATCACAGGGTGATTTCATGTGTGGATGGAGTTCTTTGGTAGGTAATCAGCTCACTTTAGGGTACAGGTTGAAATGGTGCCTCCTCCTACTTCCCCGCCATCTTGACTCCTCAAGAATGCCTTCTTAATTATGGCTCAATAAAAGACCACAGTGCATCTGGAAGAGAGTGAGACAGTAGATGTGTCTGCGAGCTCAGGCATGTCTTCAGCCATCAGCACAACCAGAAGATGACCACATTAATGTAAACATGGCATAAATGGATGTGAAGCAAAGAAATCACAACCCACAGTGAAAGAGAGAATAAGTCACAGAGACCAAGGGAGAATTGTGTAGAGAGGTCTTATGGGAGAATTGGATGGTTGGTGGGTCAGAGGGCAGGGAGCCAGGCCAAAGACAAAGGCCCAGGGGAGAGGAGCACACTTAGAAACCACAATTTGAATGTTGACCCATAGCTGTTGTGGGAGAAAAGGAGAGAGTCTGAGTGACATTAGTTCTTGCAACCCAAGGGTCTTGAGGCCCAGGGATTCCAGATCAGCATGCTTTGCAGACAAAGACTCCAGAACTGCAGAACACTGTGTATCTCCTGGAGAGGACACCAGCAAGCAACCAGGTGCAGGCATGCAAGAAACCATGATCATAGACAATACCTGTTGACAACGTGGTAAGATTATTTCTTTGTGTACATTCATTATGGGCAGTGTTGGTGGAGATGCCTCGATGGGCGCAAAAGAAACATGGAATCTACGATCGAGGGCATTCAGACTGAGAAGTGGCCACAGGCAGGACGGTGAGGATATTAGCTGCCCAACCTGCAATCACGGAATCCCAAACCTTTAACACTGTTGGGAATGCCTTCTTCAGGCCAAGTTGCTTAGTCCCAGGAGAACACAAAATCCTGCAGGGGATCAGAAGAAAGCTCGGCCCACATCCTCTCACCTGGCCACAGAATTCAGCAGGCCTTAAGTTTTGTGGACTGGGTTGAAAGTCACGTTTCACAGGCACAGCATATTTGGGCCAGACACCACACACTCTGAATGGAAGGCAAGAAGAGCCTCTGTAGAGGATGAGACCACAGGAGAGGGGACAGCCACAACACAACCCCAGAGGTCATGTCACACACACCTGAGACTCCCTCAAGTGCCAGAACTTACGCACTCCATGGTCTCTACTTCCTAAAGAAATTAGCTTCAGGGTAGATAAGAGAATGAGCGTTTCGAATACAGAGAAGATAGAGACCATTTGTAGATTCAGATTGTATTACTGAGAATGGCTCAAAAGCGTTTTCCGATGGCTTCCCAAGGGGATTGGTTCTCTTCCATCATGCTCCGTGCTTGCTCCTGTGAGCTCCAAAGAGATGAGTTCATCCTGGGCCTAAGCTTCCAGGGTGTAGGGTCTGCCTTTAATGTTTGGTCAGCTGGGAAAATGGGGAGACATTTATGGCACGATTTCTGGAGATGCAAGAAGAACACGTGTCCTCATTATTGAAGACTCGAGATATGTATTTGGTATGGTTGTGGGTGTAACCTCTTAGCTTTCCTCGGAGGGCAGGGGGCACTTTTCCTGCTCAGAAGCATCCTGATAGGGTATGAGGACCATGAACATGTGTTTGGCGTGGAGTTACCCGAGTGAGGCTGCTTGTATTCCTGACTCTTTCTTGACCTTACGTGTGTAAGATGGAATTGTGGATTCTTGCCCTTCTCAGGAGTCCAGAGGGGTGTTGGTGATAGTCACGGTCAAAGACTAAAAATTCGGCCATGGAGAAGGTGACCCCAAATCGCTTCACAAACTGTCTTGGGGAAATACACCGGCGGTTCCAGCGGCTTGGAGTGATTTTGGTACTCCTGGCTGACCCAGAACTACTCCAGCCAGGTGAAGTGATGAGGTGTGGTTTGGTGAGGAGTGGTTTATAGGACCTCAGAGATTTGAGACGTCACAGAAGCTGACTTCACTGGAGCAGCAATCCCATTCTCATGACATATGATTCCTAAGGCTTTAAGTAGAATGACTTGTGAAGGAACAAGAAAGATCCCTGTTAGCCTGATCATGAACTCAGGTGGTCTTTTCTGTTTCTTTCCCACTTCCCCTTTCTGTACAAAGAGAAAAGAATACGATGTTCTGTATACCATTCTTTAGACCAACATTTATTCGGAGAGAGCAAGGTATTCCTATTTCCACTGCAATTTCTAGAGATCTCAATCAACAGCGCGGCCTCTTGGGTACAATTATGTCTCTGGGAGCTTCGATATCCTTGGGTGAAGGGTCCATTCTTAGCTTCTATTCCATATGGTTTCTCAGGTGTAAGGTCTGCCTTTTGTGCTTGGTTAGCTTGGAAGTGGAGAGAAGGAAGAAGGGAAGGAAAGTCACAATTCCAGGAAAATTGCCAGGGCAGGGAAGCATTGTGCTGTCCATGTCTTTATCTGCTAGTGTCCTGAAACACCAGTCATAAGGGATAAAGGCTCTGTCTACCTGACATTACCTTAAACACCGTTGCAAACGCTTCATGGTGATTGAAACTCTGCATGATGGCTAAACCTAAAGAAAGAGCCATGGGCAGCACTCCTTGTCATCATTAGTTAATGCTACATGCCATAGTCATGGGGAGAGCCATGTTGAGCAGCGCTCTTTATTCAGATGAAAATGAACGGCCAACGTCGATGGCCTGCCATGCCGACTCTAGCATCACTGAGGACAGAGCCTAGATACCGTTTTAAGGGCTAGTGGATAAAGGTGATTTTGAAGATGATAATAAATAAGATGATTTCCAAATGAATGCAAGCTGACCAAGGGAAATATCCTATGACTTCACTCCTATGTGGCCCATGAGGCATACCATGGACATGAGCAGCAGTAAGAAAAAACGGAAGGAGAAGAAGTCAGACAGGGAGATTCACCAGGAGACACTCAGGTCTTTGGGTCCAAGCTGAGGGTTACAGGAGGATAAGTCATGCCATAAAGAGGGAACTGGTTAATGGGTTTGGATGTGGTGTGGCATTACATGAGGATGCACACTTGGTGGTATATGCAATTAAAGAATCAGGGAACACAATGTCAAAAAACGTAAGATGGATGAAAGGCTGGCTTGCCGAATATAAGAAAATATAGTAAATAGAAAGCAAAACAGGTTGTTACACGTGGAGATCGAGAAAGAAAGAGAAGAGAAATGAATTCTAGTTTTTTTACCTTACTGATTAGAATTCTATGCAATTGGTTTCCTATAATGTCCTTATATGAATTGGGTCTTTGGACATTGTAAATTAGTCTTCCCTCTTCCTAAATTTTGGGAATAGATGAGAAAAGCCAACATTACCATTAAATGTCTCGAATTGTTGACCAGGGAATTGATTTGAAACTGGCTTTCTGTGTGTTGGGAGATGTTTGAGGACTGCTTCAAAAGCCTCCAAAGCAGCGTCAAAAGTCTTTACATGAGACCTCCGTGATGTATGACTCACGACCTTGTCATGGTAGTGCGTATATGTCTTTGAATTTATCCTTTTCTCTCCGGTATTGGATTTGCTGGTAGACTTCTGTGTAGGGGTCTTTTAAGTAAGGTTGTTCATTAATTAATTAATTCTTGATAGGTAAGGAGTTAACTTATCCAGTTTGGATGGTTTGTTACTTTGATTCTTGAAGGTATTTTTTTTATTGTATTTTCTCTGAATTTTGCTTCCATGAGTGCTATTCCTCACAAGCTCCCTAACTTCTGTGGGACCCTTTTAAGTGTGTGTGTGTGTGTGTGTGTGTGTGTGTGTGTGTGTGTCTGTGTGTCTGTGTTGTACCAAACGCTAAAAATGATATTTTAAGAGATATGAAGCTGCTGTATTCCAGACCACAATACACCTACAAGCACAGTGGAAACTCACGTTACATCCTGTTCAGCCACATTTCCGGCATTGAATGTCCCATTTGATCTACTTTTAGAAAGGAAGTTTCTGACTACCCTGCCTGGAACAAACACCAAATTTTGTGTGCCTCGTTAGAGTCTCATTGCCTGTCCCTTTTTCTTGCTTTTTCCCATGTTTCTTTACTTCCTTGAGTGAGTGATATCGTATGGTAGTTGTCTTTCTATGACTAACCGATATGACACAGCCCAATGCTCTCTCCTTTTTCCCATTGTCACAAGGAGCAAGAAAGCATTCGTGCTTATGGCTCAATAAGGGCCAAAGTGCATTTGGAGGAAAGGGAGATGGTAGAAGTGTCTATGAACTGCAGGCTTGTCTTCAGCCAACAGCACAACGAGAAGATGACCACATCAATGCAAACATGGCATAAATGGACCTGAAGCCTAGAAATCACACTCCACAGCGAAAGAGAGAAGAAGTCACAGAGAGAATGGGAGAATTGTGTAGAGAGGTCTTATGGGAGAGTTGGAAGGTTGGTGCTTTAGAGGGTAGGGAGCCCTGGCCAAAGACAAAGGCCCATTGGAGAGGAGCACACTTAGAACCCACAATTTGAGTGCTGACCCATAGCTGTTGGCGGAGAAACGGAGAGTGTCTGAAGGACACGAGTTTTTGCAACCCAAGGTTCTTGAGGCCTGGCGATTCCAGATCAGCATGCATTGCAGACATAGTCTCCAGATAACATTCTGTATCTCCTGGAGATGACACCAGCAAGCAACCAGGTGCAGACAGCCTGGAAACCATGCTCAGAGACAATACCTGTTGACACCGTGGTACGATTCTTATTTCTTTCTGTGCATTCCTGATGGGCAGTTTTGGAGATGCCTCGATCGGCGCCAAAGTAACTTGGGCTCTACGACCTCCAGCATTAAGACTGGGAAGTGGACACAGGCAGGAAAGTGCGGACATTGGCTGCCCAAACAGCAATCACGGATTCCCACACCTTGAACACTGTTGGGACGGCCTTCATCAGGACATGTTGCTTCGTCCCAGGAGAACAGAAAATCCTACAGGGGACAAGTGAATGCCTTGCCCACATCCTCTCACCTAGCCGCAGAATTCAGCAGGCTTTAAATTTTTTGGAGTGGGTTGAAAGTCACGTTTACAGGCACACCAGACCTACGAAGCTTAACCTCACCATAGTTGGCACAGACACCACACACTGTGAATGGAAGGCAAGGAGAGCCTCTGCAGAGGACGAGCACACAGGAGAGTGGACAGCCACAACACAACCCGAGAGGGAATGTCACACACACCCAAGACTCTCTCAAGTGCCCAAACATGCACACTCCATGATCTCTTCTTACTAAAGAAATTAGCTTCAGGGTAGATGAGAGAATATTCGTTTCAAAAACAGAGAAGATATAGATCATTTGTAGATTCACGTTGTATTCCTGAAACTGGCCCAAAACCCTTTTCCAATGGCTTCCCATGGGGATTGGTTCTCTTCCATCATTCTCCGTGCTTGCTCCTCTGAGCTCCCAACAGATGAGTCCATCCTGGGCCTAAGCTTCCAGGGTGTAGGGTCTGCCTTTAATATTTGGTCAGCTGGGAAAATGGGGAGACATTTATGGCACGATTTCGGGAGATGCAAGAACTCGTGTCCTCATTATTGAAGACTCGAGATATGTATTTGGTATGGTTGCGGGTGTTAACTCTTAGCTTTCCTCAGAAGGCGGGGGGGGCACTTTTCCTGGTCAGAAGCATCCTGATTGGGTTTGAGGACCATGGACATGTTTGGTGTGGAGTTCCCTGTGTGAGGCTGCTTGTACTCCTGAGTCTTTCTTGACCTTACATGTGTAAGATGGAATTGTGGATTCTTGCCCGTCTCAGAGGTCCAGAGGGGTGGTGGTGACAGTCACGGTCAAAGACTACAAATTCGGCCATGGAGAAGGTGACTGCAAATCGCTTCCCAAACTCTCTTTGGGACATACCCAGGCGGTTCCAGCAGTTTGGAGTGATTATGATACTCCTGGCTGACCCAGAACTACTACAGCCAGGTGAATTTATGAGGCGTGGTTTGGTGAGGAGTAGTTTCTAGACCTCAGAGATTTGTGACGTCACAGAAACTGACTTCAATAAAGCAGCAATCCCATTCTCATGACATATGAGTCCTACGGCTTTAAGTAGAATGACTTGGGAAGGAACAAAAAAGAGCCCTGTTGGCCTGATCATGAACCCAAGTGGTCTTTTCTGTTTCTTTCCCACTTCCCCTTTCTTTACAACGAGAAAAGACAATGATGTTCTTTATACATGCTTTAGACCCACATTTCTCCAGAGAGAGCAAGGTGTTCCTATTTCCACTGCAATTTCTAGAGATCTTATCAACAGCGCGGCCTCTTGGGTACAATTAAGTCTTTGGGAGCTTTGATATCCTTGGGTGAATGGTCCATTCTTAGCTTTTCTTCCCTATAGTATCTCAGGTGTCAGGTCTGCATTTGGTGCTTGGTTAGCTTGGATTGGAGGGAAGGAAGAAGGGAAGGAAAGTCACAATTCCAAAAAATTGCCAGGGCAGGGAAGCATTGTGCTGTCCATGTCCTTATATGCTAGTGTCCTGAAACACCATCCTAAGTGATGAAGGCTCTGTCTACCTGACATTTCCTTAAACACCATTGCAAAGTCTTCATGGAGAGTGAAACTCTGCATTATCACTAAACATAAAGAAAGAGCCATAGTCATCACTCCTTGTCATCATTAGTTAACGCTACATGCCAAGTCATGGGGAGAGCCATGTTGAGCAACGTTCTTTATTCAGATGAAAATGAATGGCCAACATCGATGACCTGGCATGGCCACTCTAGCATCACTGTGGAAGGAGCCGAGATACCCTTTTAAGGGCTACTAGATAAAGATGATTATAAAGATGATAATAAATAAGATCATTTCCAAATGAAAATGCAAGCTGACCATGGGAAATATCCTATGGATTCACTCCTATGTGGCCCATGAGGCATACCATGGACATGAGTTGTAGTAAGGGAAAATGGAAGGAGAAGAATTCAGACAGGGGGATACACCAGGAGACAGTCAGGACTTTGGGGACCAAACTGAGGGTTACAGGAGGTTAAGTCATGCCATAAAGAGGGAACTGGATAATGGGTTTGGAGGTGGTGTGGCATTACATGAGGATGAGCACTTGGCGGTATATGCAATTTAAGCATCAGGGAACACTATATCAAAAAACGTAGGATGGATGAAAGGCTGGCTTGCCGAATATAAGAAAATATAGTAAATAGAAAGCAAAATAGATTGTTACAGGAGATTCAAGAAAGAAAGAGAAGAGAAATGAATTCTAGTTTTATTATCTTACTGAGTAGAATTGTATGCAATTGGTATCCTATAAGGTCCTTATATGAATTGGGTCTTTGGACATTGTAAATTAGTCTTCCCTCTTCCTACTTTTTGGGAATAGTTGAGAAAACCTGACATTACCATGAACTGTCTCGAATTGTTGACCAGGGAATTGATTTGAACCTCGCTTTCTGTGTGTGGAGAGATGTTTGAGGACTGCTTCAAAAGCCTCCAAAGCAGCGTCAAAAGTCTTTACATGAGACGTCCGAGATGTATGACTCATGATCTTGTCATGGTAGTGCGTATGTGTCTTGGAATTTATCCTTTTCTCTCTGGTATTGGATTTCCTGGAAGACTTCTGTGTAGGGGTCTTTTAAGTAAGGTTGTTTATTAATTAATTAATTCTTGGTAGGTAAGGAGTTAACTTATCCAGTTTGGACGGTTTGTTACTTTGATTCTCGAAGCTTTGGTTTTTTATGGTATTTTCTCTGAATTTTGCTTCCATAAGTGCTATTCGTCACACGCCCCTTAACTTCTGTGGGACCCTTTTAAGAGTGTGTGTGTGTGTGTGTGTGTGTGTGTGTGTGTGTGTGTGTGTGTTGTACTAAATGGTAAAATGATATTTTAAGAGATATGCAGCTACTCTATTCCAGACCACAATTCACCTACAAACACAGTGGAAACTCATGTTACATCCCATTCAGCCACATTTCCGGCATTGAATGTCCCATTTGTTCCACTTTTTGAAAGGCAGATTCTGACTAGCCTGCCTGGAATAAACAGCAAATTTTGTGTGCCTGGTTAGATTCTCATTGCCTGTCCCTTTTTCTTGCTTTTTCTCATGTTTCTTTACTTTCATGAGTGAGTGATATCGTATGGTAGTTGTCTTTCTATGACTAACAGATATGACGTAGCCCAATGCTCTCTCTTTCTGCCATTGTCACAAGGAGCAAGAATGCCTTCGTGTTTATGGCTCTGTAAGGGTCCACAGTGCATTAGGAGGAAAGGGAGATGGTAGCAGTGTCTAGGAACTCCAGGCTTGTCTTCAGACAACAGCACAACCAGAAGATGACCACATCAATGCAAACATGGCATAAATGGACCTGAAGCCTAGAAATCACACTCAACAGCGAAAAGAGAAGAAGTCACAGAGATCATGGGAGAAGGGTGTAGACAGGGCTTGAGAGTTGGACGTTTGGTGCTTTAGAGGGCAGGGAGCCCTGGCCAAAGACAAAGGCCCATTGGAGAGGACCACACTTAGAACCCACAATTTGCATGCACCCATAGCTGTCGGCAGAGAAACAGGAATGTCTGAAGGACTCGAGTTCTTGCAACCCAAGATTCTTGAGGCCTGGATATTCCAGATCAGCATGGTTTGCAGACATAGACTCCGGATAACATTCTGTATCTCCTGGAGAGGACACCAGCAAGCAAGCAGGTGCAGACAGCCTGGAAACCATGATCAGAGACAATACCTGTTGACACCGTGATACGATTCTTATTTCTTTCTGTGCATTCCTAATGGGCAGTGTTGGTGGAGATGCCTCCGTGGGCGCCTAAGTAACTTGGGCTCTATGACTGCCAGCATCAAGACTGAGAAGTGGCCACAGGCAGGAAAGTGAGGACATTGGCTGCCCAAGCAGCAATCACGGATTCCCACATCTCAAACACTGTTGGGATGGCCTTCTTCAGGCCACGTTGCTTCGTCCCAGGAGAGCAGAAAATCCTACAGGGACAAGAAGAATGCCCTGCCCACATCCTCTCACCTAGCCGCAGAATTCAGCAGGCCTTAAATTTTTTGGAGTGGTTTGAAAGTCACGTTTCCAGGCACACCAGACCCACGAAGCTTAACCTCACCATAGTTGGCACAGACACCACAAACTGTGAATGGAAGGCAAGGAGAGCCTCTGCAGAGGACGAGCCCACAGGAGAGTGGAAAGACACAACACAACCACAGAGTATATATCACACACACCCGAGACTCTCTCAAATGCCCGAACTTGCGCACTCCATGGTCTCTTCTTCCTAAAGAAATTAGCTTCAGGGTAGATAAGAGAATGCGCGTTTCTAATACAGAAAAGATAAAGACCTTTTGTAGATTCAGGTTATAGTCCTGAAACTGGCCCAAAAGCCTTTTCCGATGGCTTCCCTTGGGGATTGGTTCTCTTCCATCATGCTCCCTGCTTGCTCCTGTGAGCTCCAAACAGATGAGTCCATCCTGGGCCTAAGCTTCCAGGGTGTAGGGTCTGCCTTTAATATTTGGTCAGCTGGGAAAATGGGGAGGCATTTATGGCACGATTTCTGGAGATGTAAGAAGAACTCGTGTCCTCATTATTGAAGACTCGAGATATGTATTTGGTATGGTTGTGGGTGTTACCTCTTAGCATTCCTCGGAGGGCAGGGGGCACTTTAACTGGTCCAAAGCATCCTGATAGGGTATGAGGACCATGAACATGTGTTTGGCGTGGAGTTCCCCGTTTGAGGCTGCTTGTACTCCTGACTCTTTCTTGACCTTACCTTTGTAAGATGGAATTGTGGATTCTTGCCCTTCTCAGGAGTCTAGGGGGGTGGTGGTGACAGTCACGGTCAAAGACTACCAATTCGGCCATGGAGAAGGTGACGCAAAATCGCTTCACAAACTGTCTTGGGGAAATACACAGGAGGCTTCAGCGGTCTGGAGTGATTTTGATACTCCGGGCTGACCCAGAATTACTCCAGGAAGGTGAAGAGATGAGGCGTGGTTTGGTGAGGAGTGGTTTCTAAAACCTCAGTGATTTGTGACGTCACAGAAGCTGGCTGCACTGTAGCAGCAATCCCATTCTCATGACATAGGAGTCCTATGGCTTTATGTAGAATGACTTGGGAAGGAACAAGAAAGAGCCCTGTTAGCCTGATCATGAACTCAGGTGGTCTTTTCTGTTTCTTTCCCACTTCCCCTTTCTGTACAAAGAGAAAAGAAAACGATGTTCTGTATACCATTCTTTAGACCCACATTTCTCCAGAGAGAGCAAGGAGTTCCTATTTCCACTGCAATTTCTAGAGTCCTCAATCAACAGCGAGGCCTCTTGGCTACCATTAGTTCTCTGGGACGTTGGATATCCTTGGGTGAGAGAGTCCATTCTTAGCTTCTGTTCCCCATGGTTTCTCTGGTGTAAAGTCTGCATTTGGTGCTTCTTCAGCTTGGAATGTGAGGGAAGGAAGAAGGGAAGGAAAATTCCAAAAAATTCCAAAAAATTGCCAGGGCAGGGATGCATTGTGCTGTATATGTCCTTATCTGCTAGTGTCCTGAAACACTAGCCCCAAGTGATGAAGGCTCTGTCTACCTGATATTACCTTAAACACCGTTGAAAATGCTTCATGGAAAGTAAAATTCTGCATGATCGCTACCCGTAAGGAAAGAGCCCTGGTCAGCACTACTTGTCATCATTAGTTAACGCTACATGCCATAGTCATGGGGAGAGTCATGTGGAGCAACGCTCTTTATTCAGATAAAAATGAATGGCCAACATCAATGGCCTGCCATGCCCACTCTAGCATCATTGTGGAAAGAGCAGTGATACCCTTTTAAGGGGGCAAGTGGAAAAAGATGATTATGAAGATGATGATAAAGAAGATGATTTCCAAATGAAAATGCAAGCAGTAAAGGGAAATATCCTATGGCTTCACTCATTTGTGGCCAGTCAGGTATACCATGGGCATGAGTAATTGGAAGTGAAAATGAAAGGAGAAGAATTCAGACAAGGAGACGCACCAGGAGAGACTCAGGCTCTGGGGGACAAGCTGAGCGTTACAGGAGGATAGGGCATGCCATAAAGAGGGAACTGGTTAATGGGTAGTGAGTTGGTATGGCATTATATGAGGAAGGGCAGTTGGTGGGATATGCAATTAAAGAATCAGGGAACACTATGTCAAAATACATCAGATGGATGAAAGACTGGCTTGCCGAATATAAGAAAAAATAGTGAAGAGAAAGCAAAACAGGCCGTTTCACATGTAGGTGAAGAAAGAAAGAGAAGAGAAATGAATTCTCGTTTTATTATCTTACTGATTAAAATTGGATGCAATTGGTTTCCTATATGGACCTTATTATGCGAATTGGGTCATTGGACATTGTAAATTAGAGTCTTCCCTCTTCCTACATTTTGGGAATAGAAGAGAAAAGCCGACATTACCATTAAATTCTCGAATTGTGGACCAGGGGATTGATTTGACATGGTTTTCTGTGTGTTGGGAGATCTTTAAGGAATCCTTCTAAAGCTTCAAAAGCTGCTTCAAAAGTCATTACCTAAGACGTCAGATATGTATGACTCATGATCTTGTCATGGTAGTGAGTATGTGTCTTGGAATTTATCCTTTTCTCTCCGGTACTGGATTTACTGGCATACTTGTGTGTACGGGTCTTTTAGGTAAGGTTGTTTAATTAATTAAATAATTCTTATAGGTAAGGAGTTAACTTATCCAGTTTGGACGGGGTGTTACTTTGATTCTCTAAGCTTTGTTTTTTATGGTATATTCTCTGAATTTTCCTTCCATGAGTGTTATACCTCACTTGCTCCCTAAATTCTGTCAGACCATTTTCAGTAAGTGTGGGGTCTGTGTGTGTGTGTGTGTGTGTGTGTGTGTGTGTGTGTGTGTGTGTGTGGTGTTGTACAAAACGCTAAATCGATATTTTAAGAGATATGAAGCTGCTCTATTCCAGATTACAATTCACCTTCAAACACAGTGGAAACTCACGTTCCACCCCATTCAGGGAGAATTCCTGCATTGAATATCCCATTTGATCCACTTTTAGAAATGCAGATTCTGACTAGCCTGCCGGGAACAGACACCAAATTTTGTGTGCCTTGTTAGAGTCTCACTGCCTGTCCCTTTTTCTTGCTTTTTCCCATGTTTCTTTACTTATATGAGTGAGAGAAATCGTACGGTAATTGTCTTTCTGTGACTGACAGATATGACACAGCCCAGTTCTCTCTCCCTTTCTGCCACATGTCACAAAGAACAAGAATGCCTTCTAGCTTATGGCTCCATAAGAGTCCACAGAGCATTTGGAGGACAGGGAGATGGTAGAAGTGTCTGCGAGCTCCAGGCCTGTCTTCAGCCTTCAGCCCAACCAGAACATGACCACATCAATGTGAACATGGCATAAATGGACCTGAAGCCTAGAAATCACACTCCACAGTGAAAGAGAGAAGAAATCACCGAGACCATGGGAGAAGGATTTAGACAGTGCTTATGGGAGAATTGGGCGGCTGGTGCTTCAGAGCTCAGGGAGCCATGGCCAAGACAAAAAAAAACAAGGGAAATAGCCCTCTTAGAACCCACAATTTTAATGTTGACCCATAGCTGTTGGCGGAGAAGAGGAGAGTGTCTGACGGACATGAGTACTTGCAATGCAAGGGTCTTGAGGCCCAGGGATTCCAATGAGCATGCTTTGCAGACATAGACTCAAGACAACACCGTGTATCTCCTAGAGAGGACACCAGCAAGCAACCAGGTGCAGAAAGCCTGGAAAACATGATCAGAGACAATACGTGTTGACACCATGGTAAGATTATTATATCTTTGGGTGCAATAGTGATGTGTGCAGTGTTGGTGGAGATGCCTGGATGGGCGCCAAAGATACTTGGGCTCTACGAAAACCAGCATCAAGAATGAGAAGTGGCCACAGGCAGGACGGTGAGGACATTAGCTGCCCAATGTGCAATCACGGATTCCCAATCCTGACTTCTTCAGGCCACATTGCTTAGTCACAGGAGAACCGAAAATCCTGCAGGAGACTAGAAGAAAGCCCTGCCCACATCCTCTCACTTGGCCACAGAATTCAGCAGGCCTTAAGTTTTGTGGAGTGGGTTGAATGTCACGTTTCACAGGCACACCGTGTTTGGCCCAGACACCAAACACTCTGAATGGAAGGCAAGGCGAGCCTCTGCAGAGGATGAGCACACAGGAGAGTGGACAGCCGCAACACAACCCCAGAGGGCATGTCACACACACCTGAGAATCTCTCAAGTGCAAACCTTTGGGCAGTCCATGAGCTCTTCTTCCTAAGGAAATTATCTTCAGTGTAGATAACAGAATGCATGTTTTGAATACCAAGAAGACCGAGACCTTTTAATGGATTCACGTTGTCTTCCTGAAACTGGCCCAAAAGCCTTTTCTGAAGGCTTCATATGGGGATTGGTTCTCTTCCAACGTGCTCCGTGCTTGCTCCTGTGAGCTCCAAACAGTTGAGTCCGTCCTGGGCCTAAGGGTGTAGGGTCTGCCTTTAATGTTTGGTCAGCTGGGAAAATTGCAAGGCATTTTTGTCACGATTTCTGGAGATGCAAGGACTCGTGTCCTCACTTTGAAGACTCCAGAAATGTCTTTGGCATGGTTGCGGGTGTTAACTCGGAGCTTTCCTCGGAATGTGGTGGGCAGTTTTCCTGGTCAGAAGCATCCTGATAGAGTGTGAGGACCATGAACATGTGTGTGGCGTGGAGTTTCCCATGTGAGGCTGTTTGTACTCCTGACTCTTTCTTGACCTTCCTTGGGTAAGATGGAATTGTGGATTCTTGCCCTTCCTCGGAGTCCAGAGGGGTGATGGTGACAGTCCCGGCCATAGACTACAAATTCGGCCATGGAGATGGTGACCCCAAATCGCTTCACAAACTGTCTTGGGGAAATACCCAGGTGGCTCCAGCGGATTGCAGTGATTTTGATACTCCTGGCTGAACCAGAACTACACCAGCCAGGTGAAGTGATGAGGCGTGGTTTGGTGAGGAGTGGTTGCTAGGACCTCAGAGCTTTGTGACGTCACAGAAGCTGACTTCACTGAAGCAGCAATCCCAATCTCATGACATATGAGTCCTATGGCTTTAAGGAGAAAGACCTGGGAAGGAACAAGAAAGCACCCTGTTAGCCTGATCATGATCTCAGGGGGTCTTTTCTCTTTCTTTCCCACTTCCCCTTTCTATACAAAGAGAAAAGAAAACGATGTTCTGTATACCATTCTTTAGACGCACATTTCTCCAGAGAGAGCAAGGTGTTCCTATTTCCACTGCAATTTCTAGAGATTTCAATCAACAGCTAGGCCTCTTGGCTACCACTAGGTCTCTGGGACGTTGGATATCCTTGGGTGACAGGGTCCATTCTTAGCTTCTGTTCCCTATGGTGTCTCTGTTTTAAAGTCTGCATTTGGTGCTTCTTCAGCTTGGAAAGTGAGGGAAGGAAGAAGAGAAGGAAAGTCACAATTCCAAATAATTGCCAGGGCAGGGATGAGTTGTGCTGTCCATGTCCTTATCTGCTAGTGTCCTGAAACACCAGTCCTAAGGGATGAAGGCCCTGTATACCTGACATTACCTTAAAAACCTTGCAAAGGATTCATGGAGAGTGAAACTCTGCATGATCATTACCCAGAAAGAAAGAGCCCTGGTCAGCACTCCTTGTCATCATTCGTTAATGCTACATGCCATAGTCATGGGGAGAGCGATGTTGAGCAACGCTCTTTATTCAGATGAAAATGAACGGCCAACATCAATGGCCTGCCATGCCCACTCTAGCATCACTGTGGAAGGATCTGAGATACCCTTTTAAGTGCTAGTGGATAAAGATGATTTTGAAGATGATGATAAAGAAGACGATTTCTAAATGAAATGCAAGCTGACCAAGGGAAATATCCTATGGCTTCACTCCTATGTGGTCCATGAGAAATACCATGGGCATGAGTAGTAGTAAGGGAAAATGGAAGGAGAGAAAGGCAGAATGGGAGACGCACCAGGAGACACTCAGGACTTTGGGGAGCAGGCTGGGAGTTTCAGGAAAACAGGACCTGCCATAAAGAAGGACCTGGTTAATGCGTATGGTGTTGGTGTGGCATTATATGAGGATGAGCACTTGGTGGTATATGCAATTAAAGAATCAGAGCACACTGTGTCACAATACATAGGATGGATGAAAGGCTGGCTTGTGGAATATAAGAAAACATAGTGAATAGGAAGCAATACAGGCCGTTTCACATGGAGATTAAAAAGAAAGAGAAACGAATTCTAGTTTTATTATCTTACTGATTAAAAATGCATGCTATTGGTTTCCTATAAGGTCCTTATGTGAATTGGGTCTTTGGACATTGTAAATTAGAGTCTTCTCTCTTCCTACATTTTGGGAATAGATGAGGAAACCCGACATTGCCATTAAATGTCTCGAATTGTGGAACAGGGAATTGACTTGAACCTTACTTTCTGTGTGTTGGGAGATGCTTGAGGACTGTTCAAAAAAAAGAGAAATGGAAGGAATACTTCCAAACTCATTTTATGAGGCCAGCATCACCTTGATCCCAAAACCAGACAAGGATCCCACCAAAAAAAGAGAACTACAGACCAATATCCTTGATGAACACAGATGCAAAAATTCTCGCCAAAATACTAGCCAATAGGATTCAACAGTACATTAAAAGGATTATGCACCACGATCAAGTGGGATTTATTCCAGGGCTGCAGGGTTGGTTCAACATCTGCAAATCAATCAATGTGAAACAACACATTAATAAAAGAAAGAACAAAAACCATATGATATTCTCAATAGATGCTGAAAAAGCATTTGACAAAGTACAGCATCCCTTCCTGATCAAAACTCTTCAAAGTGTAGGGATAGAGGGCACATGCCTCAATATTATCAAAGACATCTATGAAAAACCTACCGCAAATATCATTCTCAATGGAGAAAAACTGAGCTTTTCTGCTAAGGTCAGGAACACGGCAGGGATGTCCATTATCACCACTGCTATTCAACATAGTACTAGAAGTCCTAGTCTCCGCAATCAGACAACAAAAGGAGATTAAAGGCATCCAAATTGGCAAAGAAGAAGTCAAACTATCACTCTTCGCAGATGGTATGATACTATATGTGGAAAACCCAAAAGACTCCACTCCAAAACTGCTAGAACTTGTACAGGAATTCAGTAAAGTGGCAGGATATAAAATCAATGCACAGAAATCAGTTGCATTTCTGTACACCAACAACAAGACAGAAGAAAGAGAAACTAAGGAGTCAATCTCATTTACAATTGCACCCAAAACTATAAGATACCTAGGAATAAACCTAACCAAAGATGCTAAGAATCTATACGCAGAAAACTATAAAGTACTCATGAAAGAAATTGAGGAAGACACAAAAAAATGGAAAAATGTTCCATGCTCCTGGATTGGAAGAATAAATATTGTGAAAATGTCTATGCTACCTAAAGCAATTTCCACATTTAATGCAATCCCTATCAAAATACCATCCATTTTTTTCAAAGAAAGGGAACAAATAATCCTAAAATTTATATGGAACCAGAAAAGATCTCGAGTAGCCAAAGGAATTTTGAAAAAGAAAGCCAAAGTTGGCAGCATCACAATTCCGGATTTCAAGCTCTATTACAAAGCTGTCATCATCAAAACAGCATGGTACTGACACAAAAACAGACACATAGATCAATGGAACAGAATAGAGAGCCCAGAAATAGACCTTCAACTCTATGGTCACCTAATCTTTGACAAAGCAGGAAAGAATGTATAATGGAAAAATGATAGCCTCTTCTATAAATGGTGCTGGGAAAATTGGACAGCCACATGCAGAAAAATGAAATTGGACCCCTTCCTTACATCACACACGAAAATAGACTCCAAATGGATGAAGGACCTCAATGTGAGAAAGGAATCCATCAAAATCCTTGAGGAGAATGCAGGCAGCAACCTCTTCGACCTCAACCGCAGCAACATCTTCCTAGGAACATTGGAAAAGGAAAGGGAAGCAAAGGCAAAAATGAACTATTGGGATTTCATCAAGATCAAAAGCTTTTCGACAGCAAAGGAAACAGTTAACAAAACCAAAAGACAACTGAGAGAATGGGAGAAGATATTTGCAAATGACATATCAGATAAAGGGCTAGTGTCCAAAATCTATAAGGAACATAACAATCTCAACACCCAAAGAACAAACAATTCAATCAAGAAATTTGAAGAGGACATGAACAGACATTTCTGCAAAGAAGACATCCAGAGGGCCAACAGACACATGAAAAAGTGTTCCACATCACTCGGCATCAGGGAAATACAAATCAAAACCACAATGAGATAACACCTCACACCAATCAGAAAGGCTAAAATGAACAAGTCAGGAAATGACAGATGCTGGCGAGGATGCAGAGAAAGAGGAAACCTCCTCCATTCTTCATGGGATGCAAGCTGGTGCAACCACTCTGGAAAACAGCATGGAGGTTCCTCAACATGTTGAAAATAGAACTACCCTATGACCCAACAATTGCACTACTGGGTATTTACCCTAAAGATACAAACTCAGTGATCTGAAGGGGCACGTGTACCCGAATGTTTATAGCAGCAATGTATACAATAGCCAAACTATGGAAAGAACCTAGATGTCCATCAACAGATGAATGGATAAAGAAGAGGTGGTATATATACACAATGGAATACTATGCAGCCATCAAAATAAATGAAATCTTGCCATTTGCAATGACATGAATGGAACTAGAGGGTATCATGCTTAGTGAAATAAGTCAATCAGAGAAAGACAACTACCATATGATATCCCTGATATGAGGACAAGGAGATGCAACATGGGGGGTTAGGGGGACAGGAGAAGAATAAATGAAGCAAGATGGGATTGGGAGGGAGACAAACCATAAAAGACTCTTAACTTCACAAAACAAACTTGCGGTTGCTGGGGGAAGTGGGATTGGGAGAGGGGGAGGTTGTTATGGACACTGGGGAGGGTATGTGCTATCGTGAGGGCTGTGAACTGTGTAAACCTGGTGATTTACAGGTGTGTAAACCTGGTGATATTATAATGTAATATAAATACATTATATGTTTATAAAAAAAAAAGAAAGAAAGAAAGAGCCATGGGCAGCACTCATTGTCATTATTAGTTAATGCTACATGCCATAGTCATGAGGAGAGCCATGTTGGTCAACTCTCTTTATTCAGATGAAAATGAACGGCCAACATCGATGGCCTGCTATGCCCACTCTAGCATCACTGTGGAAGGAACCGAGATATCCTTTTAAGGGTTAGTTGATAAAGATGATTATGAAGATGATGATAAAGAAGAAGATTTTCAAATGAAAATGCAAGCAGACCAAGGGAAATATCCTATGGCTTCAGTCCTATGTGGCCCATGAGGAATACCATGGACATGAGTAGTAGTAAGAGAAATCAGAAGGAGAAGAAGTCAGACATGGAGATACATCAGGAGACACTCAGGACATTGGGGACCAAGCTAAGGGTTACAGGAGGATAAGACATGCCATAAAGAGGGAACTGGTTAATGCGTATGGAGGTGGTGTGGCATTATACGAGGATGAGCACTTGGTGGTATATGCAATTAAAGAATCAGGAAACACTATGTCAAAAAACGTAGCATGGATGAAAGGCTGGCTGGCCGTATAAAAGAAAAAATAGTGAATAGATCAAAACAGGCCATTTCACATGGAGACAAAGAAAGAAAGAGAAGATAAATGAATTCTCATTTTATTATCGTACTGATTAAAAAGGTATGCAATTGGTTACCTATAAGGTCCTTATGTGAATTGGGTCTTTGGACATTGCAAATTAGTCTTCCCTCTTCCTACATTTTGGGAATAGATGAGAAAAGCCAACATTACCATTAAATGTCTCGAATTGTTGACCAGGGAATTGATTTGAACCTGGCTTTCTGTGTTGGGAGATGTTTGAGGACTGCTTCAAAATCCTCAGAAGCTGCTTCAAAAGTCATTACCTGAGACGTCAGATATGTATGACTCATGATCTTGTCATAGTAGTGCGTAGGTGTCCTGGAATTTATCTTTTTCTCTGCAGTATTGGATTACCTGGCAGACTTCTGTGTATCGGTCGTTTAAGTAAGGGTGTTTAATTAATTAATTTTAATTAATTATTTAATTAATGCTTGATAGGTAAGGAGTTAACTTATCCAGTTCAACAGTTTGATACTTTGATTATCTAAGCTTTTGTTTTTTATGGTATTTTCTCTGAATTTTGCGTCCATGAGTGCAGTTTCCCACTTAATCCCTAACTTCTGTGGGACCTTTTAAGAGTTTGTGTGTGTGTGTGTGTGTGTGTGTGTGTGTGTGTGTGTGTGTGTGTGTGTTTGTGTGTGTGTGTTGTACCAAACGCTAAAAATGATATTTTAAGAGATATGAAGCTGCTCTATTCCAGACCACAATTCACCTACAAAATCAGTGGAAACACACGTTACATCCCGTTCAGCCACATTTCCATCATTGAATGTCCCATTTGATCCACTTTGAGAAACGCAGATTCTGACTAGCCTGCCTGGAACAAACACCAAGTTTTGTGTGCCTCGTTAGAGTCTCATTGCCTGTCCTTTTTCCTTGCTTTTTCCCATGTTTATTTCCATGAGTGAGTGAAATCGTATGGTAGTTGTCTTTCTATGACTAACAGATATTACACAGCCCAGTGCTCTCTCCTTTCTGCCATGGTTACAAGGAGCAAGAACGCCTTCGTGCTTATGGCTCCATAAGGGTCCGCAGTGCATTTGGAGGAAAGGGAGATGGTAGAAGTGTCTAGGAACTCCAGGCTTGTCTTCAGCCATCAGCACCACCAGAAGATGACCACATCCATATAAACATGGCATAAATGGACCTGAAGCCTAGAAATCACACTCCACAGTGAAAGAGAGAAGAGGTCACAGAGATCATGGGAGAAGGGTGTAGATAGGGCTTATGGGAGAATTGGATGGTTGGTGCTTTAGAGGGCAGGGAGCCCTGGACAAAGACAAAGGCCCATTGGAGAGTAGCACACTTAGAAACCACAATTTGAATGTAGAACCATAGATGATGGCGGAGAAAAGGAGAGTGAATGACACGAGTTCTTGCAACCCAAGGTTCTTGAGACCTGGCCATTCCAGATCAGCATGTTTGCAGACATAGACACCAGACAACACTGTGTATCTCCTGGAGAGGAGACCCGCAAGCACCAAGGTGGAGACAGCCTGGAAACCATGATCAGAGACAATATCTGTTGGCAACGTGGAAAGATTATTATTTCTTTGTGTGCATTGGTGAAGGGCAGTGTTGGTGGAGATGCCTCGATGTGCGCCAAAGATACTTGGGCTTTACAACCGCCAGCATCTAGACTGAGAAGTGGCCACAGGCAGGACGGTGAGGACATTAGCTGCTCAACCTGCAATCACGGATTCCCAAACCTGGAACACTGTTGGGACTGCCTGCTTCAGGTCACGTTGCTTAGTCCCATATTCCAGGAAATCCTTCAGAGGACTAGAATAAAGCCCTGCCCACATCCTCTCACCTGGCCACAGAATTCAGCAGGCCTTAAATTTTTTGGAGTAGGTACGGCCCCAAACTAACCCTTTGATGGGAGGACCCATGCCTATGAGCATGCCCAGTGTGATGACTGGCACCATGGGAATAGCGCCTCTTGGAAACACTCCAGTGATGAACCAGAGCATGATGGGCATGAACATGAACATGGGGATGTCAACTGCTGGGATGGGCCTCACAGGCACAATAGGAATGGGCATGCCCAACTTAGCCATGACTTCTGGAACTGTGCAACCCAAGCAAGATGCCTTTGCAAATTTTGCCAACTTTAGCAAATGAGAAATGGTAAAGGAGCAGATTGAATGAAGGATTTTTAGTGGTGAAGATAGGTGATGTTGGGATGGAAAATGCTAATCAACTCCCGTTTCTTTTATTAATTAGTTAAAATAAACCTACATAAAGAACCAAAAAAAGGCTGTTTTATAAAAGTGAAATATCTAGTATTTCAGGTGACCAGGCAAGGGCACTTCAGATGAGGCAGTCAAAATTATTTTTCCCAGTGAGAATAGACCACTCGTGGGATAGTGAGACCTTGAAAGCCTTTGTAAATTGAAGAGCCCATTTTAACATCCTGATTTGTGGGAAGACTGGAATAGGGCTGAATAAATGTGTTTGAATCTCTAATTTTATACTTTTCTTTTCCTGAGGAACTTGATTTTTCTGTCCCTGAATCGCCTTGTCATAATTGGGTCTGTTCCTTTTACTACCACTCTTGAGTCCATAAATGAAATCATTAAAGTTGGATGATCAGTTTTTTATAAAAATATATATTTTTGTCCAAAAAAAGGCATACATAATGTGATTATGGCTAAATCAAAGGTAACTGGAATGTATATACTTTTGCTAATGTTTCAGCAACACTGCTATTCCTATTATACTATTCCAAATTTTTATTGTAACGAAACCTCTTCAAGCAACTTGTGATAGCTATGGGACTTTTCCCATATCTTCTGCTATAATTAGCCTTTGCAGAATGAGGAAAAATATTTTTTTTTCAGGACTGCTCTATGGTTTCCTTTAAAAGAAAAAGAAAAAAAAAAACCCTCCAGTATTTTTGTTTGTTTTTAGCAGTCATTATTTACAATTTGCAGTGGTTAACTTGGCAAGGCTTCCTTCCGTGTTTATCCCTGTAGCCACCACTTCTCAGTCAGGAACAGTCAAAAAGAAAAATATTTATTTTTATTTTTTTTTGGTGTCTTTTAAAAAATTGAAAAGGTAAAAATTCATTAAAACCTTAAGTTAAATATAAATGTTAGAATTCAACAATGTTGGCTTTTAGATTTTATACAGTATTCATTTGGTTTTGTTTTGAGTGTATATAATATGGCGTTAGCAGTATGGTTCCAATAGAGAGGAGTTAAATATATATTATTAAAGGAGACCTGTAGCAGTCAAAAGATTTTATTGATTTAATGGCAAATAAAGGAAATTAATTAAAATGTTTTCATTTTTCCTGCTGTAATTCTGCATTAAGCTCACATGAAAATCATGATCCTAGAGTTTGGAACGCACAATTGATTGTTTCACCCTCAAGCTGGGAATATTTTTAAAAATAAATATTATAATATAGGTATCAAATTATTACCTCCCCACTTTGTGTTGAAATTTTTTTTATTAAACTGATAAAACTTTGTTTCCATTGTATTCATAATGTTCTGTTATATATAACATTAAAATGTTCATTAAAATAAACAAAAAAATTTTTTTTGGAGTAGGTAGAAAGTCACGGTTCATAGGCACACCTGACCCACGAGGCATAACCTCACCATATTTGGCCCATACATCAAAAACTCTGAATGGAAGGCAAGGAGAGCCTCTGCAGAGGACGAGCCCACTGGAGAGTGGAAAGCCACAACCCATCCCCAGAGGGCATGTCACACACACCGGAGACTCTATCAAGTGCCAGCCTTTGGGCACTCCATGAGCTCTTCTACCTAAAGAAATTATCTTCAGGGTAGCTAACAGAATGTGTGTTTCCAATAGAGAGAAGACAGAGACCTTTTGTAGATTCACATTGTATTCCTGAAACTGGCAAGAAAGCCTTTTCTGATGGCTTCACATGGGGATTGGTTCTCTTCCAACATGCTCCGTGCTTGCTCCTGTGAGCTCCAAACAGAAGAGTCCACCCTGGGCCTAAGCTTCTAGCGTGCAGGGTCTAATTTTAATGATTGGTAAGTTGGGAAAATTGGGAGGTATTTATGGCACGATTTTTGAGAATGCAAGAAGAACTCGTGTCCTCACTGTTGAAGACTCCAGACAGGTCTTTTGTATGGTTGCGGGTGTTAAATCTGAGCTTTCCTCGGAGGGCGGGGGGCGCTTTTCCTCGTCAGAAGTATCCTGGTAGGGTGTGAGGACCATGAATATGTGTATGGCGTGGAGTTCCCCATGTGAGGCTGCTTGTACTCCTGACTCTTTCTTGACCTTACGTCGATAAGTTGGAATTGTGGATTCTTGCCCCTCTCAGGAGTCCAGAGGGGAGTTGGTGACAGTCACGTCCAAAGTCTACAAATTCACCCATGGAGAAGGTGACCCCAAATCGCTTCACAAACTGTCGGGGAAATTACAAGGCGGCTCCAGCGGTTTGGAGTAATTTTGATACTCCTGGCTGATGCAGAACTACTCCAGTCAGGTGAAGTGATGAGGCTTGGTTTGGTGAGGAGTGGTTGCTAGGACTTCTGAGCTTTGTGATGTCACAGAAGTTGAGTTCACTGAAGCAGCATTCTCATTCTCATGACATATGAGTCCTATGGCTTTAAGTACAAAGACCTGGTGAGGAACAAGAAAGAGCCCTGTTAGCCTGATCATGAGCTCAGGTGGCCTTTTCTGTTTCTTTCCCACTTCCACTTTCTATACAAAGAGAAAAGAAAATGATATTCTGTATACCATTCTTTAGACCAACATTTCTCCGCAGAGAGCAAGGTGTTCCTATTTCTACTGCCATTTCTAGAGATCTCAATCAACAGCGAGGCCTCTTGGCTACCAATAGGTCTCTGGGAGTTTGGATATCCTTGTGTGAGAGTGTCCATTCTTAGTTTCTGTTCCCTATGGTTTCTCTGGTGTAAGGTATGCCTTTGGTGCTTCATCATCTTTGAAGGTGAGGGAAGGAAGAAGGGAAGGAAAGTCACAATACCAGAGAAAATTGCCAGGGCAGAGATGCTTTGTACTTTCCGTGTCCTTATCTGCTAGTGTCTTGAAACACCAGTCCCAAGGGATGAAGGCTCTGTCTACCTGATCTTAACTGAAACACCGTTGCAAAGGCTTCATGGAGAGTGAAACACTTCTTGATCGCTACCCCTCAAGTTAGAGCCCTGGTCAGCAACCTTGTCATCATTAGTTAATGCTTCATGCCATAGTCATGGGGAGAGACATGTTGAGCAACTCTCTTTACTCAGATGGAAATGAACAGCCAACATCGATGGCCTGCCACTCCCACTCTAGCATCACTGTGGAAGGAGCCGAGATACCCTTTTAAGCACTTTGGATAAAAATGATTATGAAGATTAGATTAAGAAGATGATTTCCAAATGAAAATGCAAGCAGACCAAGGGAAATATCCTATGGCTTCACTCCTATGTGGTCCATGAGGAATACCATGGACATGAATAATAGTAAGGGAAAACGGCAGGAGAAGAAGTCAGACAGGGAGATGCACCAGGAGACACTCAGACCTTTGGGGACCAAGCTGAGGGTTACAGGAGCATAAGAGCTGCCATAAAGAGGGAAATGGATAAAGGGTATGGAGGTGGTGTCGCATTATATGAGGATGAGCACTTGGTCGTATATGCAATTAAAGAATCAGGGAGAGAGGAGGAGTCAAGATGGCAGAGAAGTAGCAGCCTGAGACTACATCAGGTAGCAGGAGATCAGCTCGATAGCTTATCTAAACATTGCAAACACCTACAAATCCAACGAGAGAGCGAAGAGAAGAAGAACAGCAACTCTAGAAACAGAAAATCAACCACTTTCTGAAAGGTAGGACTGGCGGAGAAGTGAATCTAAAACGATGGGAAGATAGAACGCGGGGGAAGGGGCCGGCTCCCGGCAAGTGGCGGAGCAACGGAGCACAAAATCAGGACTTTTAAAAGTCTGTTCCACTGAGGGATATTGCTCCAGAGGCTAAACCAGGGTGAAGCCCACGCGGGGTCAGCATGGCCCCAGGCCCTGCAGGGTCACAGAAGGATCGGGGGTGTCAGAGTGTTGGAGAGCTCGCAGGTATTAGAAAGGAGAAGCCGGCTGCAGAGACAGAGCCGAGGACTGAACTCTTAGCTCGGGGTTACCTTGAACTGGTCGCGGGCTGGGTGAGCTTGGAGCACGGCTAGAGGCTGGGGATACAGGAGTGATTGGGTGCTGTCCTCTGGGGGCGCACTGAGGAGTGGGGCCCCAGGCTCTCGGCTCCTCCGGGCCGGAGACTGGGAGGCGCCATTTTCATTCCCGTCCTCCGGAACTCTACAGAAAGCGTTCAGGGAACAGAAGCTCCCAAAAGCGAATCCGAGCAGATTACTTAGTCTGGCCGCCAGTAAGGGCGGTGCAATCCTGCCTAGGGCAAAGACACTTGAGAGTCACTACAACAGGCCCCTCCCCCAGAAGATCAACAAAATATCTAGCCAGGACGAAGTTCATCTATCAAGGAGAAAGCAGGTTCAATTCCTAAGACAGCAGAGCAATTCCAGAGGAGGAGAGAGCAAAGCACGGAACTCATGGCTTTCTCCCCATGACTCTTTAGTCTTGCGGCTACTTCAATTTTTTTTTCTTTTTTTCAATTTTTTTTTCTTTTTTCTTTTTTCTTCTTCTGCTAAAATTTTTAAAACTTTTACCCTTTTCTTTTTTAACATTTTTTGACTAGTTCATCTAAATATATATATTTTTTTCTTTTTTGTATATTTTTTATTTGTTTTATTTTTTATTTTTTTTAATTTTTTTTCCTTTTTTTTGTTTTTGTTTTTTTTCAGAAGCTGTTTTTATCCCCTTTCTCCCCCCTGACAATTAGGGGTCTCTTCTGATTTGGTTACAGCGCATTTTCCTGGTGTCTTTGCCACCCTTTTAGTAGTTTATTTGCTCCTTCATATCCTCTTATCTGGACAAAATGACAAGGCGGAAAAAATCACCACAAACAAAAGAACAAGAGACAGTACTGAAGGCTAGGGACCTAATCAACACAGACATTGGTAATATGTCAGATCTAGAGTTCAGAATGACGATTCTGAACATTCTAGCCAGGCTCGAAAAGGCATGGAAGATATTAGAGAAACCCTCTCTGGAGATATTAAAGCCCTTTCTCAGAAATTAAAGAACTAAAATCTAACCAAGTTGAAATCAAAAAAGCTATAAATGAGGTGCAATCAAAAATGGAATCTCTCACGGCTAGGACAAATGAGGCAGAAGAAAGAATTAGTGATATAGAAGACCAAATGACAAAGAATAAGGAAGCCGAGCAAAAGAGGGACAAACAGCTACTGGACCATGAGGGGAGAATTCGAGAGATAAGTGACACCATAAGACGAAACAACATTAGAATAATTGGGATTCCAGAAGAAGAAGAAACAGAGAGGGGAGCAGAAGGTCTATTGGAGAGAATCATTGGAGAGAAGTTCCCTAATATGGCAAAGGGAACAAGCATCAAAATCCAGGAGATGCAGAAAACCCCCCTCAAAGTCAACAAGAAGAGGTCCACACCCCGTCACCTAATAGTAAAATTTACAAGTCTTAGTGACAAAGAGAAAATCCTGAAAGCAGCCCGAGAAAAGAAGTCTGTAAAATACAATGGTAAAAATATTAGATTGGCGGCCGACTTATCCACAGAGACCTGGCAGGCCAGAAAGAGCTGGCATGATATATTCAGAGCACTCAACGAGAAAAACATGCAGCCAAGAATACTCTATCCAGCTAGGCTATCATTAAAAAGAGAAGGAGAGATAAAAAGCTTCCAGGAGAAACAAAAACTGAAGGAATTTGCAAACGCCAAACCAGCTCGACAGGAAATATTGAAAGGGGTCCTCTAAGCAAAGAGAGAGCCTAAAAGTAGTAGATCAGAAAGGTACAGAGACAATATACAGTAACAGTCACCTTACAGGCTAATAATGGCACTAAATTCATATCTCTCAATAGTTACCCTGAATATTAATGGGCTAAATGCCCCAATCAAAAGACACAGGGTATCAGAATAGATAAAAAATCAAAACCCATCAGTATGTTGCCTACAAGAAACTCATTTTAGACGCGAAGACATCTCCAGATTTAAAGTGAGGGGGTGGAAAACAATTTACCATGCTAATGGGCATCAGAAGAAAGCTGGGGTGGCAATCCTTATATCAGATCAATTAGATTTTAAGCCAAAGACTATATTAAGAGATGAGGAAGGACACTATATCCTATTCAAAGCGTCTGTCGAACAAGAAGATCTAACAATTTTAAATATCTATGCCCCTAACCTGGGAGCAGCCAACTATATCAACCAATTAATAACAAAATCAAAGAAACACATCAATAATAATACAATAATAGTAGGGGACTTTAACACTCCCCTCACTGAAATGGACAGATCATCCAAGCAAAAGATCAACAAGGGAATAAAGGCCTTAAATGACACACGGTACCAGATGGACATCACAGATATATTCAGAACATTTCATCCCAAAGCAACAGAATACACATGCTTCTCTAGTGCACATGGAACCTTCTCCAGAATAGATCACATCCTGGGTCACAAATCAGGTCTCAAACGGTATCAAAAGATTGGGATCATTCCCTGCATATTTTCAGACCACAATGCTCTGAAGCTAGAACTCAATCCCAAGAGGAAAGCTGGAAAGAACCCAAATACATGGAGACTAAACAGCATCCTTCTAAAGAATGAATGGGTCAACCAGGAAATTAAAGAGGAATTGAAAAAATTCATGGAAACAAATGATAATGAAAACACAACAGTTCAAAATCTGTGGGACACAGCAAAGGCAGTCCTGAGAGGAAAATATATAGCGGGACAAGCCTTTCTCAAGAAACAAGAAAGGTCTCAAGTACACAACCTAACCCTACACGTAAAGGAGCTGGGGAAAGAACAAGAAAGAAATCCTAAGCCCAGCAGGAGAAGAGAAATCATAAAGATCAGAGCAGAAATCAATGAAATAGAAACCCCCCCCCAAAAAAAAACAATAGAAAAAATCAATGAAACTAGGAGCTGGTTCTTTGAAAGAATCAATAAGATTGATAAACCCCTGGCCAGACTCATCCAAAAGAAAAGAGAAAGGACCCAAATCAATAAAATCATGAATGAAAGAGGAGAGATCACAACTAACACCCAAGAAATACAGACAATTATAAGAACATACTATGAGCAACTCTACGCCAACAAATCGGACAATCTGGAAGAAATGGATGCATTCCTAGAGACATATAAACTACCATGACTGAACCAGGAAGAAATAGAAAACCTGAACTGGCCCATAACCAGTAAGGAGATTGAAACAGTCATCCAAATTCTCCAAACAAACAAAAGCCCAGGGCCAGACGGCTTCCCAGGGGAATTCTACCAAACATTTAAAGAAGAACTAATTCCTATTCTCCTGAAACTGTTCCAAAAAATAGAAATGGAAGGAAAACATCCAAACTCATTTTATGAGGAGAGCACCACCTTGATCCCAAAACCAGACAAGGATCCCACCAAAAAAGATTACTACAGACCAATATCCTTGATGAACACAGACGCAAAACTTCTCGCCAAAATACTAGCCAATAGGATTCAACAGTACATTAAAAGGATTATTCACCATGTATCAAGTGGAATTTATTCCAGGGCTGCAGGGTTGGTTCAACATCCGCAAATCAATCAATGTGATAGAACACATTAATAAAAGAAAGAACAAGAACCATATGATACTCTCAATAGATGCTGAAAAAGCATTTGACAAAGTACAGCATCCCTTCCTGATCAAAACTCTTCAAAGTGTAGGGATAGAGGGCACATACCTCAATATTATCAAAGCCATCTATGAAAAGCCCACCGCAAATATCATTCTCAATGGAGAAAAACTGAAAGCTTTTCCGCTAAGGTCAGGAACAAGGCAGGGATGTCCATTATCACCACTGCTATTCAACATAGTACTAGAAGTCCTAGCCTCAGCAATCAGACAACAAAAAGAAATTAAAGGCATCCAAATTGGTAAAGAAGAAGTCAAACTATCACTATTTGTAGATGATATGATACTATATGTGGAAAACCCAAAAGACTCTACTCCAAAACTGCTAGAACTTGTACAGGAATTCAGTAAAGTGGCAGTATATAAAATCAATGCACCGAAATCAGTTGCATTTCTGTACACCAACAACAAGACTGAAGAAAGAGAAATTAAGGAGTCAATCCCATTTACAATTGTACCCCAAACTATAAGATACCTAGGAATAAACCTAACCAAAGAGACTAAGAATCTATACGCAGAAAACTATAAAGTACTCATGAAAGAAATTGAGGAAGACACAAAAAAATGGAAAAATGTTCCATGCTCCTGGATTGGAAGAATAAATATTTTGAAAATGTCTATGCTACCTAAAGCCATCTACACATTTAATGCAATCCCTATCAAAATACCATCCATTTTTTTTCAAAGAAATGGAACAAATTATCCTAAAATTTATATGGAACCAGAAAAGACCTCGAATAGCCAAAGGAATATTGAAAAAGAAAGCCAAAGTTGGTGGCATCACAATTCCGGACTTCAAGCTCTATTACAAAGCTGTCATCATCAAGACAGCATGGTACTGGCACAAAAACAGACACACAGATCAGTGGAACAGAATAGAGAGCCCAGAAATCGACCCTCAACTCTATGGTCAACTAATCTTCAACATAGCAGGAAAGAATGTCCAATGGAAAAAAAGACAGCCTCTTCAATAAATGGTGCTGGGAAAATTGGACAGCCACATGCAGAAAAATGAAATTGGACCACTTCCTTACACCACACACGAAAATCGACTCCAAATGGATGAAGGACCTCAATGTGAGAAAGGAATCCATCAAAATCCTTGAGGAGAATGCAGGCAGCAACCTCTTCGATCTCAGCCGTAGCAACATCTTCCTAGGAACAACGGCAAAGGCAAGGGAAGCAAGGGCAAAAATGAACTATTGGGATTTCATCAAGATCAAAAGCTTTTGCACAGCAAAGGAAACAGTTCACAAAACCAAAAGACAACTGACAGAATGGGAGAAGATATTTGCAAACGACATATCAGATAAAGGGCTAGTATCCAAAATCTATAAGGGACTTAGCAAACTCAACACCCAAAGAACAAACAATGCAATCAAGAAATGGGCAGAGGACAGATCAGACATTTCTGCAAAGAAGACATCTAGATGGCCAACAGACACATGAAAAAGTGCTCCACGTCACTCAGCATCAGGGAAATACAAATCAAAACCACAATGAGATATCACCTCACACCAGTCATAATGGCTAAAATTAACAAGTCAGGAAATGACAGATGCTGGCGAGGATGCGGAGAAAGGAGAACCCTCCTACACTGTTGGTGGGAATGCAAGCTGGTGCAACCACTCTGGAAAACAGCATGGAAGTTCCTCAAAATGTTGAAAATAGAACTACCCTATGACCCAGCAATTGCACTACTGGGTATTTACCCTAAATATACAAACATAGTGATCCGAAGGGGCACGTGTACCCGAAAGTTTATAGCAGCAATGTCTACAATAGCCAAACTATGGAAAGAACCTAGATGTCCATCAACAGATGAATGGATAAAGAAGAAGTGGTATATACTTCTATACAATGGAATACTATGCAGCCATCAAAAGAAATGAAATCATGCCATTTGCAAAGATGTGGATGGAACTAGAGCGTATCATGCTTAGTGAAATAAGTCAATCGGAGAAAGACAACTATCATATGATCTCCCTGATATGAGGACATGGAGAAGCAACATGGGGGGTTAGGGGGATAGGAGAAGAATAAATGAAACAAGATGGGATTGGGAGGGAGACAAACCATAAATGACTCTTAATCTCACAAAACAAACTGGGGGTTGCTGGGGGAGGTGGGATTGGGAGAGGGGGATGGGGCTATGGACATTGGGAAGGGTAAGTGCTATCGTGAGTGCTGTGAAGTGTGTAAACCTGGCGATTCACAGACCTGTACCCCCGGGGATAAAAATACCTTATCTGTTTATTAAAAAAAAAATTTGGAAGGGGAGGAGAACCATAAGAGACTATGTACTCTGAAAAACAACCTGAGGGTTTTGAAGGGTCAGGGCTGGGAGGTTGGGGGAACAGGTGGTGGGTAATGGGGAGGGCACGTTTTGCATGGAGCACTGGGTGTTGTGCAAAAAGAATGAATACTGTTACGCTGAAAAAATAAATAAAATGGAAAAAAATACAAGAAAGAATCAGGGAACACTGTGTCAAAATACGTAGGATGGATGAAAGCCTGGCTTGTCGAATATAAGAAAGTATAGTGAATAGAAAGCAAAACAGGTCGTTTCACATGGAGATGAAGAAAGAGAAGAGAAATGAATTCTATTTTTATTATCTTACTGATGAAAATTGTATGCAATTGGTTTTCCTATAAGGTCTTTATGTGAATTGGGTCTTTGGACTTTGTAAGTTAGTGTCTTGCCTCTTCCTACATTTTGGGAATAGATGAGAAAAGCCGACATTACCATTAAATGTCTCGAATTGTGGACAAGGGAATTGATTTGAACCTGGCTTTCTGTGTGTTGGGAGATGTTTGAGGACTGCTTCAAAAGCCTCAAAATTGACTTCAAAAGTCATTAATTGAAACGTCAGATATGTATGACTCATATCTTATCATGCAGTGCGTATGTGTCTTGTAATTTATCCTTTTTCTCCGGTATTGAATTAGCTGGCAGACTCCTGTGTAGGGGTCTTTTAGATAACGTAGTTTAATTAACAAATTAATTAATTATTTATGGATATGTAAGGAGTTATCTTATCCAGTTTGAACGGTTTGTTACTTTGATTCTCTAAGCTTTTGTTTTTTTGGTATTTTCTCTGAATTTTATTTCCATGAGTGCTATTCCTGACTTGATCCCTAACATCTGTGGGACACTTTTATGAGTGTGTTTGTGTGTGTGTGTTTGTGTGTGTTTCACAAAACGCTTCAATGTCTGTACCTGAGACAGCAGATATGTATGACTCATGATCTTGTCATGGTAGAGCATATGTGTCTTGGAATTTATCATTTTCTCTCCGGTATTATATTTGTTCACAGACTAATTAATTAATTAATTAATTCTTGATAGGGAAGGAGTTAACTTATCAAGTTTGGACGGTTTGGTACTTTGATTCTCTAAGCTTTTGTTTTTTATGTTATTTTCTCTGAATTTTACTTCCATGAGTGTTATTTCACACTTGCTCCCTTACTTCTGTGGGACTCTTTTAAGAGTGTGTGTGCAAGTGTTTGTGTGTGTGTGTGTGTTTGTTTCACAAAACGCTATAAATGATATTTTAAGAGATATGAAGCTGCTCTATTCCAGACACCTTCAACACAGTGGAAACTCACGTTACATCCCGTTCAGCCAGATTCCCGGCATTGAATGTCCTATTTGATCCACATTCTGAAATGCAGATTCTGTCTACCCTGCCTGGAACAAACACCAAATTTTGTGTGCCTGGATAGAGTATCATTGCCTGTCCCTTTTTCTTGATTTTTCACATGTTTCATAACTTCTATGAGTGTGTGTAATCATATGGTAGTTGCCTTTCTCTGACTGACAGATATGACACAGCCCAATGCTCTCTCCCTTTCTGCCACGAGTCACAAGGAGCAAAAATGCCTTCTTTTGCATGGCTCCATAAGAGTCTCAGTACATTTGGAGGACAGGGAGAAGGTAGAAGTGTCTGGGACCTCCAGGTCTGTCTTCAGCCATCAGCATAACCAGAAGATAACCACATCAATGTAAATATGGCATAAATGTACCAAAAGCCTAGAAATCACACTCCACAGCGAAAAAGAGAAGTCACAGAGACCATTGGAGAAGGGTGTACACAGGGATTAAGGGAGAATTGGACGGTTGGTTCTTCAGAGGGCAGGGAGCAATGGCCTAAGACAAAGCCCCAGGGGAGAGAAGCACATTTAGAACCCACAATGTGAATGTTGACCGAAAGCTACTGGCGGAGAAAGGAGAGTGTCTGAATGACACAAGTACTTGCAAACCAAGTGTCCTGAGGCCCGGGGATTCCAGATCATCATTCTTTGCAGATATAGACTCCAGACAACACTGAGTATCTCCTGGAGAGGACACCAGCAAGCAACCAGGTGCAGGCAGCCTGAAAATCATGATCAGAGACAATACCTGTTGACACCTTGGTAAGATTATTATTTCTTTGTGTATATTGGTGATGGGCAGTGTTGGTGGAGATGCCTCAGTTGGCGCCAAAGATACTTGGGCTCTCCGACCGCCAATATCAAGACTGAGAAGTGGCCACAGGCAGGACGGTGAGCACATTAGCTGCCCAAACTGCATCACGGATTCCCAAACGTGGAACACTGTTGGAACTGACTTAGTCAGGCTAAGATGCTTAGTCCCAGGAGAACAGAAAATCCTGCTGGGGACTAGAAGAAAGCCTTGCCCACATCCTCTCACCTGGCCACAGAATTCAGCACGCCTTAAGTTTTGTGGAGTGGTTTCAAAGTCAGGTTTCACAGGAACACCATATTTGGCCCAGACACCAAACACACTGAAAGAAGGCAAGGAGAGACTCTGCAGGGGACGTGCCCACAGGAGAGTGGACAGCCACAACACAAAACCAGAGGGTATGTCACACACACCTGAGATTCTCTCAAGTGCCAGCCTTTGGCACTCCATGAGCTCTTCTTCCTAAAGAAATTATCTTCAGGGTTGATAACAGAATGCACGTTTCGAATACATAGAAGACAGAGACCTCTTGTAGTTTCACGTTGTATTCCTTAAACTGGCCCGAAAATCTTTTCTGATGGCTTCCCATGAGGATTGATTCTCTTCCAACATGCTCCGTGCTTGCTCCTGTGAGCTACAAACAGATGAGTCCGTCCTGGGCCAAAGGGTCTATGGTGTAGGGTCTGACTTTAATGTTTGGTCAGCTGGGAAAATTGGGAGGCATTTATGGCACGATTTCTGGAGATGCAAGAAGAACTCATGTCCTCATGTTGAAGACTCCAGACAGGTCTTTGGTATGGTTGCAGGTGTTAACTCTGAGCTTTCCTCAGAGAGTGGGGGCACTATTCCTAGTCAAATGCATCCAGATAGGTTGTGAGGACCATGAACATGTGTATGGCGTGGAGTCCCCATGTGAGGCTGCTTGTACGCCTGACTCTTTCTTGACATCACGTTTGTAAGATGGAGTTGTGAATTCTTGCCAATCTCAGGAGTCCAGAGGGGTGGTGGTGACAGTCACGGCCAAAGATTCGAAATTCGGCCATGGAGCAGGTGACCCCAAATAGCTTCACAAACTGTCTTGGGGAAATTCCAAGGCGGTTCCAGCGGTGTGGAGTGATTTTGATACACCCGGCTGACGTAGAACTACTCCAGCCAGGTGAAGGGATGACACATGGTTTGGTGAGGAGTGGTGGCTAGGACCTCTGAGTTTTGTGACGTCACAGAAGCTGACTTCACTGAAGCAGCAATCCCATTCTCATGACATGTGAGTCCTATGTCTTTAGGTAGAAAGTCCTGGCGAGGAAAAAGGAAGAGCCCTGTTAGCCTGATCATGAACTCAGGTGGTCTTTTCTGTTTCTTTCCCACTTCCACATTCTATACAAAGAGAAAAGAAAACGATGTTCTGTATACCATTCTTTAGACCAAGATTTCTCCCGAGAGAGCAAGTTGTTCCTATTTCTTCTGAAATATCTGGAGATCCTAATCTACATCGAGGTCTCTTGGCTAACAATAGGTATCTGGGATATTTGATATCCTTGGGTGTGAGGTTGAATTTTTAGCTTCTGTTCCCTATGGTTACTCGGGTGTAAGGTGTGCCTTTGGTTCTTGGTCAGCTTTGAAGGGGAGGGAAGGACGAAGGGAAGGAGAGTCACAATTCCAGGAAAATTGCCAGGGCAGGGAAGCATTGTGCTGTCCATGTCCTTATCTGCTAGTTTTTTGAAACACCAGTCCCAAGGGATGAAGGCTCTGTCTACCTGACATTACCTGAAACACGGTTGCAAAGGCTTCATGGAGAGTGAAACACTTCATGATCGCTTCCAAGAAAGAAAGAGCCCTGGTCAGCACTCCTTGTCATCATTAGTTAATGCTACATGCCATAGTCATGGGGAGAGACATGTTGAGCAGCTCTCTTTACTCAGATGAAAATGAACGGTCAACATCGATGGTCTGCCTTGGCCACTCTAGCATCACTGTGGAAGGAACCGAGATACCCATTTAAGCGCTAGTGGATAAAGATGATTATGAAGATGATGATAAAGAAGATGATTTCCAAATGAAAATGCAAGCAGACCAAGGGAAATATCCTATGGCTTCACTCCTATGTGGCCCATGAGGAATACCATGGACATGAGTATTAGTAAGGGAAAACCGAAGGAGAAGAAGTCAGACATCTAGACGCACGAGGAGAGACTCAGGACTTTCGGGACCAAGCTGAGGGTTACAGGAGGATAAGACCTACCATAAAGAGGGAACTGCTTAATGGATATGGAGGTGGTGTGGATTTATATGAGAAAGAGCACTTGATGGTATATGCAATTGAAGAATCACGGAACACTATGTCACAAAACGTAGGATGGATGAAAGGCTGTCTGGACGAATATTAGAAACTATAGTGAATAGGAAGCAAAACAGGTCGTTTCACGTGGAGTCGAAGAAAGAAAGAGAAGAGAAATGAATTCTAGTTTTATTATCTTACTGATTAAAATGGTATTCAATTGGTTTTCCTATAAGGTCCTTATGTGAATTGGGTCTTTGGACATTGTAAGTTAGAGTCTTTTCTCTTCTTACATTTTGGGAATAGATGAGAAAAACCGACATTAACATTTAATGTCTCAAATTGTGTACCAGGGAATTGATTTGAACCTGGCTTTCTGTGTGTTGGGAGATGTTTGATGACTGCTTCAAAAGCCTCAAAATCGGCTTCAAATGTCAGTACCTGAGAAGTCAGATATGTATGACTCATGATCTTGTCATGGTAGTGCATATGTGTCTTGGAATTTATAATTTTGTCTCCTTTATTGGATTTGATGGCAGACTTCTGTGTAGGAGTCTTTTGGATAAGGCTGTTGCGTTAATTAATTAATTAATTAATTAATTCTTGATAGGTAAGGAGTTATCTTATCCAGTTTGGATGGTTTGATACTTTGATTCTCTAAGCTTTTGTTTTTTATGGCATTTTCTCTGAATTTTGTTTCCATGAGTGCTATTCCTCACTTGCTCCCTAACTTCTGTGGGACTCTTTTAAGAGTGTGTGTGTGTGCGTGTGTGTGTGTGTGTGTGTGTGTGTTTCAGAAAATGCTAAAAATGATATTTTAAGAGATATGAAGGTGCTCTGCTGCTCTATTCCAGATCACAATTCACATTCAAACACAGTGGAAACTCACGTTACATACTGTTTGGCCACATTTCCAGCATTGGATGTCCCATTTGATCCACTTTTAGAAACGCAGTTTCTGACTAGCCTGCCTGGAACAAACACCAAATTTTGTGTGCCTGGTTAGAGTCGAATTGCCTGTCCCTTTTTCTTGCTTTTTCACATGTTTCATTACGTCTATGAGTGAGTGAAATCGTATGCTAGTTGTCTTTCTCTGACTGACAGATATGACACAGACCAATGCTCTCTCCCTTTCTGCCACGAGGCACAAGGAGCAAAAATCCTTCTTGCTTATGGCTCCATAAGAGTCCACAGTGTATTTAGAGGACAGGGAGATGGTAGAAGTTTCTGGGAACTCCAGGCCTGTCTTCAGCCATCAGCACAACCAGAAGATGACCAAATCAATGTAAACATGGCATAAATGGACCTGAAGCCTAGAAATCACACTTCACAGCAAAAAGAAGAAGTCACAGGGACAATGGGAGAAGGGTGTAGAAAGGGCTAATGGGAGAATTAGACGGTTGGTTCTTCAGAGGTCAGGGAGCGATGGCATAAGACAAAGGCCCAGTTGAGAGGAGCACACTTAGAACCCACAGTTTGCATGTTGACCCATAGCTGTTGGCAGAGAAACGGAGAGTGTCTGAATTACACGAGTTCTTGCAACCCAAGGGTCATGAGGCCCAGGGATTCCAGATCAGCATGCTTTTCAAACATAGACTCCAGAGTACACTGTGTATCTCCTGGAGAGGACACCAGCAAGCAACCAGTTGCAGATAGCCTGGAAACCATGATCAGAGACAATATCTGTTGACACCGCGATATCATTATTGTTGTTTCTTTGTGTGCATTTTTGATGGGCAGTGTTGGTGGAGATGCCTGGATGTGCGCCAAAGATACTTGGTCTCTATGACTGCCAGCATCAAGAGTGAGAAGTGGCCACAGGCAGGACGTGATAACATTAGCTGCCCAACCTGCAATCACAGATTCCCAAACCTGGAACACCATTGGGACTGCCTTCTTCAGGCCACGTTGCTTAGTCCCAGAAGAACAGAGAATTCTGCAGGGGCTAGAAGAAAGCCCTGCCCACATCCTATCACATGGCCACAGAATTCAGCAAGCCTTCGGTTTTGTGGAGTGGGTTGAAAATCACGTTTCACAGGCACAACATACCTATGAAGCTTAACATCAGCATATTTGGGCCAGACACCAAAAACTGAAAGGAAGGGAAGAGAGAATCTGCAGAGGACTAGCCCACAGGAGTATGGACAGTCACTACACAACCCCAGAGGGCATGTCACACACACCTGAGACTCTCAATTGCCAGCCATTGGGCACTCCATGGGTTCTTCCTCCTAAAAATATTTTCTTCAGGGTAGATAACAGAATGCGTGTTTCGAATACAGAAAATACAGAGAAGACAGTGACCTTTTGTAGATTCACGTTGTATTCCTGAAACAGGCTGAAAGCCTTTTCAGATATCTCCACATGGGGATTGGTTCTCTTTCAACATGCTCCGTGCTTGCTCCTGTGAGCTCCAAAGAGATGAATCCGTCCTGGGCCTAAGCATCTAGGGTGTAGGGTCTGCATTTAATGATTGGTCAGCTGGGAATATTGGGAGACAATTATGGTACGTTTTCTGGAGATGTAAGAAGAAATCTTGTCCTCATTGTTGAAGACTCCAGACATGTCTTTGGTATGGTTGCACGTGTCAACTCTGAGCTTTCCTCGGAGGGCGGGGGGCACATTTCCTTGTCAGAAGCATCCTGATAGGGTGTTAGTACGATGTACATGTGTATGGCTTGGTGTTCCACGTGTTAGGCTTCTTGTACTCCTGACTCTTTCGTGACCTTACGTGGGTAAGATGGAATTGTGGATTCTTGCCATTCTCAGCAGTTCAGAGGTGTGTTGGAGACAGTCATGGCCAAAGATTACAAATTTGGCCAAGGGGAAGGTCACCCCAAATCGCTTCACAAACTCTCTTGGCAAAATACCCAAGTTGCTCCAGTGGTTTGGACGTATTTTGATACTCCTGGCAGACCCAGAACTACACATCCTGATAGGGTGTGAGGACCATTAACATGTTTAAGGCGTGGAGATCCCCGTGTGAGGCTGCTTGTACTCCTGACTCTTTCTTGATCTTATGTGGGTAAGAGGAATATTGGATTCTTGCCCTTCTCAAGAGACCAGAGTGCTGGTGGTGACAGTCATGGCCAAAGACTACAAATTTGGCCATGAAGAAAGTGACCACAAATCGCTTCCCAAACTGTCTTGGTGAAATACATAGGCGACACCAGCGGTTTGGAGTGATTTTGGTATTCCTGCCCGGCACAGAACTACTCCAGCCAGGTGAAGTGATGAGGCCTGGTTTAGTGAGGATGGGTTGTTAGGACCTCAGAGATTTGTGAACATCACAGAAGCTGACTTCACTGAAGCAGCAATCCCATTCTCATGACATATGAGTCCTATGGTTTTAAGTAGAAAGTCCTGGGAAGGAACAAAAAAGAGCCCTGTTAGCCTAATCAAGAACTCGGGTGGTCTCTTCTGTTTCCACTTCCACATTCTATACAAAGAGAAAAGAAAACGGTGTTCTCTATACCAATCTTTAGACCAACATTTCCCCAGAGAGAGCAAGGTGTTCCTATTTCCACTGCAATTTCTAGAGATCTCAATCCACAGCGAGGTCTCTTGGCTACCATTAGGTCTCTGGGAGGTTGGATATCCTTGAGTGAGAAAGTCCATTCTTAGCTTCTGTTCCCTATGGTTTCTCGGGTGTAAGGTCTACCTTTGGTGCTCTGTCAGTTTGGAAGGTGAGGGAAGGAAGAAGGGAAGGAAAGTCACAATTCCAGGAAATTTGCCAGGGCAGGGATGGTTTGTGCTGTCCGTGTCCTTACCTGCTAGTGTCCTGAAACACCAGTCCTAAGGGATGAAGGCTCTGTCTACCTGACATTACCTTAAACTGAGTTGCAAAGGATTCATGGAGAGTGAAAGGCTGCATGATCGCTACCCCTAAAGAAAGGGCCGTGGTTAACATTCGTTGTCATCATTAGTTAATGCTACATGCCATAGCCATAGGGATAGCCATGTTGAGCTACTCTCTTTATTCAGATGAAAATGAACAGCCAACATCGATGGCCTGCCATGCCCACTCTAGCATCACTGTGGAAGGTGCCAAGATACTCTTTTAAGGGCTAGTGGATAAAGATGATTATGAAGATGATGTTAAAGAAGATGATTTCCAAATGAAAATGCAAGCACACCAAGGGAAATATCCTATGGCTTCACTCACATGTGGCCCATGAGGAATACCATGGACATGAGTATTAGTAAGGGAAAACGGAAGGAGATGTTAGACAGGGAGATGCACCAGGAGAGACTCAGGACTTTGGGGACCACGCTGTGCGTTACAGAATCATAAGACCTGCCATAAAGAGGGAACTGTTTAATGGGTATGGAGTTGGTGTGGCATTATATGAGGATGAGCACTTGGTGGTATATGCAATAAAAGAATCAGGGAACACTATATCAAAAAACGTAGGATGGATAAAATGCTGGATTGCTGAATATGAGAAAAAATAGTGAATAGAAAGCAAAACAGACCATTTCACATGTAAGTGAAGAAAGAAAGAGAAGACAAATGAATTCTAGTTTTATTATCTTACTGATTAAAATTGTATACAATTGGTTTCCTATAAATGCCTTATCTGAATGGGGACATTGGACATTAGAAAATAGAGTCTTCCCAATACCTATATTTTGGTAATAGATGAGAAAAGCTGAAATTACCATTAAATGTCTCGAATTGTTGACCAGGGAATTGATTTGAAACTGGCTTTCCGTGTGTTGGGAGATGTTTCAGGACTGCTTCAAATGCCTCAAAAGCTGCATCAAAAGTCTTTACATGAGACGTCCAAGGGTTATGACTCATGATCTTGTCATGGTACTGCGTATGTGTGTTGGAATTTATCCTTTCTCTCTGGTATTGTATTTGCAGACAGACTTCTGTGGAGGGGTTTCTTAGGTAGGGTTGTTTAATTTATTAAATAATTAATTAATTAACTAATCATTTGTTGTTAAGGAGTTAAATTAGCCAGGCTGAATGGTTTATTACTTTGATTCTGAAAGATTTTGGTTTTTATGGTATTTTCTCTAAGTTTTGCCTCCATGAGTTCTATTCATCACTTGCTCCATAACTTCTGTGGGACTCTTAAGTGTGTGTGTGTGTGTGTGTGTGTGTGTGTGTGTGTGTGTTGTACCAAACGCTAAAAATGATATTTTAAGAGATATGAAGCTGCTCTATTCCAGACCACATTTCACCTACAAACACAGTGGAAACTCACATTATATCCCGTTCCGCCACATTTCCGGCATTGAATGTCCCATTTGATCCACTTTTAGAAAGGCAGATTCTGACTAGCCTGCCTGAAACAAACACCAAGTTTTGTGTGCCTGGTTCGAGTCTCATTGCCTGTCCCCTTTTCTTGCTTTTTCCCATGGTTCTTTACTTCCATGAGTGAGTGAAATCCTATGGTAGTTGTCTTTCTATGACTAACAGATATGACACAGCCCAATGCTCTCTCCTTTCTGCCATTGTCACAAGGAGCAAGAATGCCTTCGTGCTTATGGCTCCATAAGGGTCTGCAGTGCATTTGGATGAAAGGGAGATGGTAGAAGTGTCTAGGAACTCCAGGCTTGTCTTCAGCCATCAGCACCACCAGAAGATGACCACATCAATGCAAACATGGCATAAATGGACCTGAAGCCCAGAAATCACACTCCAGAGCAAAAAGAGAAGAAGTCAAAGAGACCATGGGAGAAGGGTGTAGACAGGGCTTATGGGAGAGTTGGACGGTTGGTGCTTTAGAGGGCAGGGAGCCCTGGCCAAAGACAAAGGCCCATTGGAGAGGAGCACACTTAGAACCCACCATTTGAATGCTGACCCATAGCTGTTGGCGGAGAAACGGAGAGTGTCTGAAGGACACGAGTTCTTGCAACCCAAGGTTCTTGAGGCCTGGCGATGCCAGATCAGCATGCTTTTCAGACATAGACTCCAGATAACATTCTGTATCTCCTGGGGAGGACACCAGCAAGCAGCCAAGTGCAGACAGCATGGAAACCATGATCAGAGACAATACCTGTTGACACCATGGTACGATTCTTATTTCTTTCTGTGCATTCCTGATGGGCAGTGTTGGTGGAGATGCCTCGATGGGCGATAAAGTAACTTGGGCTCTATGACCGCCAGCATCAAGACTGAGAAGTGGCCACAGGCAGGAAGGTGAGAACATTGCCTGCCCAACCAGCAATCACGGGTTCCCAAACCTGGAACACTGTTGGGACTGCCTTCTTCAGGCCATGTTGCTTAGTCCAAAGAGAAAAGAAAATCCTGCAGGGGACAAAAAGAATGACTTGCCCACATCCTCTCACCTAGCCACTGTATTAAGCAGGCCTTAATTTTTTTGGAGTGGTTTGAAAGTCACGTTTCCAGGCACACCAGATTCACGAAGCTTAACCTCACCATAGTTGGCACAGACACCACACACTGTGAATGGAAGGCAAGGAGAGCCTCTGCCGAGGACGAGCCCACAGGAGAGTGGACAACCACAACACAACCCCAGAGGGCATGTCACACACACCCAAGACTCTCTCAAGTGCCAGAACTTGCAAACTCCATGATCTCTTCTTCCTAAAGTAATTAGCTTCAGAGTAGATAAGAGAATGCGAGTTTGGAATACAGGGAAGATAGAGACCTTTTGTAGATTCACATCATATTCCTGAAACTGGCCCAAAAGCCTTTTCCGATAGCTTCCCACGGGGATTGGTTCTCTACCATCATGCTCCGTGCTTGCTCCTGGGAGCTCCAAACAGATGACTCCACCCTGGGCCTACGCTTCCAGGGTGTAGGGTCTGCCTTTCATGGTTGGTCACCTCGAAAATGGGGAGGCATTTATGGCACAATTTCTGGAGACGCAAGAAGTCGTGTCCTCATTATTGAAGACTCGAGATATGTATTTGGTATGGTTGTGGGTGTTAACTCTTAGCTTCCGTCGGAAGGCGGGGGGCACTTTTCCTGGTCAGATGCATCCTGATATGGTATGAGGACCATGAACATGTGTCCAGCGTGCAGTTGCCTGTGTGAGGCTGCTTGTACTCCTGACTCTTTCTTGACCTTACGTGTGTAAGATGGAATTTTGGATCTTGCCCTTCTCAGGAGTCCAGAGGGGTGGTTGTGACAGTCACGGCCAAAGACTACAAATTCGGCCATGGAGAAGGTGACCCCAAATCGCTTCACAAACTGTCTTGGGGAAATCCCCAGGCGGCTCCAGGGGTTTGGAGTGATTTTGATGCTCCTGGCTGACCCAGAACTACTCCAGCCAGGTGAAGTGATGAGCCGTAGTTTGGTGAGGAGAGGTTTCTTGAACCTCAGAGATTTGTGACGTCATAGAAGCTGACTACACTGAAGCAGCAATCCCATTCTCATGACATATGATTCCTATGGCTTAAAGTAGAATGACTTGGGAAGCACCAAGAAAAAACCCTGCTGGCCTGATCATGAACTCAGGCGGTCTTTTCTGTTTCTTTCCCACTTCCCCTTTCTGTACAAAGAGAAAAGAAAACGATGTTCTGTATACCATTCTTAAGAGCAATATTTCTCCAGAGAGAGCAAGTTGTTCCTATTTCCACTGTAATTTCTAGAGATCTCAATCAGCAGCGTGGCCTCTTGGGTACAAATATGTCTCTGGGACTTTCGATGTCCCTGAGTGAGAGGGTCCATTCTTAGCTTCTATTTCCCTTGGTTTCTCAGGTGTAAGGTCTGCCTTTGGTGCTTGGTTAACTTCGTAGTGGAGGGAGGGAAGAAGGGAAGGAAAGTCACTGTTCCAGGAAAATTGCCAGGGAAGGGAAGCGTTATGCTGTCCATGTCCTTATCTGCTAGTGTCCTGGAACACCAGTCCTAAGGGATGAAGGCTCTGTCTACCTGACATTACCTTAAACACCATTGCCAAGGCTTCATATAGAACGAAACTCTGCATGATCGCTACCCCTCAAGAAAGAGCCCTGTTCAGCATTCCTTGTCATCATTAGTTAATGCTACAAGCCATAGACATGGGGAGAGCCATGTTGAGCAATGCTCTTTATTCGAATGAAAATGAAGGTCCAACATCGATGGCCTGCCATGCCCACTCTAGCATCAGTGTGGAAGGAGCCGAGATACCCTTTTAAGGGCTGGTGGAAAAAGATGATTATGAAGATGATAATAAAGAAGTTGATTTCCAAATGAAAATGCAAGCAGACCAAGGGAAATATCCTATGGCTTCACTCCTATGTGGCCCATGAGGAATACCATGGACATGAGTAGTAGTAAGGGAAAACGGCAGGAGAAAAAGTCAGACAGGGAGATGCACCACGAGACACTCAGGACTTTGGGGACTAAGCTGAGGTTTATAGGAGGATAAGTCATGCCATAAAGAGGGAACTGGATAATGGGTTTGGAGTTGGTGTGGTATTATATGAGGATGAGCTCTTGGTGGTATATGCAATTAAAGCATCAGGGAACACGATGTCAAGAAATGTAAGATGGATGAAAGGCTGGCTTGCCGAATATCAGAAAATATAGTAAATGGAAAGCAAAAGACGTCGTTACACGTGGAGATCAAAAAAGAAAGAGAAGAGAAATTAATTCTAATTTTATTATCTTACTGATTAGAATTGTATGTGATTGGTTTCCTATAAGGTCCTTATATGAATTGGGTCTTTGGAAATTGTAAATTAGTCTTCCCTCTTCCTACATTTTGGGCATAGATGACAAAAGCTGACGTTACCATTAAATGTCTCGAATTGTTGACCAGGGAATTGATTTGAACCTGGCTTTCCGTGTGTTGGGAGATGTTTGAGGACTGCTTCAAAAGCCTTAAAAGCTGTGTTAAATGTCTTTACATGAGATGTCAGAAATGTGTGGCTCATGATCTTGCCATGGTAGTGCGTATGTTTCTTGGAATTTATCCTTTTCTCTCCGGTATTGGATTTGCTGGCAGATTTCTGTGTAGGGGTCTTTCAAGTAAGGTTGTTTATTAATTAATTAATTCTTGATAGGTAAGGAGTTCACTTATCCAGTTTGGACAGTTTGTTACTTTGATTCTCTAAGCTTTTGTTTTTTTATGGTATTTTCTCTGAATTTTGCTTCCATGGGTGCTATTCCTCACAAGCTCCCTAACTTCTGTGGGACTCTTTTAAGAGTGTGTGTGTGTGTGTGTGTGTGTGTGTGTGTGTGTGTGTGTTGTACCAAACGCTAAAAATGATATTTTAAGAGATATGAAGCTGCTCTATTCCAGACCACAATTCACCTACAAACACAGTGGAAACTCACATTATATCCCATTCCGCCACATTTCCAGCATTGAATGTCCCATTTGATCCACCTTTAGAAAGGCAGATTCTGACTAGCCTGCCTGAAACAAACACCAAGTTTTGTGTGCCTGGTTCGAGTCTCATTGCCTGTCCCCTTTTCTTGCTTTTTCCCATGGTTCTTTACTTCCATGAGTGAGTGAAATCCTATGGTAGTTGTCTTTCTATGACTAACAGATATGACACAGCCCAATGCTCTCTCCTTTCTGCCATTGTCACAAGGAGCAAGAATGCCTCCGTGCTTATGGCTCCATAAGGGTCCGCAGTGCATTTGGAGGAAAGGGAGATGGTAGAAGTGTCTAGGAACTCCAGGCTTGTCTTCAGCCAAAGCACCACCAGAAGATGACCACATCAATGCAAACATGGCATAAATGGACCTGAAGCCCAGAAATCACACTCCAGAGCAAAAAGAGAAGAAGTCAAAGAGACCATGGGAGAAGGGTGTAGACAGGGCTTATGGGAGAGTTGGACGGTTGGTGCTTTAGAGGGCAGGGAGCCCTGGCCAAAGACAAAGGCCCATTGGAGAGGAGCACACTTAGAACCCACAATTTGAATGCTGACCCATAGCTGTTGGCGGAGAAATGGAGAGTGTCTGAAGGACACGAGTTCTTGCAACCCAAGGTTCTTGAGGCCTGGCGATGCCAGATCAGCATGCTTTGCAGAAATAGATTCCAGATCGCATTCTGTATCTCCTGGGGAGGACACCAGCAAGCAACCAGGTGCAGACAGCCTGAAAACCATGATCAGAGACAATACCTGTTGACACCGTGGTACGATTCTTATTTCTTTCTGTGCATTCCTAATGGGCAGTGTTGGTGGAGATGCCTTGATGGGCATCAAAGAAATTTGGGCTCTACAACCTCCAGCCTCAAGGCTGAGAAGTGGCCACAGGCAGGAAGGTGAGAGCATTGGCAGCCCAACTAGCAATCACGGATTCCCAAATCTGGAACACTGCTGGGATGGCATTTTTCAGGCCACGTTGCTTCATTGCAGGATAACAGAAAATCCTGCAAGGGACAAGATGAATGCCCTGCCCTCATCCGCTCACCTAGCCACAGAATTAAGCAGGCCTTAAGAACTCAGCGTGGTCTCTTATGTTTATTTTTCACTTACACATTCTATAAAAGAGATAAGAAAACGATGTTCTGTACACCATTCTTTAGACCAACATTTCTCCAGAGAGAGCAAGGTTTCCCTATTTCCACTGCAATTTCTAGAGATCTCAATCAACAGCGAGGCCTCTTGGCTACCATTAGGTCTCTGGGACGTTGGATATCCTTGGGTGAGAGGGTCCAATCTTATCTTCATTTCCCCATGTTTTCTCGGGTGTAAAGTCTGCATTTGGTGCTTCTCCAGCTTGGAAGGTGAGGGAAGGAAGAAGGGAAGTAAAGTCACAATTCCAAAAAATTGCCATGGCAGGTATGCATTGTGCTGTCCATGTCCTTATCTGCTAGTGTCCTGAAACATTAGGCCCAAGTGATGAAGGCTCTGTCTACCTGAAATTACCTTAAACACTATTGCAAAGTCTTCATGGAGAGTGAAACTCTGCATGATCACTACCCGGAAAGAAAGAGCCCTGGTCAGCACTCCTTTTCATCATTAGTTAATGCTACATGCCATAGTCATGGGGAGAGCCATGTGGAGCAACGCTCTTTATTCAGATGAAAATGAACGGCCAACATCGATGGCCTGCCATGCCCAATCTAGCATCACTGTGGAAGGAGCGGTGATACCCTTTTAAGGGGGCTAGTGGATAAAGATGATTATGAAGATGATGATGAAGAAGATGATTTCCAAAAGAAAATGGAAGCAGACGAAGTGAAATATCCCATGGCTTCACTCATATGTGGCCCATGAGGAATACCATGGACATGAGTCGTAGTAAGGGAAAATGAAAGGAGAAGAATTCAGACAGGGAGACACACCAGGAGAGACTCAGGCTCTGGGGACCAAGCTGAGGGTTAGAGGAGGATAGGACATTCCATAAAGAGGGAACTGGATAATGGGTTTGGAGTTGGTGTGGCATCATATGAGGATGAGCACTTGGTGGTATATGCAATTAAAGAATCAGGGAACACTATGTCAAAAAACGTAGGAGGGATGAAAGACTTGCTTGCTGAATATAAGAAAAAATAGTGAGGAGAAAGCAAAACAGGCCATTTCACAAGTAGGAGAAGAAAGAAAGAGAAGAGAAATGAATTCTATTATGAAGATGATGATAAAGATGATGATTTCCAAATGAAAATGCAAGCAGACCAACGTACATTTCCTATGGGTTCACTCATATGTGGCCCATGAGGAATACCATGGACATGACTAGTATTAAGGGAAAACGGAAAGAGAAGAAATCAGAAAGGGAGATGCACCAGGAGAGACTCAGGACTTTGGGGACCAAGCTGAGGGTTACAGGAGGATGAGACATGCCATAAAGAGGGAACTGCTTAATGGGTATGGAGGTGGTTTGGCATTATATGAGGGTGAAATTTGTGGTATATGCCATTAAAGAATCAGGGAACACTATGACAAAAAACGTAGGACGGATGAAAGCCTGGCTTGCTGAAATTAAGAAAAAATAGTGAATAGAAAGAAAAACAGGCCGTTTCACATGGATATGAAGAAAGAAAGAGAAGAGAAATGAATTCTAGTTTTATTATCTTACTGCTTAAAATTGTATGCCATTGGTTTCCTATAAGGTCCTTATGTGAATTGGGTCTTTGGACTTTGTAAATTCGAGTCTTCCCTCTTCCTACATTTTGGGAATAGGTGAGAAAAGCTTACTTACCATTAAATGTCCCGAATTTTGGACGAGGGAATTGATTTGAACCTGGATTTCTGTGTATTGGGAGATGTTTGAGGACAGCTTCAAAAGCCTCCAAAGCTGGTTCAAAATCATTACCTGAGAAGTCAGATATGGATGACCCATGATCTCGTCATGGTAGTGCTTAGTTGTCTTGGAATTTATCCTTTTCTCTAAGGCATTGGATTTGCTGGCATACTTGTGGAGGGGTCTTTTAGGTAAGTTTTTTTTAATTAATTCATGAATTCTTGATAGGTAAGGAGTTAACTTATACTGTTTGGACGGGTTTATACTTTGATTCTCTAAGCTTTTGTTTTTTATGGTATTTTCTCTGAATTTTGCTTCCATGAGTGCTATTCCTCACTTGCTCCCTAACTTCTGTGGGACTCTTTTAAGTGTGTGTGTGTGTGTGTGTGTGTGTGTGTGTATGTGTGTGTGTGTATAAGTTTCAGAAAACGCTAAAAATGATAATTTGAGAGATATGAAGCTGCTCTATTCCAGATCACAATTCACCTTCAAACAGAGTGGAAACTCACGTTACACCTCATTGGGCCACAATTCCTGCATGGAATATCCCATTTGATCCACTTTTAGATACGCAGATTCTGACTAGCCTGCCTGGATCAAACACCAAATTTTGTGTGCCTGGTTCGAGTCTCATTGCCTGTCCCTTGTTCTTGCTTTTTCCCATGTTACTTTACTTCCATGAGTGAGTGATATTGTATGGTAGTCATCTTTCTGTGACTGACAGATATGACACAGCCCAATGCTCTCTCCCTTTCTGCCACATGTCACAAGGAGCAAGAATGCCTTCTTGCTTATGGCTCCAGAAGAGTCCGCAGTGCATCTGGAAGACAGGGAGACCATAGCGTTGTCTGCGAGCTCAGGCTTGTCTTAGCCATCAGCACAAGCAAAGATGACCACATCAATGGAAACATGGCATAAATGGACCTGAAGCCTAGAAATCACACTCCACAGTGAAAGAGAGAAGAAGTCACAGATTCCATGGGAGAAGGGTGTAGACAGAGCTTATGGGAGAATTGGATGGTTGGTTCTTCAGAGGGCAGGGAGCAATGGCCTAAGACAAAGGCCCAGGGGAGAGGAGCACACTTAGAACCCACAGTTTGAGTGTTGACCCATAGCTGTTGGCAGAGAAAATGAGAGTGTCTGAAGGACACGACTTCTTGCAACCCAAGCGTCTTGAGGCCTGGGGATTCCAGATCAGCATGCTTTTCAGACATAGACTCCAGAGAACACTGTGTATCTCCTGGAGAGGACACCATCAAGCAACCAGGTGCAGACACTCTGGAATCCATGATCAGAGACAATTCCAGATGACACCGTTTAATATTATTATTCTTTGTGATTTTTACTCTTCTCTCCGGTATTGGATTTGCTGGCAGACTTCTTTGTAATTGTCTTTTAAGTATGGTTGTTTAATTAATTAATTAATTATTCTTGATAGATTAAGAGTTAACTTATCCAGTTTGGGCCATTTGTTACTGTGACTCTCTAACCTTTTGGTTTTTTTGGTATTTTCTCTGAATTTTGCTTCCTTGAGTGCTATTCCTAACTTGCTCCCTAACTTCTGTGGGACTCTTTTAACTGTGTGTGTTTGTGTTTGTTGATGTGTATGTGCTTCTCAATACGTTAAAAATGATATTTTAAGAGATTTGAAGGTGCACTATTCCAATCACAATTGACCTTAAAACGCAGTGGAAACTCACCGTACATCCCGTTCGGTCACATTTCCTGCATTGAATGTCGAATTTGTTCACTTTTAGCAAGGCAGATTCTGACTACCCTGCCTGTAACAAACACCAAATTTTTTGTGCCTGGTTAGAGTCTATATGCTTGTCCCTTTGTCTTGTTGTTTTCACATATGTCTTTACTCCCATGACTGAGTGAATTTGTATGGTAATTTTCTTTCTGTGACTGACTGATATGACAGAGCTCAATGCGCTCTCCCATTCCGCCACATGTCAGAAGAACAGGAACTCTTTCTTACTTATGGCTCCATAAGAGTCCGCAGTGCATTTGGAGAACAGGGAGATGGTAGAAGTGTCTGGGAGTTCCAGCCTTTTCTTTAGCCATCAGCAAAACTAGAAGATGACCACATCAATGGAAACATGGCATAAATGGACCTGAAGACTAGAAATCACACTCCACATCGAAAGAGAGAAGAAGTCACAGAGACCATGTGAAAAGGGTGTAGATAGGGCTTATGGGAGAATTGGACGGTTGGTGCTTCAGAGTGCAGGGAGCCATGGCCAAAAACAAAGGCCCAGGGGTGAGGAGGACACTTAGAACCCACAATTTGAATGTTGACCCATAGCTGTTGGCGGAGAAAAGGAGAGTGTCTGGATGACATTAGATCTTGCAACCCAAGGGTCTTGAAGCCCAGGTATTCCAGATCAGCATGCTTTGCAGACAGAGACTCCAGAACTGCAAAACAGTGTGTATCTCCTGGACAGCACACCAGCAAGCAACCAGGTGCACACTTTCAAGAAACCATGATCACAGACAATACCTGTTGACACCGTGACTATATTATTATTTCTTTTTGTGCATTCATGATGGGCAGTGTTGGTGGAGATGCCTCGATGGGCGCCAAAAAACTTGGACTCTACGACCGCCAGCATTCAGACTGAGAAGTGGCCACAGGCAGGACGGTTAAGACATTGCTGCCAAAAGTGCAATCACTGATTCCCAAACCTGGAACACTGTTGGGACTGCCTTCTTCAGGCCACCTTACTTAGTCCCAGGAGAACCGAAAATCCTGCTGGGGACTAGAAGAATGCCATGCCCACATATCTCACCTGGCCACAGAATACAGCAGGCCTTAAGTTTTGTGGAGTGGGTTGAAAGTCACGTTTCACAGGAGTACCAGACCCTCGAAGCTTAACCTCACCATATTTGTCCCAGACACCACAAACTCTGAATGGAAGGCAAGGAGAGCCTCTGCAGCGGACAAGCCCACAGGAGAGAGGCCAGCCACAAACAACCACAGAGGGCATGTCACACACACCTGAGACTCTCTCAAATGCCAGTCCGTGGGCTCTCCATGAGCTCTTCTTCCGAAAGAAATTATCTTCAGTGTAGATAACAGAATGCTTGTTTTGAATACCGAGACGTCAAAGACTATTTGTAGATTCACGTTTTAATCCGGAAACTGGTCCAAAAGCCTTTTGAGATTACTTAAAATGGGGATTGGTTCTCTCAAACATGCTCCGTGGTTGCTCCTGTGAGCTCCAAACAGATGAATCCGTCCTGGGCCTAAGCTTCAAGGGTGTAGGGTCTGCATTTCATGTTTGGTCAGCTGGGAAAATAGGGAGGCATTTATGGCACGATTTCTGGAGATGCAAGAAGAATTCGTGTCCTCACTGTTGAAGACTCCAGACATGTCGTGGTATGGTTGCGGGTGTTAAATCTGAGCTTTCCTCGGAGGGCGGAGTTCACTTTTCCTGGTCAGAAGCATCCTGATAGGCTCTGAGGACCATAAACAAGTGTATGGCTTGGAGTTCCTCCTGTGAGGCTGCTTGAACCTAACTTTTTCTTGACCTTATATGGGTAAGATGAAATTGTAGATTCTTGCCCTTCTCAGGAGTCCTGAGGTGTGATGGTGACAGTCAAGGCCAAAGACTACAAATTCGGCCATGGAGAAGGTGACCCCAAATCGCTTCACAAACTCTTTAGGGAAATACCCAGGTGGCTCCAGCGGTTTGGAATTATTACGATATTCCTGGCTGACCCAGAACTACTCTAGCCAGGTGAAGTGATGAGGCATGGTATGGTGAGGAGTGGTTGCTAGGAACTTAGAGCTTGTGACATCAGAGATGCTGACAGCACTAAAGCAACAATCCCATTCTAATGACATATGACTCCTATGGCTTTAAGTAGAAAGACCTGAGAAGGAACAAAAAAGAGCCCTGTTAGCCTGATCATGAACTCAGGTGGTCTTTTCTGTTTCTTTCCCACGTCCACTTTCTTTACAAAAAGAAAAGAAAAAGATGTTCTGTATGCCATTCTTTACAACAAATTTTCTCCAGAAAGAGCAAGGTGTTCCTCTTTCCACTGCAATTACTAGAGATCTGAATCAACAGCGAGGCCTCTTGTCTACCATTACGTCTCTGGGAGGTTTGATTTTCTTGGATGAAAGGGTCCATTCTTAGCTTCTGTTCCCTGTGGTTTCCCGGGTGTAAGGTTGCCTTTGTTGTGTCGTTAGCTTGGAAGATGAGGGAAGGAAGAAGAGAAGGAAAGTCACCATTCCAGGAAAATCGCCAGGGCAGGGATGCCTAGTGCACTCAGTGTCCTTATCTGCTAGTGTTTTGAAATACCAGTCCTAAGGAATGAAGGCTGTGTCTACCTGACATTACCTTAAACACCATTGCAAAGGCTTCATGGAGAGTGAAATTCGGCATGATCGGCACCCCTAAAGAAAGAGCCCTGGTCATCACTCCTTGTCATCATTAGTTAATGCTACATGCCATAGGCATGAGGAGAGCCATGTTGAGCAACTCTCCTTATTCAGATGAAAATGAATGGCCAACATCAATGACCTGCCATGACCCCTCTAGCATCACTGTGGAAGAAGCCAAGATTCCCTTTAAAGGCTAGTGGATAAAGATGATTATGAAGATGATGATAAAGAAGAGGATTTCCAAAAGAAAATGCAAGCAGACCAAGGGAAATATCCTATGGCTTCACTCCTATGTGGCCCACGAGGAATAACATGGACAGGAGTAGTAGTAAGGGAAAATGGAAGAAGAAGTATTCAGACAGGGAGACACACCAGGAGAGACTCAGGACTTTGGATACCAAGCTGAAGATTAAAGGAGGTAAAGACATGCCATAAAGAGGGAACTGATTAATGGGTATGGAGGTGGTGTGGTATTATATGAGGATGAGCCCTTGGTGTTATATGCAATTAAAGAATCAGGGAACACTATGTCCAAAAACATAGGATGGATGAAAGGCTGGCTTGCCGAATATAAGAAAAAAATAGTGAATAGAAAGCAAAATAGGCCTTTCCACATGGAGATGAAGAAAGAAAAGAAGAGAAATTAATTATCATTTAATTATGTTACTGATTAAAATTGTATGCAATTTGTTTCCTATAAGGTTGTTATGTGAATTGGGTCTTTGGACATTGTAAATTAGTCTTTACTCTTCCTACATTTTGGGAATAGATGAGAAAAGCCGTAATTACTATTAAATGTCCCGAATTGTGGACTAGAGTATTGATTTGAACCTGGGTTCCTGTGTGTTGGGAGATTTTTAAGGACTCCTTCTAAAGCCTCAAAAGCTACTTCAAAAGTCATTACCTAAGACGTCAGATATGTATGACTCATGACCTCGTCATGGTAGTGCGTATGTGTCTTGGAATTGATCCTTTTCTCTCCGGTATTGGATTTGCTGGGATTCTTGTGTGTAGGGGCTTTTTAGGTAAGGTTGTTTAATTAATTAATTAATTCCTGATACGTAAGGAGTTAACTTATCCAGTTTGGACGGTTTGTTACATTGATTTTCTAAGCTTTTGTTTTTTATGGTATTTTCTCTGAAATTTGCTTCCATGAGTGCTATTTCGCACATGCTCCCTAAATTCTGTGGGACACTTTTAATTGTGTGTGTGTGTGTGTGTGTGTGTGTGTTTTCTGTGTGTCTGTGGGTTTCACACAATGCTAAAAATGATATTTTAAGAGATATGAAGTTACACTATTCCAGATCACAATTCACCTTCAAACACAGTGGAAACTCAAGCTACATCCCTTTCGGCCACATTTCCTGCTTTGAATGTCCCATTTGATCCACTTATTGAAACGCAGATTGTGACTATCCTGCATGGAACAAAAACCAAATTTTGTGTGCCTGGTTGGAGTCTAATTGCCTATCAGTTTTTCTTGATTTTTCACGTTTCTTTACTCCTATGAGTGAGTGAATTTTTATGGTAATTTTCATTCTGTGACTGAAAGATACAACAGAGCCCAATGCTCTCTCCCATTCTGCTACATGTCACAAGGAGCAAGAATGCGTTCTTGCTTATGGCTCCATAAGAGTCCACAGTGCATCTGGAGGACAGGTAGTCTCTAGAAGTGTGGGAGCTCCAGGCTTGTCTTCAGCCATCAGCAAAACGAGAAGATGACCACATCAATGGAAACATGGTATAAATGAACGTGAAGCCTCAAAATCACACTCCAAGGTGAAAGAGAGAAGAAGAAACAGAGACCATCTGAGAAGGGTGTAGACAGGGCTTATGGGAGAATTGGACGGTTGGTGCTTCAGAGGGCAGGGAGCCATGACCAAAGACTAAGGCCCAGGAGAGAAGAGCACACTTAGAACCCACAATTTGAATGCTGACCCATAGTTTTTGCTGGAGAAAAGGAGAGTGTGTGAAGGACACGAGTTCTCGCAACCCAAGGATCTTGAGGCCTGGGACCCCAGATCAGCATGCTTTGCAGACATAGACTCAGGAGAACACTGTGTATCTCCTGGAGAGGACACCAGCAAGCAACCAGGTGCAGACAGCCTGTAAACCATGATCACAGACAATACCTATGGACACCATGGTAAGATTATTATTTCTTTGTGTGCATTCATGATGGGCATTGTTGGTCGAGATTCCTCTATGGGCGCCAAAGAGACTTGGACTCTACGACCGCCAGCATTCAGACTGAGAAATGGCCACAGTCAGGACAGTGAGGACATTAGCTGCACAACCTGCAATCACGGATTCCCAAACATGGAACACTGTTGGGACTGCCTTCTTCAGGCCACGTTGCTTAGTCCCAGGAGAACAGAAAATCCTGCAGGGGACTAGAAGAAAGCCCTGCCCACATCCTCTCACCTGGCCACAGAGTTCAACAGACCTTAAGTTTTGTGGATTGGTTTGAAAGTCACTTTTCACAGGCATACCAGACCCACGAAGCTTAACCACAACATATCTGGCCCAGACACGAAGCACTCTGAATGGAAGGAAAGGAGAGCCTCTGCAGAGGACAAGCCCACAGGAGAGTGGACAGCCACAACACCACCTCAGAGGACATGTCACACACATCTGAGACTCTCTCAAGTGCCAGCCCTTGGTCACTCCATGAGCTCTTCTTCCTAAAGAAATTATCTTCACGGTAGTTAACAGAATGCGTGTTTCGAATACAGAGAAGACTATGATCTTTGGAAGATTCACGATGTACTCTGAAACTGGCCTGAACGCTTTTTCCGATGGCTTCACATGGGGATTGGTTCTCTTCCAACATGCTCCATGCTTTCTCCTGCAAGCTCCAAACAAATGAGTCCATCCTGGGTCTAAGCTTCTAGGATATAGGGTCTGCAATTAATGTTTGGTCAGCTGGGAAAATTGGATGCATTATGTCACGATTTCTGGAGATGCAAGAAGAACTCGTGTCCTCATTCTTGAAGACTCCATACATGACTTTTGTATGGTTGCGGGTGTTAACTTGGAGCTTCCCTCGGAGGGCGGGGGTTGCTTTTCCTGGTCAGAAAAATCCTGTTGGGGTGTGAGGACCATGAACATGTGTATGGCGTGGATTTCCCCGTGTGAGGCTGCTTGTACTCCTCACTCTCTGATGTTACATCGGTAAAAGGGTATTGTGGATTATTGCCCTTCTCAGTAGTCCAGAGGGATGGTGATGACAGTCACGGCCAAAGACTACAAATTCGGTCATATAGAAAGTGACCCCAAATCGCTTCTCAAACTGTCTTGGGGAAATACCCCGGAGGCTCCAGCGGTTTGGAGTGATTTTGATACTCCTGGCTGACCCAGAACTACTGCAGCCAGGTGAAGTGATGCGGCATGATTTGGAGAGAAGTGGTTGCTAGGACCTCAGAGGTTTGTGACGTCACAGAAGCTGAATTCACTGAAGAAGCAAACCTATTCTCATGACATATGAGTCCTATGGGTTTATGTAGAAAGACATGGGAAGGAACAAGAAAGAGCCCAGCTAGCCTGATCATGAACTCAGGTGGTCTTTTCTGTTTCTTTCCAACTTCCATTTTCTGTACAAAGAGAAAACAAAACGATGTTCTGTATATCATTATTTAGACAAATATTTCTCCAGAGAGAGCAAGGTGTTTCTATTTCCACTGCAATTTCTAGAGATCTAAATCAACAGCGAGTCCTCTTGGCTAACATTAGGTCTCTGGGAGGTTGCATATCCTTGGGTGAGAGTGTGGATTCTTAGCTTCTCTTCCCTATGGTTTCTCAGGTATAAGGTCTGCCTTTGGTACATGGTCAGCTTGGAAGGTGAGGGAAGGAAGAAGGGATGGAAAGTCACAATTCCAGGAAAATTGCCAGGGCAGTGTGTTGTGCTGTACCTGTCCTTATCTTCTAGTTTCCTGAAACACCATTGCCAAGGGATGAAGTCTCTGTCTACCTGACATTACTGTAAACACCGTTGCAAATGCTTCATGGAGAGTGAAACGCTGCATGAACGCTACCCCTAAAGAACCCTGGTCAGCACTCCATGTCATCATTAGTTAATGTTACATGCCATAGCCATGGGGAGAGTCATGTTGATCAACTCTCAATTCAGATGAAATGAACCACCAACATCAATGGCCTGCCATGCCCACTCTAGCATCACTGTGGAATGAGACAAGATAAAGTTTTAGGGGCTAGTGATTAAATATGATTATGAAGATGATGATAAAAAAGTATGACCCTACAATTGCACTGCTGGGTATTTACCCCAAGCTACAGATGTAGTGAAAAGAAGGGCCATCTGTACCCCAATGTTTATTGCAGCAATGGCTAACACCAAACTGTGGAAAGAACCAAGATGCCCGTCAATGGATGAATGGATAAGGAAGATGTGGTACATAAACACAATGGAGTATTATGCCTCCATCAGAAAGGATGAATACCCAACTTTTGTAGCAACATGGACGGGACTGGAAGAAATTACGCTGAGCAAAATATGTCAAGCAGAGATAGTCAAGTATCATATGGTCTCACTTATTTGTGGAGCATAACAAATACCATGGAGGATATGGGGAGATGGAGAGGAGAGGGAGTTGAGGGAAACTGGAAAGGGAGATGAACCATGAGAGACTATGGACTCTGAAAAACAACCAGATTGTTTTGAAGGGGGGGGTGGGAGGTTGAGGAACCTGGTGGTGTATAATAGGGAGGGCACGTACTTCATGGAGCACTGGGTGTGATGCCAAAACAATGAACACTGTTATGCTGTAAATAAACAAATAAATGAATAAAAAAAGGCCTCAAAAGCTGCTTCAAAGAATTACCTGAGACGTCAGATATGTATGACTCATGATCTTGTCATGGTAGTGGATATGTGTCTTGGAATTTATCCTTTTCTCTCCGGTATTGGATTTGTTGGCAGACTTCTGTGTAGGGGTCTTTTAGGTATGGTTGTTTAATTAATTAATTAATTAATTAAATAATTCTTGATAGGTTAGGAGTTAACTTATCCTGATTCGACCGGTTGTTATTTTGATTCTCTAAGCTTTTTTTTTCATGGTATTTTTTCTGAATTTTGCTTGCATGAGTGCTATTCCTAATTTGCTCCCTAAATTCTGTGCGACTCTTTTAAGTGTATGTGTGTGTGTGTGTGAGTGTGTGTGTGTGTTTATGTGTTTGTGTGTTTCTAAAAACGCTAAGAATGATATTTTAAGAGATATGAAGCTGCTCTATTCCAAATCACAATTAACCTTAAAACACATTGGAAACTCACGTTACTTCCATTTGGCCACATTTCCTGCATTGAATGTCCTATTTGATCCACTTTCCAAAACGCAGATTCTGACTAGCCTGCCTGGAACAAACACCAAATTTTGTGTGCCTAGTTAAAGTCTAATTGCCTGTTATTTTTCTTGCATTTTCACATGTTTCTTTACTTCCATGAGTGAGGGAAATCGTATGGTAGTCGTCTTTCTGTGACTGACAGATATGACACAGCCCAATGCTCTCTCCCTTTCTGCCACATGTCACAAGGAGCAAGAATGCCTTCTTGCTTATGGCTCCATAAGAGTCCGCAGTGTATTTGCAGGACAGGGAGATGATAGTCATTTCTGGGTGCTCCAGGCTTGTCTTAGCCATCAGCACAACCGGAAGAAGAACACATCAATGTAAACAGGGCATAAATAGACCTGAAGCCTAGAAATCACAGTCCACAGCGAAAGAGAGAAGAAGTCACAGAGACCATGGGAGAAGGATGTAGACAGGGCTTATGGGAGAATTGGATGTTTGATGCTTCAGAGGCAGGGAGTCATGAAGAAAGACAAAGGCCCAGGGGTGGGAGCTCACTTAGAACCCACAATTTGAATGTTGACCCATAGTTGTTGGCTGAGTAAACGAGAGTGTCTGAAGGACACGAGTTCTTGCAACCCAAGGACTTGAGGCCTAGGGATTCCAGATCAGCATGCTTTGAAGGCAAAAAATCCAGAGAGCACTGTGTATCTCCTGGAGAGGTCACCAGCAAGCAACCAGGTGCAGAAAGAATGGAAACCATGGTCAGAGATAATACCTGTTGACACCGTGGTACAATTCTTATTTCTTTGTGTGCATTCGTGATGGGGAGTTTTGTTTGAGATGACTCTATGGGTGCCTAAGACACTTGGGCTCTATGACCGCCAGCATCAAGACTGAGAAGTGGATATATTCAGGACGGTGAGGACATTAGCTGCAATCACCGAACACCAAACCTGGAACACTTGTGACTACCTTCTTCAGGCCACTTTGCTTACTCCCTGGAGAACAGAAAATCCTGCAGGGGACTGGAAGAAAGCCCTGCTCACATATTCTCACCTAGCCACAGAATACAGCAGGCCTTAAATTTTGTGGAATGTGTTTAAGTTCACGTTTCACAGGCACAACACACCCACGAAGCTTTACCACACTATATTTGGCCCAGACACCACACACTCTGAATGGAAGGCAAGGAGAACCTCTGCAGAAGAAGAGCCCACAGGAGTGTGGACAGCCACAACACAACCCAGAAGGCCTGTCACACACACCTGAGACTCACTCAAGTGCCAGCCTTTGGGCACTCCATGAACTCTTCTTCCTAAAGAAATTATCTTCAGGGTAGATAACAGAATGCACGCTTTGAATACACAGAAGGCATAGACCTTTTTTAGATTCATGATTTATTCCTAAAACTGGCCGAAAGCCTTTTCAGATGGCTTCACATGGGGATTGGTTCTCTTCCAACATGCTCCGTGCTTGCTCCTGTGAACTCCAAAGAGATGAGTCCGTCCTGGGCCGAAGCTTCTAGGGTGTAGGGTCTGCCTTTAATGTTTGGGTCTGTGGGAGAATTGGGAGGCATTTGTGGCACGATTTCTGGAGATGCAAGAAGAACACCTGTCCTCACTGTTGAAGTCTCCAGACATGTCTTTGGTATGCTTGCCGATGTTAACTCTGAGCTTTCCTTGGAGGGCGTGGGGCGCTTTTCCTGGTCAGAAGCATCCTGATTGGGGGGAGAATTCAAGATGACGAAGAAGTAGTAGGCTGAGACTACCTCAGGTAGCAGGTGATCAGCTCAATAGCTTTTCTAAACATTGCAAATACCTACAAATCCAATGGGAGATCGAAGAGAAGAAGAACAGAAATTCTAGAAACTGAAAATCAACCATTTTCTGAAAGGTAGGACTCGTGTAGATGTGAATCTAAAATGACGGGAAGTTAGTCCGCAGGGGAGGGGCCGGCTTCTGGCAAGCGCCGGAGCAATGGAGCACACAATCAGGACTTTTAAATGTCTGTTCCACTGAGGGACATTGCTCCAGAGACTAAACAGGGGTGAAGCCCACTTGGGGTCAGCGTGGCCCCAGGTCCTGCAGGGTCAAACAAGGATCAGGGGTGTTGGAGTGTTGCAGAGCTCACAGGTATTAGAACAGAGCAGCCGGCTACAGAGACAGAACCGAGGACTGAACTCTCAGGTCGGGGTTACCTTGAACTGGTCACGGGCTGGGTGAGCTCGTAGCGTGGCTGGAGGCTGGGGATATGGGAGTAATTTAGTGCTGTCCTCTGGGGGTGCACTGAGGAGTGGAGCCCCGGACTCTCGGCTCCTCTGCACTAGAGACTAGGAGGCCGCCATTTTCATTCCCAAGAACTCTACGGAAAGCATTCAGAGAACAGAAGCTCCCAAAAAGGGAATCCGAGGGACTGACTTAATCCGGCCCACGGTAAGAGCAGTGTAATCCCACCTCGGGCAAAGACAATTGAGAGTCACTACAACAGGCCCCTCTCCCAGAAGATCAACAAAATATCCTGCCAGGATGAAGTTCATCTATCAAGGAAAGCAGGTTCAATTCCTAAGACAGCAGAGCAATTCCAGAGGAGGAGAAAGCAAAGCACGGAACTCATTGCTTTCTCCCCATGATTCTTTAGTCTTGCGGTTAATTCAATTTTTTTTCTTTTTTCAATTTTTTTTCTTTCTTTTTCTTCTTCTGCTAATTTTTAAAAACTTTTACCTTTTTTAACGTTTTTTGACTAGTTTATCATCTATCAACCTATATTTTTTTCTTTCTTTTTTATACTTTTTCTTTATTTGTTTTATTTTTAAAATTTTTTTTTCTCTGAACCTCTTTTTATCCCCTTTCTCCCCCTTCCCCACAATTTGGGGTCTCTTTTGATTTGGTTACAGAGATTTTTGGGGGGGTCTTTGCCACCCTTTTAGTATTTTATTTGATCCTTCATATCCTCTTATCTGAATAAAATGACAAGGCGGAAAAAATCACCACAAACAAAAGAACAAGAGGCAGTATCGAAGGCTAGGGACCTAATCAACACAGACATTGGTAATATGTCAGATCAAGAGTACAGAATGACGATTCTGAACTTTCTGCCGGGCTTGAAAAAGGCATGAAAGATATTAGAGAACCCTCTCTGGAGATATAAAAGCCTTTTCTGGAGAAATTAAAGAACTAAAATCTAACCAAGTAGAAATCAAAAAAGCTATTAATGAGGTGCAATAAAAAAATGGAGTCTCACTGCTAGGACAAATGAGGCAGAAGAAAGAATTAGTAATCTAGAAGACCAAATGACAAAGAATAAAGAAGCCGAGCAAAAGAGGGACAAACAGCTACTGGACCACGAGGGGAGAATTCAAGAGATAAGTGACACCATAAGACGAAACAACATTAGAATAATTGGGATTCCAGAAGAAGAAGAAACAGAGAGGGGAGCAGAAGGTATATTGGAGAGAATTTCCCTTATACGGCAAAGGGAACAAGCATCAAAATCCAGGAGGTGCAGAGAACCATCAAATTCAAAAAGAATAGGTCCACACCCGGTCACCTAATAGTAAAATTTACAAGTCTTAGTGACAAAGAGAAAATCCTGGAAGCAGCCCGAGAAAAGAAGTCTGTAACATACAATGGTAAAAATATTAGATTGGCAACAGACTTATCCACAGTGACCTGGCAGGCCAGAAAGAGCTGGCATGATATATTCACAGCACTAAACGAGATAAACATGCAGCCAAGAATACTCTATCCAGCTAGGCTATCATTGAAAATAGAAGGAGAGATAAAAAGTTTCCAGGACAAACAAAAACTGAAAGAATTTGCAAACACCAAACCAGCTCTACAGGAAATATTGAAAAGGGTCCTCTGAGCAAAGAGAGAGCCAAAAAGTAGTAGATCAGAAAGGTACAGAGACAATATACAGTAACAGTCACCTTACAGGCTAATAATGGCACTAAATTCATATCTCTCAATAGTTACCCTGAATGTTAATGGGCAAAACAGGGTATCAGAATGGATAAAAAAAACAAAACCCATCAGTATGTTGCCTACAAGAAACTCATTTTAGATGCGAAGACACCTCCAGATTTAAAGTGAGGGGGTGGAAAACAATTTACCATGCTAATGGGCATCAGAAGAAAGCCGGGATGGCAATCCTTATATCAGATCAATTAGATTTTAAGCCAAACACTATAATAAGAGATGAGGAAGGACACTATATCCTAATCAAAGGGTCTGTCCAACAAGAAGATCTAACAATTTTAAATATCTATGCCCCTAACGTGGGAGCAGCCAACTATATCAACCAATTAATAACAAAATCAAAGAAACACATCAATAATAATACAATAATAGTAGGGGACTTGAACACTCCCCTCACTGAAATGGACAGACCATCCAAGCAAAAGATCAACAAGGAAATAAAAACCTTAAATGACACACTGGTCCAGATGGACATTATAGATATATTCAGAACATTTCATCCCAAAGCAACAGAATACACATTCTTCTCTAGTGCACATGGAACCTTCTCCATGTGAATAAATCACATCTTGGGTCACAAATCAGGTCTCATCTGGTATCAAAAGATTAGGATCATTCCCTGCATATTTTCAGACCACAATGGTCTGAAGCTAGAACTCAATCACAAGAGGAAAGCTGGAAAGAACCCAAATACATAGAGACTAAACAACATCCTTCTAAAGAATGAATGGGTCAACCAGGAAATTAAAGAAGAATGGAAAAAATTCATGGAAACAAATGATAATGAAAACACAACCGTTCTAAATCTGTGGGACATAGCAAAGGCAGTCCTGAGAGGAAAATATATAGCGGTACAAGCCTTTCTCAAGAAACAAGAAAGGTCTCAAGTACACAACCTAACCCTACACGTAAAGGAGCTGGAGAAAAAAACAAGAAAGAAACTCTAAACCCAGCAGGAGAAGAGAAATCATAAAGATCAGAACAGAAATCAATGAAATAGAAATGAAAAAAATGAACAATAGAGAAAATCAATGAAACTAGCAGTTGGTTCTTTGAAAGAATAAATAAGATTGATAAACCCCTGGCCAGACTCATCAAAAAGAAAAGAGAAAGGACCGAAATCAATAAAATCATGAATGAAAGAGGAGAGGTCACAACTAACACCAAAGAAATACAGACAATTATAAGAACATACTATGAGCAACTCTATGCCAACAAATTTGACAATCTGGAAGAAATGGATGCATTCCTAGAGACATATAAACTACCTCAACTGAACCAGGAAGAAATAGAAAACCTGAACAGGCCCATAACCAGTAAGGAGATTGAAACAGTCATCAAAAATCTCCAAACAAACAAAAGCCCAGGGCCAGACGGCTTCCCAGGGGAATTCTACCAAACATTTAAAGAAGAACGTATTCCTATTCTCCTGAAACTGTTCCAAAAAAATAGAAATGGAAGGAAACCTTCCAAACTCATTTTATGAGGAGAGCATCACCTTGATCCCAAAACAAGACAAGGATCCCACCAAAAAAGAGAACTAGAGTCCAATATCCTTGATGAACACAGATGCAAAAATTCTCACCAAAATATTAACCAATAGGATTCAACAGTACATTAAAAGCATTATTCACCACGATCAAATGGGATTTATTCCAGGGCTACAGGTTTAGTAAAACATTGGCAAAACAATCAATGTGATAGAACACATTAATAAAAGAAAGAACAAGAACCATGTGATACTCTCAATAGATGCTGAAAAAGCATTTGACAAAGTACAGCATCCCTTCCTGATCAAAACTCTTCAAAGTGTAGGGATAGAGGGCACATACCTCAATATTGTCAAAGACGTCTATGAAAAACCTACCACAAATATCATTCTCAATGGAGAAAAACTGAAAGCTTTTCCGCTAAGGTCAGGAACACGGCAGGGATGTCCATTATCACCACTGCTATTCAACATAGAAGTCCTATCAGACAACAAAAGGAGATTAAAGGCATCCAAATTGGCAAAGAAGAAGTCAAACTATCACTCTTCACAGATGATATGATACTATATGTGGAAAACCCAAAAGACTCCACTCCAAAACTGCTAGAACTTGTACAGGAATTCAGTAAAGTGTCAGGATATAAAATCAATGCACAGAAATCAGTTGCATTTCTGTACACCAACAACAAGACAGAAAAAAGAGAAATTAAGGAGTCAATCCCATTTACAATTGCACCCAAAACTATAAGATACCTAGGAATAAACCTAACCAAAGACGCTAAGCATCTATACGCAGAAAACTATAAAGTACTCATGAAAGAAATTGAGGAAGACACAAACAAATGGAAAAATGTTCCATGCTCCTGGATTGGAAGAATAAATATTGTGAAAATGTCTATGCTCCCTAAAGCAATCTACACATTTAATGCGATCCCTATCAAAATACCATCCATTTTTTTCAAAGAAATGGAACAAATAATCCTAAAATTTATATGGAACCAGAAAAGACCTCGAATAGTAAAAGGAATATTGAAAAAGAAAGCCAAAGTTGGCAGCATCACAATTCCAGACTTCAAGCGCCATTACAAAGCTGTCATCATCAAGACAGCATGGTACTGACACAAAAACAGACACATAGATCAATGGAACAGAATAGAGAGCCCAGAAATAGACCCTCAGCTCTATGGTCAACTCATCTTCGACAAAGCAGGAAAGAATGTCCAATGGAAAAAGACAGCCTCTTCAATAAATGGTGCTGGGAAAATTGGACAGCCATATGCAGAAAAATGAAATTGGACCACTTCCTTACACCGCACACAAAAATAGACTCAAAATGGATGAAGGACCTCAATGTGAGAAAGGAATCCATCAAAATCCTTGAGGAGAAAGCACGCATTAACCTCTTTGACCTCAACCGCAGCAATATCTTCCTAGGAACATCGGCAAGGGAAAGGGAAGCAAGGGCATAAATGAACTATTGGGATTTCTTCAAGATCAAAAGCTTTTGCACAGCAAACGAAACAGTTAACAAAACCAAAAGACAACTGACAGAATGGGAGAAAATATTTGCAAACGACATATCAGATAAAGGGCTAGTGTACAAAATCTATAAGGAACATAAAAATCTCAACACCCAAAGAACAAACAATCCAATCAAGAAATGGGCAGAGGACATGAACAGACATTTCTGCAAAGAAGACATCCAGAGGGCCAACAGACACATGACAAAGTGCTCCACGTCACTCCGCATCAGGGAAATACAAATCAAAATTACAATGAGATATCACCTCACACCAGTCAGAATGACTAAAATGAACAAGTCAGGAAATGACAGATGCTGGCGAGGATGCAAAGAAAGGGGAACCCTCCTCCACTATTGGTGGGAATGCAAGCTGGTGCAACCACTCTGGAAAACAGCATGGATGTTCCTCAAAATGTTGAAAATAGAACTACCCTATGACCCAGCAATTGCACTACTGAGTATTTACCCTAAGGATACAAACGCAGTGATCCGAAGAGGCACATGCACCCGAATGTTTATAGGAGCAATGTCTACAATAGCCAAACTATGGAAAGAACCTAGATGTCCATTAACAGATGAATGGATAAAAAAGATGTGGTATATATACACAATGGAATACTATGCAGCCATCAAAAGAAATGAAATATTGCCATTTGCGATGACATGGATGGAACTAGAGGGTATCATGCTTAGTGAAATAAGTCAATCGGAGAAAGACAACTATCATATGATATCCCTGATATGAGGACATGGAGATGCAATATGGGGTGTTAGGGGGACAGGAGAAGAATAAATGAAACAAGATGGGATTTCGAGGGAGACAAATCATAAAAGAATCTTGATCTCACAGAACATACTGGGGGTTGCTATGGGGAGGTGGGATTGGGAGAGGGGGAGGGGGTTATCCACATTGGGGAGTGTATGTGCTATATTGAGGGCTGGGAAGTGTGTAAACCTGGCGAATCACATACCTGTACCCCTGGGGATAAAAATACATTATATGTTTATTAAAAAAAAAATTGCAAGGGGAGGCGAACCATAAGAGACTGTGGATTCTGAAAAACAACCTGAGGGTTTGAAGGGTCGGGGGTTGGAGGTAGGGGGACGAGGACGTGAGTAATATGGAGGGAACGTATTGCATGGAGCACTGGGTGTTGTGCAAAAACAATGAATACTGTTACGATAAAAAAATAAATTAATTAAATAAAAAAGTTTAAAAAAAGAAAAAAAAAAGAAAAGAAGCATCCTGATAGGGTGTGAGGACCATGAACATGTGTATAGGGTGGAGTTCCCAGTGTGAGGGTGTTTGTACTCTTGATTAGTTCTTGGCCTTACATGGATAAGATGGAATTGTGGACTCTTGCCCTTCTCAGGAGTCCAGAAGGGTGGTGGTGGCAGTCACGGAAAAAGATTACTAATTCGGCCATGGAGAAGGTGACCCCAAATCGCTTCATAAACTGTCTTGCGGAAATCCCAGGTGACTCCAGAGGATTGGAGTGATTTTGATACTCCTGGCTGACCCAGAACTACTCGACCCAGGTGAAATGTTGAGGCGTGGTGTGGTTAGAGTGGTTGCTAGGACCTCAGAACTTTGTGACGTCACAGAAGCTGACTTCACTGAAGCACCATCCCATTCTCATGACATATGAGTCCTATGGCTTTAAATAGAAAGACCTGGGAAGGAAAAAAGAAAGAGCCCTGTTAGCCTGATCATGAACAGAGGTGGTCTATTCTGTTTCTTTCCCACTTCCAATTTCTATACAAAGAGAAAAGAAAACGATGTTCTGTATACCATTCTTTAGACCAACATTTCTCCAGAGAGAGCAAGGTGTTCCTATTTCCACTGCAATTTCCACAAATCTCCATAAACAGCGAGGCCTCTAAGCTACCATTAGGTCCCTGGGAGGTTGGATATCCTTGTGTGAGAGGGTCCAATCCTAGGTTCTGTTCCCTGTGGTTTCCCATATGTAAGGTCTGCCTTTGTTTCTTGGTCAGCTTGGAAGGTGAGGGAAGGAAGAAGGGAAGGAAAGTCACAATTCCAGGAAAATTCCCAGGTCAAAGATGCATTGTGCTGTTCGTGTCCTTATCTGATAGTGCCTGAAACACCAGTCCCAACAGAATCACAGAAGGCTCTGTCTACCTGAAATTACCTTAAACATCGTTGCAAAGGCTTCATGGAGAGTGAAATTCTGCATGATTGCTACCCTTAAATAAAGAGCCCTGGTCAGCACTCCTTGTCATCATTAGTTAACGCTACATGCCATAGTCATGGGGAGAGTGATGATGAGCATCTCGATTTATTCAGATGAAAATGAACGGCCAATATAGATGGCTTGCCTTGCCCACTATAGCATACCTGTGGAAGGAGCCGAGATACCTTTTAAGGGCTAGTGGATAAAGATGATTATGAAGATGATGATAAAGAAGATGATTTCCCAATGAAAATGTAAGCAGACCAAGGGAAATATCCTATGGCTGCAGTCATATGTGGCAAGTGAGGGATATCACGGACAGGAGTAGTAGTAAGTGAAAACGGAAGGAGAAGAAGTCAGACAGGGAGACGCACCAGGAGAGACTCAGGACTTTGGGGACCTAGCTGAGGGTTACAGGAGGATAAGTCCTGCCATAAAGAGGGAAGTTCTTAATGGGTATGGAGTTGGTGTGGCATTATATGAGGATGAGCACTTTGAGGTTTATGCAACTAATGAATCAGGGAACACTATGTCAAAAAACGTAGGATGGGTGAAAGGCTGGCTTGCCGAATATAAGAAAATATAGTGAATAAAAAGCAAATAGGTCATTTCACGTGGAGATGAAGAAAGAAAGAGAAGAGAAAAGAATTCTAGTTTCATTATCTTACTGACTAAAATTGTATGCAATTGGTTTCCTATAAGGACCTTATGTGAATTGGGTCATTGGGCATTGTAAATTAGAGTCTTTCCTCATCCTATATTTTGGGAATAGATGAGAAAAGCCGTCATGACCTTTAAATGTCTCCAATTGTGGACAGGGAATTGATTTGAACCTGGCTTTCTGTGTGTTGGGAAATGTTTGAGGACTGCTTCAAAAACCTCAAAAGCTGCTTCACAAGTCATTACCTGAGACATCAGATATGTATGACTCATGATCTTCTCATGGTAGTGTGTATGTATCTTGGAATTTATCCTTTACACTCCGGTACTGGATTTGCAGCGATTTCTGTGTAGGGGTCTTTTAGGTAATATTGTTTAAATAATTAGTTAATTATTTAACTAATTCTTGATAGGTAAGGAGTTAACATATCCAGTTTGGAAGGTTTGATACTTTGATTCTGTAAGCTTTTGTTTTTTATGTTATTTTCTCTGAATTCTGATTCCATGAGTGCTATTCCTCACTTGCACCCTAACTTCTGAGGGACTCCTTTAAGAGTGTGTGTGTGTGTGTGTGTGTGTGTGTGTGTGTGTGTGTGTGTGTGAGTGAGTGTGTGGGTGTGGGCGTGTCTGTTTCACAAAATGAAAAAACACTAAAAATGATATTTTTATCATTTTGATAAAATGATAAAATAATCTATTACAGATCAAAATTCACCTTCCAAAACAGTGGAAAATCACATTACATACCGTTCGGCCAAATTTCCTGCATTGAATGTCCCATTTGATCCACTTTTAGAAATGTTGATTCTGACTACCCTGCCTGGAACAAACACCAATTTTTCTGTGCCTGGTTAGAGTCTAATTGCCTGTCGCTCTTTCTTGATTTTTCACATGTTTCTTTGCTTCCATGAGTGAGTGAAATCGTATGGGAGTTGTCTTTTTGTGACTGACAGATATGACACAGCCCAATGCTCTCTCCCGTTCTGCCACATGTCACAAGGAGCAAGAATGCCTTCTTGCTTATGGCTCCATAAGAGTCGGCATTGCATTTGGACTACAGGGAGATGGTAGAAGTGTCTGGGAGATCCAGGCCTGTCTTCAGCCATCAGCACAACCAGAAGATGGGCATATAAATGTAAACATGGCAAAAATGGACCTGACCCTAGAAATCACACTCCACAGCATAAGAGAGAAGCAGTCACAGAGACCATGGGAGAAGGGTGTAGACAGGGCTTAAGCGAGAATTGGACGGTTGGTGCTTCAGAGGGCATGGAGTCATGTCCGAAGCCAAAGTCCCAGGGGAGAGGAGCACACTTAGAACCCACAATTTGAATGTTGACCCATAGCTGTTGGCAGAGTAAAGGAGAGTGTCTGAAGGACACGAGTTCTTGCAACCCAAGGACTTAAGGCCCGGGAATTCCAGATCAGAATGATTGGCGGACATAGACTCCAGAGAACACTGTATATCTCCTGGAGAGGACACCAGCAAGCAACCAGGGGCAAACAGCCTGGAACCATGAACAGAGACAATAACTGTTGACACCATGGTAAGATTATTATTTCTTTGGGTGCATTGGTGATGGGCAGTGTTGGTGGAGGTGCCTCGAAGCGTGCCAAAGATACATGGGCTCTACCACCGCCAGCCTCAAGAGTGAGAAGTGGCCACAGGCAGGACGGTGAGGACATTAGATGCCCAACCTGCAATCATGGATTCCCAAACTTGGAACACTGCAGGGACTGCCTTCTTCAGGTCATGTTGCTTAGTCCCAGGAGAACAGAAAATCCTGCAGGAGACTAGAAGAAAGCTCTGCCACATCTTCTCATCTTGGCCACAGAATTCAGCAGGCCTTAATTTTTGTGGAGTGTGTTGAAAATCACGTTTCACAGGCACACCAGACCAACGAAGCTAAACCTCACCATTTTTGTCCCAGACACCACACACTCTGAATGGAAGGCAAGGAGAGCATCCACAGGGGATGAGCTCACAGGAGAGTGGACAGCCAAACACAACCCCAGAGGGCATGTCACACACACCTGAGACTCTCTCAAGTGCCAGCCCTGGGCACTCCATGAGCTCTTCTTTCTAAGAAATTAACTTCAGTGTAGATAACAGAAGGCGCGTTTCAAATACAGAGAAGACGGAGACCTTTTTTAGATTCACGTTGTATTCCTGAAACTGGCCCGAAAGCCTTTTCAGATGGCCTCACATGGGGATTGGTTCTATTCCAACATGCTCTTTGCTTCCTCCTGTGAGATCCAAACAGATGAGTCCACCCTGGCCTTAAGCATCTAGGGTGTAGGGTCTGCCTTTAATGTTTGCTGAGCTGGGAATATTGGGAGGCATTCATGGCACGATTTCTGGAGATGCAAGAAGAACTCGTATCCTTACTGTTGAAGACCCCAGACCTGTCTTTGGTATGGTTGCAGGTGTTAACTCGGAGTTTTCCTCAGAGGGCTGAGGGCGCTTTTCTGGTCAGAAGCATCTTGATATGATGTGAGGACCATGAATATGTGTATGGCGTGGAGTCCCCCGTGTGACGTTGCTTGTACTCCTGACTGTTTCTTGACCTTACGTGGGTAAGATGGAAATGTAGATTCCTGCCACTCTCAGGAGTCCAGAGGGGTGTTGGTGACAGTCCCGCCCAAAGACTACAAATCCAGCCATGGCCAAGGTGACCCTAAATCGCTTCACATACTGTCTTGGGGAAATACCCAGGCGGCTGCAGTGGATTGGAGTGATTTTGATACTCCTGGCTGACCCAGAACTACTCCAGCCAGATGAAGTGTTGAGGCATTGTTTGGTGAGGAGTGGTTGCTAGGACCTCAGAGCTTTGTGACGTCACAGAAGCTGACTTCACTGAAGCAGCAATCCCATTCTCATGACATATGAGTCCTATGGCTTTAAGTAGAAATAATTGGGAAGGAGCAAGAAAGAGCCCTGTTAGCCTGATCATGAACTCATGTGGACTTTTATGTTTCATTCCCACTTCCACATTCTATACAAAGAGAAAAGAAAACAATGTTCTGTAAACCATTCTTTAGACCAACATTTCTACAGGGAGAGCAAGGTGTTCCTATTTCCACTGCAATTTCTAAAGATCTCAAACCACCGTGATGCCTCTTTTCTACCATTATGTCTCTCAGAGGTTTGATATCCTTGGGTGAGAGGGTCAGTTCTTAGCTTCTGGTCCCTTTGGTTTCTCAGGTGTAAGGTCTGCCTTGGTGCTTGGTCAACTTTTAAGGTGAGGGTAGGAAGAAGGGAAGTAAAGTCGTAATTCCAGCAAAATTGCCAGGGCAGGGATGCATTGTGCTGTCCGTGTCCTTATCTGGTAGTGTCCTGAAACTCCAGTCCCAAGGGATGAAGGCTCTGTCTACCTGACATTACCTTAAACACCGTTGCAAAGGCTTCATGGAGAGTGAAATTCTGCATGATCGCTACCCCGGAAGAAAGAGCCCTGGTCAGCACTCCTTGTCATCATTAGTTAATGCTACATGCCATTGTCATGGGGAGAGCCATGTTGAGCACCTCTCTTTATTCAGATGAAAAGGAACAGCCAAGATCGATGGCTTGCCATGTCCACTACAGCATCACTGTTGAAGGAGCCGAGATACCCTTTTAAGGCCTAGTATATAAAGATGATTATGAAGGTGATGATAAAGAAGATGATTTCCAAATGAACATGCAAGCATACCAAGGGAAATATCCTATGGCTTCACTTCTATGTGGCCCATGAGGAATACCATGGACATGAATAGAAGTAATGGAAAACGGAAGGAGAAGAAGTCAGACAGGGAGACGCACCAGGACAGACTCAGGACTTTGGGGACCAAGCTGAGGGTTACAGGAGGATAAGATGCCATAAAGAGGGAACTGGATAATGGGTATGGAGGTGGTTTGGCATTTATGAGGATGAGCACTTGTTGGTATACGCAATTAAAGAATCAGGGAACACTATGTCAAAAACGTAGGATGGATGAAAGCCTGGCTTGCGATTATAAGAAAATATAGTGAATAGTAAGCAAACAGGTCATTTCACGTGGAGATGAAGAAAGAAAGAGAAGAGAAATTAATTCTAGTTTTATTATCTTACTGATTAAAATGGTATGCAATTGGTTTCCTATGAGGTCCTTATGTGAATTGGGTCTTTGGACAATGTAAATTAGAGTGTTCCCTCTTCCTACATTTTGGGAATAGATGAGAAAAGCCGACATTAGCATTAAATGTCTCGAATTGTGGTCCAGGAAATTGATTTGAACCTGGCTTTCTGTATGTTGGGAGATGTTTGAGGACTGCTTCAAAAGCCTCAAAAGCTGCTTCAAATGTCATTACCTGAGACGTCATAGATGTATGACCATTGATCTTGTCATGGTAGTGCGTATGTGTCTTGGAATTTATCCTTTTCTCTCTGGTATTGGATTTCCTGGCAGACTTCTCTGTACGGGTCTTTTAGGTAATGTTGTTTAAATAATTACCTAATTAGTTAATTAATTCTTGATAGGTAAGGTGTTAACGTATCCAGTTTGGATGGTTTGTTACTTTGATTCTGTAAGCTTTGTTTTTTATGGTACATTCTCTGAATTTTGATTCCATGAGTGCTATTTCTCACTTGCTCCCTAACTTCTGAGGGACTCCTTTAAGAGTGTGTGTGTGTGGGGGGGGGGGTGTCTGTTTTACAAAACGCTAAAAATGATATTTTAAGTGATATGAAGCTGCTCTATTCCAAATCAGAATTAACCTTCTAAAACAGTGGAAACTCACGTTACACACTAATTGGTCAAATTATGTGTATTGAATGTCCCATTTGATCCACTTTTAGAAATGCAGATTCTGAATACCCTGCTTGGAACAAACACCAAATTTTGTGTGCCAGGTTAGAGTCTAATTGCCTGTCCCTCTTTCTTGATTTTTCACATGTTTCTTTGCTTCCATGAGTGAGTGAAATCGTATGGGAGTTGTCTTTTTTGTGACTGACAGATATGACACAGCCCAAAGCTCTCTCCCGTTCTGCCACATGTCACAAGGAGTAAGAATGCCTTCTTGCTCATGTCTCCCTAAGTGTCTGCAGTGCATTTGGAGTACAGGGAGATGATAGAAGTGTCTGGGAGCTCCAGGCCTGTCTTCAGACATCAGCACCACCAGAAGATGACCATATCAATGTATACATGGCAAAAATGGACCTGACCCTAGAAATCACACTCCACAGCATAAGAGAGAAGAAGTCACAGAGACCATGGGAGATGGGGGAAGACAGGGCTTATGGGAGAATTGGGTCGTTGGTGCTTCAGAGGGCAGGGAGGCATGTCTGAAGCCCAAGGCCCAGGGGAGTGGAGGACACTTAGAACCCACAATTTGAATGTTGACCCATAGCTTTTGGTGGAGAAAAGGAGAGTTTCTGAAGGACACGAGTTCTTGAAACCCAAGGACTTGAGGCCCAGGGATTCCATCAGCGTGCTTTGCGGACATAGACTCCAGGGAACAATGTGTATCTCCTGGAAAGGACACTAGCAAGCAACCATGGGCAGACAGCCTGGAACCATGATCATAGACAATACCTTTTGTCACCGTGGTAAGATTATTATTTCTTTGGGTGCATTGTTGATGGTCAGTGTTGATGGAGGTGCCTCGATGGGCGCCAAAGATACTTGGGCTCTACAACCGCCAGCATCAAACTGAGAAGTCGCCACAGGCAGGACGTTGAGGACATTAGATGCCCAACCTGCAATCACGGATTCCCAAACTTGGAACACTGTTGGGACTGCCTTCTTCAGGCCATGTTGCTTAGTCCCAGGAGAACAGAAATTCCTGCAGGGGAGTAGAAAAAAGCCCTGCCCACATCTTCTCATCTTGGCCACAGAATTCAGCAGGCCTTAAGTTTTGTGGAGTGGGTTGAATGCCATGTTTCACAGGCACACCAGATCAACGAAGCTTAACATCACCATTTTTGTCCCAGACACCACACACTCTGAATGGAAGTCATGGAGAGACTCCACAGAGGACGAGCCCACAGGAGAGTGGACAGCCAGAACACAACTCCAGAGGGCATGTCACACACACCTGAGACTCTCTCAATTGCCAGCCTTGGAAACTCCATGAGCTCTTCTTCCTAAGAAATTATCTTTAGGGTAGATAACAGAAGGTGCTTTTCAAATACAGAGAAGACAGGGACCTTTTGTAGATTCACGTTGTATTCCTGAAACTGGCCCAAAAGCCTTTTCAGATGCCTTCCCATGGGTATTGATTCTCTTCCTACATGCTCCTTGCTTGCTCCTGTGAGCTCCAAACAGATGAATCCGTCCTGGTCCTAAGCTTCTAGGGTGTAGGGTCTGCGTTTAATGTTTGGTCAGCTGGGAAAATACGGAGGAATTTATGGCATGAATTCTAGAGATGCAAGAAGAACTCGTGTCGTCACTGTTGAGCACTCCACACAGGTCTTTGGTAAGGTTGCGGGTGTTAACTCTGAGCTTTCCTCGGAGGGCGGGGGCGCTTTTCCTGGTCAGACACATCCTGATAGGGTTTGAGGACCATGAACATGTGTATGTCGTGGAGTTCCCTGTGTGAGATTGCTTGTACTCCTGACTCTTTCATGACATTCCGCGGGTAACATGGAATTATGGATTCTTGCCCTCTCAGGTGTCCAGAGGGGTGGTGGTGACAGTCCCGGCCAAAGACTACAAATTTGGCCATGGAGAAGATGACCCCAAATCGCTTCACACACTGTCTTGGGGAAATACCCAGGCGACTCCAGTGGTTTGGAGTGATTTTGATACTCCAGAACTACTCCGGCCAGGTGAAGTGATGAGGAATGGTTTTGTGAGGAGTGGTTGCTAGGACATAAGAGCTTTGTGACATCACAGAAGCTGACTGCACTGAAGCAGCAATCCCATTCTCATGACTTATGAGTCCTATGGCTTTAAGTAGAAGGACCTGGGAAGGAACAAGAAAGAGCCCTATTAGCCTGATCATGAACTCAGGGTTTTTTTTCTGTTTCTTTCCCACTTTCTCATTCTATACAAAGAGAAAAGAAAACGATGTTCTGTATACCATTCTTTAGACCAACATTTCTCCAGGGAGAGCAAGGCATTCCTATTCCCACTGCAATTTCTAGAGATCTCAATCAACCGCGAGTCCTCTGGCTACCATCATGTCTCTGGGATGTTTGATATCCTTGGGTGAGACTGTGCATTCTTAGCTTCTGTTCCCTAAGGTTTCTGGGTGTAAGATTTGCCTTTGGTGCTTGGTCAGCTTTAAATTTGAGGGAAGGAAGAGGGGAAGTAAAGTCACAATTCCAGGAAAATTGCCATTGAAGAGATGCGTTGTGCTGTCCATGTCTTTATCTGCTAGTGTCCTGAAACACTAGTCATAGGGATGAAGGCTCTGTCTACCTGACATTACCTTATACACAGTTGCAAAGGCTTCATGGAGAGTGAAACTCTGCATGATCGCTACCCCGAAAGAAAGAGCCCTCGGCAGCACTCCTTATCATCATTAATTAATGCTACATGCCATAGTCATGGGGAGAGCCATGTATAGCAACGCTCTTTATTCAGAGGAAAATGATCGGCCAACATCCATGGCCTGCCATGCCCACTCTAGCATCACTGTGGAAGGAGTCGAGATACCCTTTTAAGGGCTAGTGGATAAAGATGGTTATGAAGATGATGATAAAAAAGGTGATTTCCAAGTGAAAATGCAAGCTGACCAAGGGAAATATCCAATGGCTTCACTCCTATGTGGCCCATGAGCAATATCATGGACATGAGTAGTAGTAAGGGAAAACGGAAAGAGAAGAAATCAGACAGGAAGACACACAAGGAGAGACTGAGGACTTGGGGACCAAGCTTAGGGTTACAGGAGATAAGTCCTGCCATAAGGAGGGAACTGGGTCATGGGTATGGAGGTGGTGTGGCATTATATGAGGATGAGCACTTGTTGGTATGTGCAACTAAAGAATCAGGGAACACTATGTCAAAAAACGTAGGATGGATGAAAGACTGGCTTGCCGAATATCAGAAAAAATATAGCAAATAGAAAGCAAAACAGGCCGTTTCACGTGGAGATGAAGAAAGAATGAGAAGAGAAATGAATTCTAGTTTTATTATCTTACTGATTCAAATGGTGTGCAATTGGTTTCCTATAAGGTCCTTATGTGAATTGGGTCTTTGGACATTGTCAATTAGAGTCTTCCCTCTTCCTACATTTTGGGAATAGATGAGAAAAGCTAACATTACCCTTAAATGTCTTGAATTGTGGACCAGGGAACTGATTTGAACATGGCTTTCTGTGTGTTGGGAGATCCTTAAGGACTACTTCTAAAGCCTCAAAAGCTGCTTCAAAAGTCATTACCTGAGACGTCAGATATGTATGACTCATGATCTTGTCATGGTAGTGCGTATTTGTTTTGGAATTTATACTTTTCTCTTGGTATTGGATTTGCTATCATACTTGTGTGGAGGGGTCTTTTAGGTAAGGTCGTTTAATAATTAATTAATGAATTAATTAATTCTTTATAGGTAAGGATTTAACTTATCCAGTTTGAATGGGTTGTTATTTTGAGTCTCTAAGCTTTGTTTTTTTTTTATGGTATTTTCTCTGAATTTTCCTTCCATGAGTGCTATTCCTCAGTTCCTCCCTAACTTCTGTGCGACCCTTTTAAGTGTGTGTAGTGTGTGTGTGTGTGTGTGTGTGTGTGTGTGTGTGTGTGTGTGTGTGTGTGTGTTTGTTTCACAAAACGCTGAAAATGATATTTTAAGAGATATGAAGCTGCTCTATTCCAGATCATAATTCACCTTCAAACACAGTGGAAACTCACTTTACACCCCATTCGGCTATAATTCCTGCATTGAATGTCCCATTTGATCCACTTTTAGAAAGGCAATTTCTGACTAGCCTGTCTGGAACAAACACCAAATTTTGAGTGTCTGGTTAGTGTCTCATTGCATGTCCCTTTTTCTTGCTTTTTCACATGTTTCTTTACTTCCATGAGTGAGTGAAACCGTATGGTTGTTGTCTTTCTCTAACTGACAGATATGACACAGCCCAATGCTCTCTCCATTTCTGCCACATGTCACAAGGAACAATAATGCCTTCTTTTTATTATTTTTTATTTGTTTATTTGTTTATTTACAGCATAACAGTGTTCATTGTTTTGGCATCACACCCAGTGCTCCATGCAGTATGTGCCCTCCCTATTACCCACCACCTGGTTCCTCAACCTCCCACCTCCCCCCCTTCAAACCCTCTGGTTGTTTTTCAGAGTCCATAGTCTCTCATGGTTCTTCTCCCCTTCCAGTTTCCCTCAATTCCCTCTCCTCTTCTTCTCCCCATATTCTCCATGTTATTTGTTATGCTCCACAAATAAGTGAGACCATATGATACTTGACTCTCTCCTTGACTTATTTCGCTCAGCATAATTCCTTTCAGTCCCGTCCATGTTGCTACAAAAGTTGGGTATTCATCCTTTTGATGGGGGCATAATATTCCATTGTGTATATGTACCATATCTTCCTTATCCATTCATCCGTTGAAGGGCATCTTGGTTCTTTCCACAGTTTGGTGACCATAGCCTTTGCAGGAATAAACATTGGAGTAAAGAAGGCCCGTCTTTTCACTACATCTGTATCTTTGTGGTAAATACCCAGCAGTACAATTGCAGGGTCATAGGGAAGCTCTATTCTTAATTTTTTCAGGAATCTCCACACTGTTCTCCAAACTGGCTGCAATAACTTTCATTCCCACCAACAGTGTAAGAGGGTTCCCTTTCTCCACATCCTCTCCAACACACGATGTTTCCTGTCTTGCTAATTTTGACCATTCTAAGTGGTGTCAGGTGGTATCTCAATGTGGTTTTAATTTGAATCTCCCTGATGGCTAGTGATGATGAACATTTTTCATGTGTCTGATAGACATTTGTATGTCTTCGTTGGAGAAGTGTCTGTTCATATCTTCTGCCCATTTTTGGATATGATTATCTGTTTTGTGTGTGTTGAGTTTGAGACGTTCTTTATAGATCCTGGATATCAACCTTTTGTCTGTACTGTCATTTGCAAATATCTTCTCCCATTCCGTGGGTTGCCTCTTTGTTTTGTGGACTGTTTCCTTTGCTGTGCAGAAGCTTTTGATCTTGATGAAGTCCCAAAAGTTCATTTTTGCTTTTGTTTCCTTGGCCTTTTGAGACATATCTTGAAAGAAGTTGCTGTGGCTGATATCGAAGAGGTTACTACCTATGTTCTCCTCTAGGATTCTGATAGATTCCTGTCTCACATTGAGGTCTTTTATCCATTTCGAGTTTATCTTTGTGTACGGTGTAAAAGAATGGTCGAGTTTCATTCTTCTACATATCACTGTCCAGTTTTCCCAGCACCATTTATTGAAGAGACTGTCTTTTTTCCATTGAATATTTTTTCCTGTTTTGTCGAAGATTATTTGACCATAGAGTTGAGGGTCCATATCTGGGCTCTCCACTCTGTTCCACTGGTCTATGTGTCTGTTTTTATGCCAGTCCCACGCTGTCTTGGTGATCAAAGCTTTGTAGTAAAGCTTGAAATCGGGTAGCGTGATGCCGCCAGTTTTGTTTTTGTTTTTCAACATTTCCTTAGCAATTCGGGGTCTCTTCTGATTCCATACAAATTTTAGGATTATTTGCTCCAGCTCTTTGAAAAATACCGGTGGAATTTTGATCAGAATGGCATTAAAAGTATAGATTGCTCTAGGCAGTATAGACATTTTAACAATGTTTACTCTTCCAATCCAAGAGCATGGAAGAGTCTTCCATCTTTTTGTGTCTTCTTCAATTTCTTTCATGGGTGTTCTGTAGTTCCTCGAGTACAGGTCCTTTTTCTCTTGGGTTAGCTTTATTCCCAGTTATCTTATTGTTCTTGGTGCTATAGTAAATGGAATCGATTCTCTAATTTCCCTTTCTGTATTTTCATTGTTAGTGTATAAGAAAGCCACTGATTTCTGTACATTGACTTTTTATCCTGCCACGTTACTGAATTGCTGTATGAGTTCTAGTACTTTGGGATGGAGTCTTTGGGTTTTTCCATATAAAGAATCATGTCATCTGTGAAGAGAGAGAGTTTGACTTCTTCCTTGCCAATTTGGTTACCTTTTTTTTTCTCTTTGTTGTCTGAATGCTGTTGCTAGAACTTCTAATACTATGTTGAACAAGAGTGGTGAGAGTGGGCATCCTTGTCTTGTTCCTGATCTCAACGGGAATGCTGCAAGCTTTTCCCCATTGAGGATGATATTTGCTATGGTTCTTTCATAGATAGATTTTATGAAGTTCAGGAATGTTCCCTCTATCCCTATACTTTGAAGCGTTTTCATCAGGAAGGGATGCTGGATTTTGTCAAATGCTTTTTCTGCATCAATTGAGAGGACCATGTGTTTCTTCTCTCTTCTCTTATTGATTTGTTCTATCCCATTGATTGATTTGCGAATGTTGAACCAACCTTGCAACCCATGGATGAATCCCACCTGCTCATGGTGGATAATCTTTTGAATGTGCTGCTGGATCCTGTTTGCTAGAATCTTGTTGAGAATCTTTGCATCCATATTCATCAGTGATATTGGTCTGAAATTCTCCTTTTTGGTAGGGTCTTTGCCTGGTTTGGGGATCAGGGTAATGCTGGCTTCATAAAAGAGTCTGGAAGTTTTCCTTCTGCTTCAATTTTTTGGAACAACTTCGGGAGAATTGGTGTTATTTCTTCTTTGAAAGTTTGGTAGAATTCCCCAGGGAATCCGTCAGGTTCTGGGTTCTTGTTTTTTGGGAGGTTTTTGATCACTGCTTCAGTCTCGTTACTAGATATTGGTCTATTCAGGTTGTCAGTTTCTTCCTGGTTCAATTTAGGGAGTTTGTAGCTTTCCAGGAATGCTTCCATTTCATCTAGGTTGCTTAGCTTATTGGCATGTATCTGTTGGTAATAATTTCTGATGATTGTTTCTATTTCCTTGGTGTTAGTTGTGATCTCTCCCTTTTCATTCATAATTTCATTAATTTGGGCTTTCTCTCTTTTCTTTTGGATTAGTGTGGCCAATGGTTTATCGATCTTATTGATTCTTTCAAAAAAACAGCTTTTAGTTTCATTGATACGTTCTACTGTATCTCTCATTTCTACCTCATTGATCTCTGCTCTAATCTTGATTATTTCCCTTCTTGCATGTGGAGTTGGTTGGATTTGTTGTTGATTCTCCAGTTCTTTAAGGTGTAGAGACAGCTGGTGTATTCTGGATTTTTAGATTTTTTTTGAGGGAGGCTTGGATGGCTATGTATTTCCCCATTACTACTGCCTTTGCTGTATTCCATAGGTTTTGGACTGCAGTTTCTTCATTCTCATTGGTTTTATTGAATTGCTTAAGTTCATCTTTGATCTCCTGTTTGATCCAAGCATTCTTAAGCAAGGTAGTCTTTAGCTTCCAGTTTTTTGAGTTCCTTCTGAACTTTTCCATGTGATTGAGTTCCAGTTTCAAAGCATTGGGATCTGAGAATATGCAGGAATAATGTCAGTCTTTTGGTATCAGTTGAGTCCTGCTTTGTGATACAGTATGTGGTCTATTCTGGAGAAGGTTCCATGTGCACCTGAGAAGAATGAGTATTCTGTTGTTTTAGAGTGGAATGTTCTGTATATGTCTATGAGATCGATCTGGTCCAATGTTTCATTCAATGCTCGTATTTCTTTATTAATTTTCTGCTTCGATGATCTGTCTATTTCTGAGAGAGGCGTATTAAGATCTCCTACTATTATTGTATTCATATCAATATGACTATCTTGATTAATAGTTTTCTTATGTAATTGGGTGCTCCCATATTGGGGCCATAGATATTCACGATTGTTAGATCATCTTGTCGGATAGTCCCTTTAAGAATTATGTAGTGTCCTTCTGTATCTCTGACTACAGTCTTTAGTTTAAAATCTAATTTATCTGATATGAGAATCGCTACCCCAGCCTTCTTTTGAGGCCCATTGGCATGAAAGATGCTTCTCCATCCCTTCACTTTCAGTCTGGGTGTATCCTTAGGTTCAAAATGGGTCACTTGTAGACAAAATATGGATGGGTCCTGTCATTTTATCCAATCTGCAACCTTGCGTCGTTTTATGGGCGCATTTAGGCCCTTCACCTTGAGAGTGATAATTGAGGGATAGGTTTTTATTGACATCGTGTTGCCTTTGAAGTATTTCTGTCTGTAGATTGTTTCTATATTTCTGTTCAATGATATTCTTAGGATTTTTTCTCTTTTATAGAACCCCCCCTTAATATTTCCTGCAGTGTCAGCTTGGTGGTTGCATAGTCTTTTAAGCCTTGCCGGTCTTGGAAACTCTTTATCTCTCCATCCATTTTAAATGTCAGTCTTGCTGGATAGAGTATTCTTGGTTGCATGTTCTTCTCATTTAGTACTCTGAATATATTTTGCAAGCCCTTCCTGGCTTGCCAGGTCTCTGTGGAAAAATCTGACATTATTCTAATGGGCTTTCCTCTATATGTAAGGAGCTTCTTTGTCCTAGCTGCTTTTAACAGGGTCTCTCTTGAAACATAATTCCTCATTCTAACTATAAGTTGTCATGAGGACTTTTGAGAATCTAAAATCTTGGGAGGAAATCTCTCTGCCTCTAGCACATGAATGTTGTTTCCATTCGTGAGATTGGGAAAATTTTCATAGACAACTTGTCCCACTATAGTTTCTAGACTTCTTTCTTTTTCCTCCCCTTTAGGGATTCCAATAATTCTGACGTTGGAACGTTTCATGGCATCGTTTATTTCCCTGATTCTGTTTTCGTGGCTTCTGAGCTCTTTGTTCCAGGCTTCCTCCTGATCCTTTCTCTCTATCTGTTTGTCCTCCAGATCACTAATTCTATCTTCTGTCTCAGTTACTGTAGCTTTTAGAGAATTTAGATTAGATTGGAACTCATTGAGAGCATTTTGAACATCATCCCTGATGGCTTTCAGTTCTACCCTAACATTGTGAACATCATCCCTGGTGGCTTTCAGTTCTGCCCTAATCAATTCTGTTTGGTCATCCATGGCTTTTTTCAACCTAGCTATTGCCTGGATAATTGTTAGTCTGAATTCCTTTTCTGACATATTGTCTATGTCGATAACCATTAGCTCTGTTGCAGAAGGTCCATCCTCTGTATTTTTCTTCTGTTGGGTATTCCTCCTCCTAGTCATTTTGGTAAGAGATGACTGAACAGATGCAGCTGGACTTATCGATTGTGGTGCCGTCAATGTGCACCCTAGAACGCTTCTGTTCAATCAGGATTCCCCACCCAAATGAGATAAAAAAGAAAAGAAAAAGAAATAGAGAAGAAGAAAGAAAAAAAGGGGAAAGAAAAAAGGAAAAAAGAGAGAGAGAGAGAGAGGAAAAAAGGGGAAGATAAAAAAGAAGGCTCAGCCCAAATGGGCCACAAGGTAAGATTTATGAAGTATACAAACAAAAACAGACAAACAAAAAGACTGATAAAATTATATGACAAGAGAAAAAATATATATATATAACCAAAAAAAGGGGGGAAGAACCTCATCAGAAAGAACCACAAGTTTAAGATTTATTTATTATCAGGACAAACACAAATTCACAGAAACACTGACAGAAGGAAAAATTGGGAGAGTGGTTATAAATTCTCAGTGTGGGTGAGGAAGTTTATTTTGATTCTTCCTGAAGGTATCTTGATGTTTTTGTTAAGGGACTCAACCTTCCTCAGTTACAGGGGGATTAGAAACTGGTTTGCCTATAGGGGTAGCATTGATTGAAGAAAGGGGATTACCTTGAAGTTTAACTCTATATGTATAGTAGAAAATAAAAATTAAAAAAGAATAAACTAGACTAAACTAAGTTAAAATTTAAAAGGAATTAAAAAAATAGAAAAGCAAAAGAAAAACACGGGTGTATGTATCAAAAAGTTCAGGTTAGAGGGTTATTAAAGAATTTGATGTACTGGACATCTCAGTGTGGTGGTAAATAGGTTAAAATTTATATGTATGTATAAAAAAACGAACCAGAATATTGGTAAAGAGTTAAAAATAAAAGTTCTATTTATGAAGTAGTGGTGGTTGTTCTCTTTTAGTCTTTTTTTTTTTCTTCCTTCCTGGTTTGTTTTCTGGGGGAGGGTCCTGCCACGTGGGTTTTCAGACAATGATGTTCCCTAAGTTAGGTCCTCCTGCTCCCCTCAAGGGGGTGAGCTCTGAGGAAACTTTTTTTTTTTTCAGCCTTTTGTTCTCTTGGGGTTTTTATGTTCTTTCATATGCTTTCTCTTGCATTGACAGCTTTTGATGGTTTTTGGAGGTGTAGAGGAGAGTAAACTGCTCCCCGAACTCCCTCTCAGAGAGAAGCCTCAGAATGTTTTGCAAAAGCTGCTGGCAGAGTCGCTTCTGTGTCACTGTCCCTGGGGATGCAGGAGCTCCTTGTTGTACCCAAAACGAGGTCAGCGGTGGCTGTCTGGGCAGCTCCAGACCGCCAGATAGGTTCCAACAAAGATCGCACACTGAGATTTTCCCGCTGTCCCAGGCTGGGAATGTCTGTTTTTTCCGGATGCCAGAGCTCCAGGCTAGCACCTATGAGCACCTATCCCAAGGGAGGGTGTGGGACTCGTGCGTTTCTGGATTGCCACTGACCAGGTTCCCAGCTCTTCATGGAAGCCAGACCCCACTACTTCTCGGGCGTGCTGGCGTTCAGGTGCACTGGTGGCTCAAGGACAGAGACCTGATTTCTCCGCCGCACTCTCTCTGGCTCAGCACCAGGGGAGGCTGTCCTGGGTCCGGGGACTTAGGTCCCTGACCCTAACCTCCCAGGTTCCAACTATTACCCCCCACAATCCTTTGATCTTTGTTATTTGAGTGCTTTCAACCAGACTCCAAGTTAATGCTGGTCCCCAAACGCAGAGCACTCTCGTGTTGGGATATTACTTTCCAAACAGTCACCTCTGGTGGCTCTCACCCCCTTTTGTTTATCTTCCGATATCAGTCCGACGCTCCCAGTCTGATATACCTGCCACTGACGTCTTCTGCTCCTGTAGAGATCCAGACCTGTATAATTCTGATCACTGTCTGATTTCATGGGTGGTCGGAGTTCTTTGGTAGGAAATCAGTTCACTTTAGGTTACAGGTAGAAATGGTGCCTCCTCCTACTTCCCCGCCATCTTGACTCCTCAAGAATGGGTTCTTAATTATGGCTCCATAAGAGTCCACAGTGCATCTGGAAGAGAGTGAGACAGTAGAAGTGTCTGCGAGCTCAGGCATGTCTTCAGCCATCAGCAAAACCAGAAGATGACCACATCAATGTAAACATGGCATAAATTGACCTGAAGCCTAGAAATCACACTCTAGAGTGAAAGAGAGTGGAAGTCACAGAGAACATAGGAGAAGTGTGTAGACAGGGCTTATGGGAGAATTGAACGGTTGGTGCATCAGAGGGCAGGGAGCCAAAGACAAAGACAAAGGCCCAGGGGAGAGGAGCACACTTAGAACCCACAATTTGAATGTTGACCCATAGCTGTTGCGGGAGAAAAGGAGAGTGTCTGAATGACATTACCTCTTGCAACACAAGGGTCTTGAAGTCCAGGTATTCCAGATCAGCATGCTTTGCAGACAAAGACTCCAGAACTGCAACACACTGTGTATCTCCTGGAGAGGACACCAGCAAGGAACCAGGTACAGACATCTAAGAAATCATGATCACAGGCAATACCTCTTGACACCGTGGTAAGATTATTATTTATTTGTGTGCATTCATGATGGGCAGTGTTGGTAGAGATGCCTCGATGGGCGCAAAAGAAACTTGGACTATACGACCGCCAGCATTCAGACTGAGAAGTGGCCACAGGCAGGACGGTGAACACATTAGCTGCCCAACCTGCAATCACGGATACCCAAACCTGGAAAACTGTTGGGACTGCCTTCTTCAGGCAACGTTGCTTAGTCCCAGGAGAACAGAAAATCCTCTAGGGGACTAGAAGAAAGCCCTGCCCACATCCTCTCACCTGGCCACAGAATTCAGAAGGCCTTAAGTTTTGTGGAGTGGGTTGAAATTAGGTTTCCAGACACACCAGACCGACGAAGCTTAACCTCATATAGTTGGCCCAGACACCAAAAACTCTGAATGGAAGGCAAGGAGAGCCTCTGCAGAGGACGAGCCCACAGGAGAGTGGAAAGCCACAAAACAATCACAGAGGGCATGTCACACACACCTGAGACTCTCTCAAGTGCCAGCCTTTGGGCACTCCAGGAGCACTTCTTCCTAAGGAAATTATCTTCAGGGTAGATAACAGAATGCGGGTTTCGAATACAGAGAAGACAGAGACCTTTTGTAGATGCCACATTGTATTCCTGAAACTGGCCCAAAAGCCTTTTCCGATTGCTTCACATGGGTATTGGTTCTCTTCCAACAGGCTCCGTGCTTGCTCCTGTGGGCTCCAAACAGATGAGTACGTCCTGGGCCTAAGCGTCCAGGGTGTAGAGTCTGCCTTTAATGTTTTGTAGGCTGGGAAAATGGGGAAGCATTTATGGCATTATTTCTGGACATGCAAGAAGAACTCTTGACCTCACTGTTGAAGACTCCAGGCATCTCTTTTTTATGGTTGCGTGTGTTAACTCTGAGCTTTCCTCAGAGTTCAGGGGGCGCATTTCCTGGTCAGAAGCATCCTGATAGTGTGTGAGGACCATGAACATGTGTATGGTGTGGAGTTCCACACGTGAGGCTGCTTGTACTCCTGACTCTTTCTTGACCTTACATGGGTTAGATGCAATTGTGGATTCTTACCCTTCTGAGTAGTCCAGAGTGTCAGTGGTGACAATCACGAAAAAGTCTACAAAATCGGCCATGGAGAAGATGGCCCCAATACTCTCCACAAACTGTATTGGTGAAACACCCATGCGGCTACAGCTGTTTGGAGTGGTTTTGATATTCTTGGCTGACCCAGAACTACTCCAGCCAGGTGAAGTGATGAGTCGTGGTTTGGTGAGGAGTGGTTTCTAGGCCCTCACAGAATTGTGACTTCACTGAAGCTGACTTCACTGAAGCAGCAATCGCATTCTCATAACATATGAGTCCTATGGCTTTAAGTAGAAAGACATGGGAAGGAATAAGAAAGAGCCCTGTGAGCCTGATCATGAACTCAGGTGGCATTTTCTGTTTCTTTCCCTCTTCCACTTTCTATACAAAGAGAAAAGAAAATGATATTCTGTATACCGTCTTTAGACCAACATTTCTCCAGAGAGAACAAGTTGTTCCTATTTCCACTGCCATTTCTAGAGATCTCAATCAACAGCGAGGCTCCAAAAGGTCTCTGTAAGGTTTGATATCCTTGGGTGAGAGGGTCCATTCTTAGCTTCTGTTCCCTAATGTTTCTCGGGTGTAAGGTCTGCCTTTGGTGCTTGGTCATCTAGGAAGTTGAGGGAAGGAAGAAGGGAAGGAAAGTTACAATTCCAGGAAAATTTCCAGGGCAGGGAAGCGTTATGCTGTCAGTGTCCTTATCTGCTAGTGTCCTGAAACATCAGCCCTAAGGGATGAAGGCTCTGTCTACCTGACATTACCTTATATGTCGTTCAAAATGTTTCATGGAGAGTGAAACTCTGCATGATCTCTACCCCAAAAGAAGGAGCTCTGGTCAGCACCCCTTGACAGCATTGGTTAATGTACATGCCATAAACATGGGGAGAGCCATGTTGAGCAACGCTCTTTATTCAGATGAAAATGAACGGCCAACATCGATGGCCTACCATGCCCACTCTAGCATCACTGTGGAAGGATCCGAGATACCCTTTTAGGGGCTAGTGGATAAAGATGACTAAGAAGACGATGATAAAGAAGATGATTTCCAAATGAAAATGCAAGCAGACCAAGGGAAATATCCTATGGCTTCACTCATATGTGGCCCATGAGGAATACCATGGACATGAGTAGTAGTAAGGGAAAATGGAAGGAGAAGAAGTCAGAAAGGGAGACGCACCAGGAGACACTCAGGACTTTGGGGACCAGGCTGAGAGTTACAGGAGGATAAGACCTGCCACAAAGAGGGACCTGGTTAATGGGTATGGAGGTGGTGTGGCATTATATGAGGACGAGCACTTGGTGGTATATGCAATTAAAGAATCAGGGCACACTATGTCACAAAACATAGGATGGATGATAGGCTGGCTTGCCGAATATAAGAAAACATAGTGAATAGGAAGCAAAACAGGCCATTTCACATGGAGATGAAGAAAGAAAGAGAAGTGAAATGAATTCTCGTTTTATTATCTTACTGATTAAAATTGTATGCAATTGGTTTCCTATAAGGTCCTTTTGTGAATTGGGTCTGTGGATATTGTAAATTATAGTCTTCCCTCTTCCTACATTTTGGGTATAGATGAGGAAACCCGATATTACCATTAAATGTCTCGAATTGTGGAACAGGGAATTGATTTGAACCTTACTTTCTGTGTGTTGGGACATGCTTGAGGACTGCTTAAAAAGCTTTCATCTTTACCAGAGACGTCAGATATGTATGACTCATGATCTTGTCATGGTCGTGCGTATGTGTCTTGGAATTTATCCTTTTCTCTCCGGTATTGGTTTGCTGGCAGACTTGTGTGTAGGTGTCTTTTGGGTATGTTTGTTTAATTAATTAATTAATTAATTAATTAATTACTTCTTGATAGGTAAGGAGTTAACTTATCCAGTTTGTAGGTTTTGTTACTTTGATTCTCGGAGCTTTTGTTTTTTATGTTCTGTATACCATTCCTTAGATCAACATTTCTCCAGAGAGAGCAAGTTGTTCCTATTTCCACTGCAATTTCTAGAGATTTCAATCAACAGTGAGGTCTCTTTACTACCATTAAGTCTCTGGGAGGTTTGATATCCTTGGGTGAGAGGGTCCATTCTTATCTTCTGATCCCTATGGTTTCTCGGGTGTAAGGTCTGCGTTTTGTGCTTGGTTAGCTTGGATGGTGAGGGTAGGAAGAAGGTAAGGAAAGTCACAATTCCAGGAAAATTGCCAGGGCAGGGATGCGTTGTGCTGTCGGTATCCTTATCTGCTAGGTCATTAAACACCAGTCTGAAGGGATGAAGGCTCGGTCTACCTGACATTAACTTAAACACCAATGCAAAGGCTTTTTGAGAGTGAAACTCTGCATGATCGCTACCCGTAAAGAAAGAGCCCTGGGGAGAGGAGTCAAGATGGCCGAGAAGTAGCAGGCTGAGACTACATCAGGTAGCAGGAGATCAGCTCAATAACTTAACTAAACATTGCAAACTCCTGCAAATCCAATGCGAGTTTGAAGAAAAGAAGAACAGCAATTCTAGAAACAGAAAATCAACCACTTTCTGAAAGGTAGGTTTGGCAGAGAAATGAATCTAAATCGATGGGAAGATAGACTGCGTGGGAAGGGGCTCCCTGCAATCGGTGGAACAACGGAGTACAAAATCAGGAATTTTAAAAGTCTGTTCCACTGAGAGACATTGCTCCAGAGGCTAAACTGGGGTGAAACCCATGCAGGGTCAGCGTGGCCCCAGGTCCCTCAGGGTCACAGAAGGATCGGGGGTGTCAGAGTGTCACAGAGCTCGCAGGTATTAGAACAGAGAAGCCAGCTACAGAGAGTGAGCCGAGGACTGAACTCTCAGCTTGGGGTTACCTTGAACTGGTCACGGGCTGGGTGATCTTGGAGCGCGGCTAGAGGCTGGGAATACTTTAGTGATTGGATGCTGTCCTCTGGGGGCGCACTGAGCAGTGGGGCCCCAGGCTCTCGGCTCCTCCGGGCCAGAGACTGGGAGGCCGCCATTTTCTTTCCCGTCCTCCAGAACTCTACAGAAAGCGTTCAGGGAACAGAAGCTCCCAAAAGCGAACCCGAGCCTATTACTTAGTCTGGCCCCCAGTAAGGGCAGTGCAATCCCGCCTCGGGCAAAGTCAGTTGAGAGTCACTACAACAGGCCCCTCTCCCAGAAGATCAACAAAATATCCAGCCAGGACGAAGTTCATCTATCAAGGAAAGCAGGATCAATTCCTAAGACAGAAGCTCAATTCCAGAGGAGAAGAAAGCAAAGCACGGAACTTAAGGCTTTCTCCCCATGATTCTTTAGTCTTGTGGTTAATTCAATTTTTTATCTTTTTTCAATTTTTTTCTTTCTTTTTTCTTCTTCTGCTAAATTTTTTAAAACTTTTACCCTTCTCTTTTTTAACGTTTTTTGACTAGTTTATTTAAATGTATTTATATTTTCTTTCTTTTTTATACTTTTTCTTTATTTGTTTTATTTTTTAAATTTTTTTTCATTGTTTTCTGAACCTCTTTTTATACCCTTTCCCCCCACAACAATTTGGAGTCTCTTCTGATTTGGTTACAGCGCATTTTTCTGGGGTCTTTGCCACCCTTTTAGTATTTTATTTGATCCTTCATATCCTCTTACATGGACAAAAGGTCAAGGCGGAAAAAATGACCACAAACAAAAGAACAAGAGGCAGTACTGAAGGCTAGGGACCTAATCAACACAGACATTGGTAATATGTCAGATCAAGAGTTCAGAATGACGATTCTGAACGTTCTAGCCGGGCTTGAAAAAGGCGTGGAAGATATTAGAGAAACCCTCTCTGGAGTTATAAAAGCCCTTTCTGGAGAAATTAAAGACCTAAAATCTAACCAAGTAGAAATCAAAAAAGCTATTAATGAAGTGCAATAAAAAATGGAGGCTCTCACTGCTAGGATAAATGAGGCAGAAGAAAGAACTAGTGATATAGAAGACCAAATGACAGAGAATAAAGAAGCTGAGCAAAAGAGGACCAAACATCTACTGGACCATGAGAAGAGAATTCGAGAGATAAGTGACACCATGAGATGAAACAACATTAAAATAATTGGGATTCCAGAAGAAGAAGAAAGAGAGGGGAGCAGAAAGTCTATAGGAAAGAATTATTAGAGAGAATTTCCCTAATATGAAAATGGGAACAAGCATCAAAATCCAGGGGTGGGGCGCCTGGGTGTCTCAGCGGTTTAAGCCTCTGCCTTTGGCTCAGGTCATGATTTCAAGGTCCTGGGAACGAGCCCCGCATAGGGCTCTCTGCTCAGTAGGGAGCCTGTTTCTCCCTCTCTCTCTGCCTGCCTCTCTACCTACTGTGACCTCTCTGTGTCAAATAAATAAATAATATATTAAAAATCCAGGAGATGCAGAGAACCCCCCTCAAAGTCAACAAGAATAGGTCCACATCCCACCACCTAATAGTAAAATTTATAAGTCTTAGTGACAAAGAGAAAATCCTGAAAGCAGCCCGGGAAAAGAAGTCTGTAACATACAATGGTAAAATTATTAGATTGGCAGCAGACTTATCCAAAGAGACCTGGCAGGCCAGAAAGAGCTGGCATGATATATTCAGAGCACTCAACGAGAAAATTATGCAGCCAAGAATACTCTATCCAGCTAGGCTATCATTGAAAATAGAAGGAGAGATCAAAAGTTTCCAGGACAAACAAAAACTGAAAGAATTTGCAAACACCAAATCAGCTCTACAGGAAATATTGAAAAGGGTCCTCTAAGCAAAGAGAGAGCCAAAAAGTAGTAGATCAGAAAGGTACAGAGACAATATACAGTAACAGTCACCTTACAGGCTAATAATGGCACTAAATTCATATCTCTCAATAGTTACCCTGAATGTTAATGGGCTAAACAGGGTATCAGAAAGGATAAAAAAACAAAACCCATCAGTATGTTGCCTACAAGAAACTCATTTTAGACGCGAAGACACCTCCAGATTTAAAGTGAGGGGGTGGAAAACAATTTACCATGCTAATGGGCAGCAGAAGAAAGCCGGGATGGCAATCCTTATATCAGATCAATTCGATTTTAAGCCAAACACTATAATAAGAGATGAGGAAGGACACTATATCCTAATCAAAGGGTCTGTCCAACAAGAAGATCTAACAATTTTAAATATCTATGCCCCTAACATGGGAGCAGCCAACTATATCAACCAATTAATAACAAAATCAAAGAAACACATCAATAATAATAAAATAATAGTAGGGGACTTTAACACTCCCCTCACTGAAATGGACAGACCATCCAAGCAAAAGATCAACAAGGGAATAAAGGCCTTAAATGACACACGGTACCAGATGGACATCACAGTTATATTCAGAACACTTCATCCCAAAGCAACAGAATACACATTCTTCTCTAGTGCACATGGAAACTTCTCCAGAATAAATCACATCCTGGGTCACAAATCAGGTCGCATCTGGCATCAAAAGATTAGGATCATTCCCTGCATATTTTCAGACCACAATGCTCAGAAGCTAGAACTCAATCACAAGAGGAAAGCTGGAAAGAACCCAAATACATGTAAACTAAACAGCATCCTTCTAAAGAATGAATGGGTCAACCAGGAATTTAATGAAGAATTGAAAAATTTCATGGAAACAGGTGTTAATGAAAACACAACGGTTCTAAATCTGTGGGACACAGCAAAGGCAGTCCTGAGAGGAAAATATATAGCGGTACAAGCCTTTCTCAAGAAACAAGAAAGGTCTCAAGTACACAACCTAACCCTAAACATAAAGGAGCTGGAGAAAGAACAGGAAAGAACCCCTAAACACAGCAGGAGAAGAGAAATCATAAATATCAGAGCAGACATCTATGAAATAGAAACCAAAAAAACAATAGAAAAAATCAATGAAACTAAGAGCTGGTTCTTTGAAAGAATCAATAAGATTGATAATACCCTGGCCAGGCTTATCAAAAAGAAAAGAGAAAGGACCCAAATAAATAAAATCATGAATGAAAGAGGAGAGATCACAACAAACACCATAGAAATACAGACAATTATAAGAACATATTATGAGCAACTCTACACCAACAAATCTAACAATCTGGAAGAAATGGATGCATTCCTAGAGACATATAAACTACCACGACTGAACCAGGAAGAAATAGAAAACCTGAACAGGCCCATAACGAGTAAGGAGATTGAAACAGTCATCAAAAATCTCCAAACAAACCAAAGCCAGGGCCAGATGGCTTCCCAGGGGAATTCTTCCAAACATTTAAAGAAGAACGTATTCCTCTTCTCCTGAAACTGTTCCAAAAAAGAGAAATGGAAGGAAAACTTCCAAACTCATTTTATGAGGCCAGCATCACCTTGATCCCAAAACCAGACAAGGATCCCACCAAAAAAGAGAACTACAGACCAATATCCTTGATGAACACAGACGCAAAAATTCTCTCCAAAATACTAGCCAATAAGATTCAACAGTACATTAAAAGGATTATTCACCACGATCAAGTGGGATTTATTCCAGGGCTGCAGGGTTGGTTCAACATCCGCAAATCAATCAATGTGATAGAACCCATTAATAAAAGAAAGAACAAGAACCATATGATATTCTCAATAGATGCTGAAAAAGCATTTGACAAAGTACAGCATCACTTCCGGATCAAAACTCTTCAAAGTGTAGGGATAGAGGGCACATACCACAATATTGTCAGACATCTATGAAAAATCCACTGCCAATATCATTCCCAATGGAGAAAAACGGAAAGCTTTTCCACTAAGGTCAGGAACACAGCAGGGATTTCCATTATCACCACTGCTATTCAACATAGTACTAGAAGTCCTAGCCTCAGCAATCAGACAACAAAAGGAGATTAAAGGCATCCAAATTGGCAAAGAAAAAGTCAAACTATCACTCTTCGCAGATGATATGATACGATATGTGGAAAACCCAAAAGACTCCACTCCCAAATTTCTAGAACTTGTACAGGAATTCAGTAAAGTGTCAAGATATAAAATCAATGCACAAAAATCAGTTGCATTTCTGTACACCAACAACAAGACTGAAGAAAGAGAAATTAAGGAGTCAATCCCATTTACAATTGCACCCAAAACTATAAGATACCTAGGAATAAACCTAACCAAAGACGCTAAGCATCTATACGCAGAAAACTATAAAGTACTCATGAAAGAAATTGAGGAAGACACAAACAAATGGAAAAATGTTCCATGCTCCTGGATTGGAAGAATAAATATTGTGAAAATGTCTATGCTCCCTAAAGCAATCTACACATTTAATGCGATCCCTATCAAAATACCATCCTTTTTTTTTCAAAGAAATGGAACAAATACTCCTAAAATTTATATGGAACCAGAAAAGACCTTGAATAGCCAAAGGAATATTGAAAAAGAAAGGCAAACTTAGTGGCTTCACAATTCTGGACTTCAAGCTCTATTACAAAGCTGTCATCATCAAGACAGCATGGTACTGGCATAAAAACATAGATCAATGGAACAGAATAGAGAGCCCAGAAATAGACCCTCAACTCTATGGTCAACTAATCTTCGACAAAGCAGGAAAGAATGTCCAATGGAAAAAGACAGCCTCTTCTATAAATGGTGCTGGGAAAATTGGACAGCTACATGCAGAAAAATGAAATTGGACCACTTCCTTATACCACACACGAAAATAGACTCCAAATGGATGAAGGACCTCAATGTGAGGAAGGAATCCATCAAAATCCTTGAGGAGAATGCAGGCAGCAACCTCTTCGACCTCAACCGCAGCAACATCTTCCTAGGAACATCGGTAAAGGAAAGGGATGCAAGGGCATAAATGAACTATTGGGATTTCATCAAGATCAAAAGATTTTGCACAATAAAGGAAACAGTTAACAAAACCAAAAGACAACTGACAGAATGGGAGAAGATATTTGCAAACGACATATCAGATAAAGGGCTAGTGTCCAAAATCTATAAGGAACATAACAATCTCAACACCCAAAGAACAAACAATCCAATCAAGAAATGAGCAGAGGACATGAACAGACATTTCTGCAAAGAAGACATCCAGAGGGCCAACAGACATATGAAAAAGTCCTCCACATCACTCGGCATCAGGGAAATACACATCAAAACCACAATGAGATACCACCTCACACCAGTCAGAATGGCTAAAATGAACAAGTCAGGAAATGACAGATGATGGCGAGAATGCAGAGAAAGGGGAACCCTCCTCCACTGTTGGTGGAATGCAAGCTAGTGAAACCACTCTGTAAAACAGCATGGAGGTTCCTCAACATGTTGAAAATAGAACTACGCTATGACCCAACAATTGCACTAGTGGGTATTTACCATAAAGATACAAACGCAGTGATCTGAATTGGCACGTGTAACCGAATGTTTATAGCAGCAATGTCTACAATAGCCAAACTACGGAAAGAACCTAGATGTCCATCAACAGATAAATGGATAAAGAAGAAGTCGTATATATACACAATGGAATACTATGCAGCCATCAAAAGAAATGAAATCTTGCCAATTGTGACGACATGGATGGACCTAGAGGGTATCATGCTTAGTGAAATAAGTCAATCAGAGAAAGACAACTATCATATGATATCCGTGATATGAGGACATGGAGATGCAACATGGGGGGTTAGGTGGACAGGAGAAGAATAAATGAAACAAGATGGGATTGGGAGGGAGACAAAACATAAATGACTCTTAACCTCACAAAACAAACTGGGGGTTGCTGGGGGGAGTGGGTTTGAGAGAGGGGGAGGCAGTTATGGACATTGGGGAGGGTATGTGCTATCGTGAGTGCTGTGAAGTGTGTAAACCTGGTGATTCACGGACCTGTATACCTGGGGATAAAAATACATTATATGTTTATAAAAAAAAAAAAAGAAAAAAGAGCCGTGGGCAGCACTCCTTGTCATCATTAGATAATGCTACATGCCATAGTTATAGGGAGAGCCATGTTGGGCAACTCTCTTTATTCAGATGAAAATGAACGGCCAACATCAATGGCCCGCCATGCCCAATCTCGCATCACTGTGGAAGGAGCCAAGATACCCTTTTAAGGGCTAGTGGATAAAGATGATTATGAAGATGATGATAAAGAAGATGATTTCCAAATGAAAATGTAAGCAGAACAAGGGAAATATCCTATGGCTTCACTCCTATGTGGCCCATGAGGAATACCATGGACATGAGTAGTAGTAAGGGAAAACGGAAGGAGAAGTCAGTAAGGGAGATGCACCAGGAGAGACTCAGGTCTTTGGGGACCAAGCTGAGGGTTACAGGAGGATAAGACATGCCATAAGGAGGGAACTGGTTAATGGGTATGGAGGTGGTGTGGCATTATATGAGGTCGAGCACTTGGTGGTATATGCAATTAAAGAATCAGGGCACACTATGTCACAAAACATAGGATGGATGATAGGCTGGCTTGCCGAATATAAGAAAACATAGTGAATAGGAAGCAAAACAGGCCGTTTCACATGGAGACAAAGAAAGAAAGAGAAGAGAAATGAATGCTCGTTTTATTATCTTATTGATTAAAATTGTATGCAATTGGTTTTCTATAAGGTCCTTAAGTGAATTCGGTCTTTGGACATTGAAAATTAGAGTCTTCCCTCTTCTTACATTTTGGGAATAGATGAGAAATGCTGACATTACCATTAAATGTCTCAAATTGTGGACCAGGGAATTGATTTGAACATGGCTTTCTGTGTTGGTAGATGTTTGAGGACTGCTTCAAAAGCCTCAAAACCTGCTTCAAAAGTCATTACCTGGGACGTCAGATATGTATGACTCATGATCTTGTCATGGTAGTGCGTATGTGTCTTGGAATTTATCCTTTTCTATCCAGTATTGGATTTCCTGGCAGACTTCTGTGTAGGGGTCTTTTAAGTAAGGCTGTTTAATTAATTGTTTAATTAATTAATTAATTAATGTTCAATAGGTAAGGAGTTAACTTATCCAGTTTGGACTGTTTGTTACGTTTATTATCTAAGCTTTTGTTTCTAATGGTATTTTCTCTGAATTTTGCTTCTATTAGTGCACTTTCCTACTTACTCCCTAAATTCTGTGGGACACATTGAAGTGTGTGTGTGTGTGTGTGTGTGTGTGTGTGTGTGTGTGTGAGTGTGTGTGTGTGTTTCACAACATGCTAAAAATGATACTATAAGAGATATGAAGCTGCTTTATTCCAGATCACAATGCACCTTTAAACACAGTGGAAACTCACTTTACATCCCATTCGGACATATTTCCTGCATTGAATGTCCCATTTGATCCACTTATAGAAAGACAGATTCTGACTACCCTGCCTGGAACAAACACCAAATTTTGTGTGCCTGGTTAGAGTCTCATTGCCTGTCCCTCTTTCTTGATTTTTTTCACAGGTTTCTTTACTTCCGTGAGTGCGTGAAATCGTATGGTAGTTGTGTTTCTGTGACTAACAGATAGGACACAGCCCAATGCTCTCTCCCTTTCCGCCACATGACAAAAGGAGCAAGAATGCCTTCTTGCTTATGGCTCCATAAGAGTCCGCAGTGCACTTGGAGGACAGGGAAATTGTAGAAGTGTCTGGGAACTCCAGGCGTGTCTTCAGCCAGCAGCACAACCAGAAGATGACCATATCAATGCAAACATGGCATAAATGGACCTGAAGTCTAGAAATCACACTCCACAGCGAAAGAGAGAAGAAGTTACAAAGACCATGGGAGAAGGGTATAGACAGGGCTTATGGGAGAACTGGATGTTTGGTGCTTCAGAGGGCAGGGAGCCATTGCCAAGACAAGAGCCCAGGGGAGAGGAGCAAACTTAGAACCCACAATTTGTATGTTGAACCATAGATGTTGGCGGGGAAAAGGAGAGTATTTGAATGACACGAGTTCTTGCAACCCAAGCGTCTTGAGGCCCGGGGATACCACATCAGCATGCTTTATAGACATAGACTACAGACAAAACTGTGTATATCCTGGAGACGACACCAGCAAGCAACCAGGTGCAGACAGATCATCTGGAAACAATGATCAGAGACAATAGCTGTTGACCGTGGTAATATTATTATTTCTTTGTGTGCATGGTGATGGGCAGTGTTGGTGGACATGCCTCGATGGGCGCCAAAGATACCTGGGCTCTACGACCGCCAGCATCTAGACTGAGTAGTGGCCACAGGCAGGACTGTGAGGACATTAGCTGCCCAACCTGCAATCATGGATTCCCAATCCTGGAACACTGTTGGGACTGCCTTCTTCAGGCCACGTTGCTTAGTCCCAGGGATCAGGAAATATTTCAGGAGACTAGAAGAAAGCCCTGCCCACATCCTCTCACCTGGCCACAGAATTCAGAAGGCATTAAGTTTTGGGGAGTGGTTTGAAAGTCACGGTTCACAGGCACACCTGACCCACGAGGCTTAACCTCACCATATTTGGCCCAGACATGAAACACTCTGAATCGAAGTCAAGGAGAGCCTCTGCAGAAGACGAGCCCACTGGAGAGTGGAAAGAACAACCCATGCCCAGAGGGCATGTCACACACACCAGAGAATCTCTCAAGTGCCAGCCTTTGGTCCCTCCCTGAGCTCTTCTTAAATTTCTTAAAGAAATTATCTTCAGAGTAGATAACAGAATGTGTGTTTCAAAGACAGAGAAGACACAGACCTTTTGTAGATTCATGTTGTATTCCTGAAACTTGCCCGAAAGCCTTTTCTGATGGCTTCACATGGGGATTGGTTCTCTTCCAACATGCTCCGTACTTGTTCCTGTGAGCCCAAACAGAAGAGTCCGCCCTGGGCCTAAGCTTCTAGCGTGAAGGGTCTGATTTTAATGATTTTAATGATTGGTAAGCTGGGAAAATTGGGAGGCATTTGTGGCACGATTTTTTGAGAATGCAAGAAGAACTCGTGTCTTCACAGTTGAAGACTCCAGACATGTCTTTGGTATGGTTGAGGGTATTAACTCTGAGCTTTCTTCGGAGGGCGGGGGTGCTTATACTAGTCCGAAGTATCCTGATACGGTGTGAGGACCATGAATATGTGTATGGTGTGGAGTTCCCCATGTGAGGCTATTTGTACTCCTGACTCACTCTTGACCTTACGTCGGTAAGATGGAATTGTGGATTCGTGCCCCTCTCAGGAGTCCAGAGGGGTGTTGGTGACAGTCACGGCCAAAGACTACAAATTCGGCCATGGAGAAGGTGACCCCAAATCTTCACAAACTGTCTTGGGGAAATTCCCATTAGCTCAAGCAGTTTGGAGTAATTTTGATACACCTGGCTGATGCAGAACTACTCCAGTCAGGAGAAGTGATGAGGTGTGGTTTGGTGAGGAGTGGTTGCTAGGACCTCTGTGCTTTGTGTCCTCACAGCAGGTTAGTTCACTGAAGCAGCATTCACATTCTCATGACATATGAGTCCTATGGCTGTAACTAGAAAGACCTGGGGAGGAACAAGAAAGAGCCCTGTTAGCCTAATCATGAACTCAGGTGGTCTTTTCTGCTTCTTTCCCACTTCCAATTTCTATACAAAGAGAAAAGGAAGAGATGTTCTGTATAGGATTCTATAGACCAACATTTCTCCAGAGAGAGCAATTTGTTCGTATTTCCACTGCAATTTCTAGAGATCTCAATCAACAGCGAGTCCTCTTGACTACCATTAGGTCTCTGGGAAGTTGGATATCCTTGGGTGAGAGGGTCCATTTTTAGCTTCTGTTCCCTATGGTCTCGCGGGTGTAAGGTATGCTTTTGGTGCTTGGTCAGCTTGGAAGGTGAGGGAACGAAGAAGGGAAGGAAAGTCACAATATCAGGAAAAATTGCCAGGGCAGGGATGCATTGTGCTCTCCGTGTCCTTATCTCCTAGTGTCTTGAAACACCAGTCCCAAGGGTTGAAGTATCTGTCTACCTGACATTACCTGAAACACCATTGCAAAGGCTTCATGGAGAGTGAAACTCTTCATGATCGCTACCCTTAAAGAGAGAGCCATGGTCAGCACACCTTGTCATCATTTGTTAATGCTACATGCCATAGTCATGTGGAGAGCCATGTTGGGCAAAGCTCTTTACTCAGATGAAAATGAACGGCCAAAATCGATGGCCTGCCATGCCCACTCTAGCATCACTGTGGAAGGAACAGAGATACCCTTTTAAGTGCTGGTGGTTAATGATGATTATGAAGATGATGAAAAAGAAGATGATTTCCAAATGAAAATGCAAGGAGACCAAGGGAAATATCCTATGGTTTCACTCATATGTGGCCCATGAGGAATACCATGGACATGAGTAGTAGTAAGGGAAAACGGAAGGAGAAGAAGTCAGTAAGGGAGATGCACCAGGAGAGACTCAGGACTTTGGGGACCAAGCTGAGGGTAACAGGAACATAAGAGCTGCCATAAGGATGGAACAGAATAATGGGTATGGAGGTGGTGTGGCATTATATGAGGATGAGCACTTGGTGGTATATGCAATTAGAGAATCAGGGAACACTATGTCAAAATACGTAGGATGGATGAAAGGCTGGCTTGCCGAATATAACGAAGTATAGTGAATAGAAAGAAAAACATGTCATTTCACGTGGAGATGAGGAAAGAAAGAGAAGAGAAATGAATCTATTTTTATTATCTTACTGATTAAAATTGTATGCAATTGGTTTTCCTATAAGGTCCTTATGTGAATTGGGTCTTTAGACATTGTAAGTTAGCGACTTCCCTCTTCCTACATTTTGGGAATAGATGACAAAAGCCGATATTACCATTAAATATCTCAAATTGTGGACCAGGGAATAGATTTGAACCTAGCTTTCTGTGTGTTGCGAGATGTTTGAGGACTGCTTCAAAAGCCTCAAAAGCTGCTTCAAAAGTCATTACCTGAGAGGTCAGATATGGATGACCATTGAACTTGTCATGGTAGTGCGTATGTGTCTTGGAATTTATCCTTTTCTCTCCGGTATTGGATTTGCTGTCAGACTTCTGTGTAGGGGTCTTTTAGATAACATTGTTTAATTCACAAATTAATTAAATATTTATGGATGGGTAAGGAGTTATCTTTTCCAGTTTGGATGGTTTGTTACTTTGATTCTCCAAGCTTTAGTTTTTTATGGTACTTGCTCTGAATTTTGCTTCCATGAGTGCTATTCTGAAGTGATCCCTAAATTATGGGGGACTCTTTTAACAGTGTGTGTGTGTGTGTGTAAGTGTGTGTGTGTGTGTTTCAAAAACGCTTTAAATGTCAATATCTGAGACGTCAGATATGTATGACTCATGACCTTGTCATGGTAATGCATATGTGTATTGGAATTTTTGATATTCTCCCCGGTATTGGATTTGCTGGTAGACCAAATAATTAATTAATTAATTCTTGATATGTAAGGAGTTAACTTATCCAGTTTGGGTGGTTTGTTACTTTACTTCTCTAAGCTTTTGTTTTTTTATGATATTTTCTCTGAATTTAATTCCATGAGTGCTATTCCTCATTTGCTCCCTAACTTCAGTGAGATCCTTTTAAGTGTGTGTGTGTGTGTGTGTGTGTGTGTGTGTGTGTGGTTTCACAAAACGCTTAAAACGATATTTTAAGAGATATGAAGCTGCTCTCTTCCAGATCACAATTCACCTTCAAACACAGTGGAAACTCATGTTCCATCCCGTCCGGCCACATTTCCTGCATTGAATGTCCCATTTCATCCACTTTGAGACACGAAGGTTCTGACTAGCCTGCCTGGAACAAACACCAAATTTTGTGTGCCTGCTTAGAGTCTCATTGCCTGTCCCTTTTCTTGCTTTTTCACATGTTTCATTACTTCTATGAGTGAGTGAAATCGTACGGTACTTGCATTTCTCTGACTGAGAGATATGACACAGCATAATGCTCTCTTCCTTTCTGCCACGAGGCACAAGGAACAAGAATCCGCTCTTGATTATGGCTCCATAAGAGTGGGCAGTGCATTTGGAGGACAGGGAGTTGGTAGAAGTTCCTGGAAGCTTCAGGCTTCTCTTCAGCCATCAGCACAACCAGAAGATGACCACATCCATGTAAACATGGCATAAATGGACCTGAAGCCTGGAAATCACACTCCACAGCGAAAAGAGAAGAAGTCACAGAGACCATGGGTGAAGGGAGTAGAGAGACCTTATGAGATAATTGGACGGTTGGTGCTTCAGAGGGCAGGGGTCCATGAACAAAGACAAAGGCCCAGGTGAGAGGAGCACACTTAGAACCCACAGTTTGAATGTTGACCCATAGCTGTTGGCAGAGGAAAGGAGAGTTCCTGAGGACACGAGTTCTTGCAACCCAAGCGTCTTGAGGCCCGGGGATTCCAGACCACCTTGCTTTTCAGACATAGACTCCAGCGAACATTGTATATCTCCTGGAGAGGACACCAGAAAGCATCCAGGTGCAGAAAGCCTGGAAACCATGATCAGAGACAATACCTGTTGACACCGTGGTAAGATTACTGTTTCTTTGTGTTCAGTTTTGGTGGGCAGTGTTGGTGGAGATGCCTGAATCGGCGCCCAAGATACTTGGGCTCTACGACCGCCAGCATCAAGAGTGAGAAGTGGCCAGAGGCAGGACGGTGAGCACATTAGCTGCCCAAACGGCATCACGGATTCCCATACCTGGAACAGTGTTGGAACTGCCTGAGTTAGGCCAAGATGCTTAGTCCCAGGAGAACAGAAAATCCTGCATGGGGACTAGAAGAAAGCCCTGCCCACATCCCCTCACCAGGCCACAGAAATCAGCAGGCCTTAAATTTTGTGGAGTGGTTTGAAAGTCACGTTTCACAGGAACACCATACTTGGCCCAGACACCAAACACCCTGAATGAAGGCAAGGAGAGCCTCTGCAGGGGACGAGCCCGCAGGAGAGTGGACAGCCACAACACAACACCAGAGGGCATGTCCCACACACCTGAGACCCTCTCAAGAACCAGCCCTTGGACACTCCATGAGCTCTTCTTCCTAAAGGAATTATCCTCAGGGTAGATAACAGAAGGCTCGTTTCAAATACAGAGAAGACAGAGACCTTTGGTCGATTCACGTTGTATTCCTGAAACAGGCCCGAAAGCCTTTTCTGATGGCTTGCCATGGGGACTGGTTCTCTTCCAAAATGCTCCGTGCTTGCTCATGTGAACGCCAAACAGATAAGGCCATCCTGGGCCTAAGCTACTATGGTGTAGGGTCTGCCTTTAATGTTTGGTCGGCTGGGAAAATTGGGAGGCATTTATGGCACGATTTCTGGAGATGCAAGGTGAACTCTTGTCCTCACTGTGGAAGACTCCAGATATGTCTTTGGTATGGTTGGAGGTGTTAACTCGGAGCTTTCCTCTGAGGGCGGGGGGGGCGATTTTCCTGGTCAGAAGCATCCTGAGAGGGGGTGAGGACCATGAACATGTGTATGGCGTGGAGTTCTCCATGTGAGGCTGCTTGTTCTCCTGACTCTCTCTTGACCTTAAGTCGGTAAGTTGGAATTGTGCATTCTTGTCCTTCTCAGGATTCGAGAGGTGTGGTGCTGATATTCATGGACAAAGACTCGAATTTCGGCCATGGGAAGGTGACCCCAAATCGGATCACAAACTGTCTTGATGAAATTCCCAGGGGGCTCCAGCATTTTGGAGTGATTTTGATACACCTGGCTGATGCAGAACTACTCCAGCCAGGTGAAGTGATGAGGCGTTGTGTTGTGATGAGTGGTGGCTAGGATCTCAGAGCTTTGCGACGTCACAGAAGCTGACTGCACTGAAGCAGCAATCCCATTCTCATGACATATGAGTCCTATGGCTTTAAGTAGAAAGACCTGGGAGGAACAAGAAAGAGCTCTGTTAGCCTAACCATGAACTCAGGTGGTCTTTTCTGTTTCTTTCCCACTTCCACTTTCTATACAAAGAGAAAAGAAAGTGATGTTCTGTATACCATTCTTTAGGCCAACATTTCTCCAGGGAGAGCAAGGTGTTCCTATTTCCACTGCAATTTCTAGAGATCTCAATCAACAGCGAGGCCTCATGACTACCATTAGGTCTATGTGAGGTTTGATATCCTTGGGTCAGAGGGTCCAATCTTGGCTTCTGTTCCCTATCATTTCTTGGGTATAAGTCTGCCTTTGGTGCTGGGTTAGCTTGGTAGTTGAGGGAAGGAAGACGGGAAGGAAAGTCACAATTCCAGGGAAATTACCACGGCATTTCCTTGTCCGTATCTGCTAGTGTCCTGGAACACCAGTGCCAAGGGATGAAGGCTCTGTCTTCCTGACATTACCATAAACAACGTTGCAAAAGCTTCATGGATAGTGAAACTCTCCACGATCGCTACCTCTAAAAAAAAGCCCTGTTCAGCACTCCTTGTCATCTTTAGTTAATGCTACATGCCATAGTCATTGGGAGAGTCCCGTTGAGCAACTCTCTTTATTCAGATGAAAATGAACGGCCAACATCCATGGCCTGCCATGCCGCTCTAGCATCTCTGTGGAAGGAGCCGAGAGACCCATTTCAGCGGTAGTGGAAAAAGATGATTATGAAGATGATGATAAAGAAGATGATTTCCAAATGAAAATGCAAGCAGACCAAGGGAAATATCCTACGGCTTCACTCATATGTGGCCCATGAATAATACCATGGACATGAGTAGTAGTAAGGGAAAACGGAAGGAGAAGTCAGACACGGAGATTCACCAGGAGAGACTCAGGACTTTGGGGACCACGCTGTGGGTTACAGGAGCATAAGACCTGCCATAAAGTGGGAACTGGATAATGGGTATGGAGGTCGTGTGGCATTTATATGAGGATGAGCACTTTTTGGTATATGAAATTAAAGAATCCGGGAACACCATGTCACAAACCGGAGGATGGGTGAAAGGCTGTCTTGACGAATATAGGAAAATATAGTGAATTGGAAGCAAAACAGGTCGTTTCCCGTGGAGTCAAAGAAAGAAAGAGAAGAAAAATGAATTCTAGTTTTATTACCTTAGTGATTAAAATCCTATGCAATTGGTTTTCCTATAAGGTCCTTATGTGAATGGGTCTTCGGACATTGTCAATTAGAGTCTTCTCGGTTCCTACATTTTGGGAGTAGATGAGAAAATCCGACATTATCATTTAATGTCTCGAATTGTGGACCAGGGAAATGATTTGAACCTGGCTTTCTGTGTGTTTGGAGATGCTTGCTTACTGCTTCAAAGGCCTTAAAATCGGCTTCAAATGTCAGTACCTGAAATGTCAGATATGTATGACTCATGATCTTGTCATGGTAGTGCATATGTGTGTTGGAATTTATCATTTTCTCTTCGGTATTGGATTTGCAGGCAGACTTCTGTGTAGGGGTCTTTTGGTTAAGGTTGTTTCATTAATTAATTAATTAATTAATTATTTCCTATTAGGTAAGGAGTTATTTTATCCAGTTTAGATGGATTGGTACTTTGATTCTCTAAGCTTTTGTGTTTTATGGTATTTTATTATCTGTATTTTGCTTCCATGAGTTATATTCCTCACTTCCTCCCTAACTTCTGTGGGACTCTTTTAAGAGTGTGTGTGTGAGTGTGTGTGTGTGTGTGTGTGTGTGTGTGTATCACAAAATGCTAAAAATGATATTTAAAGGATATGAAGCTGCTCTATTCCAGATCACAATTCACATCCAAAAATAGTGGAAACTCACGTTACATCCCATCTGGCCACATTTCCTGCATTGAATGTCCTATTTGATCCACTTTCCGAAACAAAGATTCTGACTAGCCTGCCTGGAACAAACACCAAATTTTTTGTGCCTGGTTAGAGTCGAATTGCCTGTCCCTTTATCTTGCTTTTTCACATATTTCATTACTTCCATGAGTGAGTGAAATCGTATGGTAGTTGTCTTTCTATGACTAACAGATATGACACAGCCCAATGCTCTCTCTTTTCTGCCATTGTCACAAGGAGCAAGAATCCCCTCTTGCTTATGGCTCCATAAGAGTGGGCAGTGCATTTGGAGGACAGGGAGATGGTAGAAGTGTCTGGGAACTCCAGGCTTGTCTTCAGCCCTCAGCACAACCAGAAGATGACCACATCAATGGAAACATGGCATAAATGGACCTGAGGCCTAGAAATCACACTCCACAGCGAAAAAGAGAAGTCACAGAGACAATGGGAGAAGGGTGTAGATAGGGCTTATGGGAGAATTCGACGGTTGGTTCTTCAGAGGGCAGGGAGCGCTGGCCAAAGACAAAGTCCCAGGGGAGAGGAGCACACTTAGAACCCACAATGTGAGGGGCGCCTTGGTGGCTCTGTGGGTAAAGCCGCTGCCTTCTGCTCAGGTCATGATCTCAGGGTCAAGGGATCCAGTCCCACATCGGGCTCTCTGCTCAGCAACGAGCCTGCTTCCCGGTAACTCTGCCTCCTTCTGTGTCTACTTGAGATCTCTATATGTCAAATAAATAAATAAAATCTTAAAAAAAATAAAAAGAAGCCACAATGTGAATGTAGACAAAAATGCTGTTGGTGGAGAATAGGAGACTGTCTGAAGGACACGAGTTATTGCAACCCAAGGGTCCTGAGGCCAAGTGTTTCCAGATCAGCATTTTTTTCAGGAATAGACTCCAGAGAACACTGTGTATCTCCTGGAGCGGACACCAGCAAGCAACCAGGTGCAGAAAGCCTGGAAACCATGATCAGAGACAATACCTGTTGACACCATGGTAAGACTATTTTTTCTTTGTGTGCATTTTTGATGTGCAGTGTTGGTGGAGATGCCTGGATGGGCGCCCAAGATATTTGGACTCTAGGACAGCCAGCATCAAGAGTGAGAAGTGGCCAGAGGCAGGACGGTGAGCACATTAGCTGCCCAACCTGCCTCACGGATTCCCAAACCTGGAACACTGTTGGAACTGCCTAAGTCAGGCCAAGATGCTTAGTCCCAGGAGAACAGAAAATCCTGCATGGGGACTAGAAGAAAGATCTGCCCACATCCTCTCACCTGGCCACAGAATTCAGCAGGTCTTAAGTTCTGTGGAGTGGTTTGAAAGTCACGTTTCACAGGAACACCATATTTGGCCCAGACACCAAACACCCTGAATGAAGGCAAGGAGAGCCTCTGCAGGGGACGAGCCCACAGGAGAGTGGACAGCCACAACACAACCCCAGAGGGCATGTCCCACACACCTGAGATTCTCTCAAGAGCCAGCCCTTGGACACTCCATGAGCTCTTCTTCCTAAAGGAATTATCTTCAGGGTAGATAACAGAAGGCGCATTTCGAATACAGAGAAGACAGAGACCTTTTGTAGATTCACGTTGTATTCCTGAAACTGGCCCGAAAGCCTTTTCTGATGGCTTCCCATGGGATTGGTTCTCTTCCAACATGCTCCGTGCTTGCTCCTGCGAGCTCCAAACAGATAAGTCCGTCCTGGGCATAAAATTCTTTGTTGTAGGGTCTGCCTTTAATGTTTGGTCAGCTGGGAAAATTGGGAGGCATTTATGGCACGAATTCTGGAGATGCAAGAAGAAATCGTATCCTCACTGTGGAAGACTCCAGACATGTCTTTGGTATGGTTGGAGGTGTTAACTCAGAGCTTTCCTCAGAGGGCAGGGGGCGCTTTTCCTGGTTAGCCGTATCCTGAGAGGGTGTGAGGACCATGAACATGTGTATGGCGTGGAGTTCTCCGTGTGAGGCTGCTTGTACTCCTGACTCTGTCTTGACCTTACGCCAGTAAGTTGGAATTGTGCATTCTTCCCTTCTCAGGATTCCAGAGGAGTGGTGGTGACAGTCATGGACAAAGACTCGAAATTCGGCCATGGAGAAGGTGACCCCAAATCGGATCACAAACTCTCTTGGGGAAATTCCCAGGCAGCTCCAGCGTTTTGGAGTGATTTTGATACACCTGGCTGATGCAGAACTGCTACAGCCAGGTGAAGTGACGAGGCGTGGTTTGGTGAGGAGTGGTGGCTAGGACCTGAGAGCTTTGCAACATCACAGAAGCTGACTGCACTGAAGCAGCAATCCCAGTCTCATGACATATGTATCCTATAGCTTTAAGTAGAAAGACCTGGGAGGAACAAGGAAGAGCCCTGTTAGCCTGATCATGCACTCAGGTGGTCTTTTCTGTTTCTTTCCCACTTCCACTTTCTATACAAAGAGAAAAGAAAACGATGTTCTGTATACCATTCTTTAGACCAACATTTCTCCAGGGAGAGCAAGTTGTTCCTATTTCTTCTGAAATTTCTGGAGATCCCAATCAACATCTAGGTCTCTTGGCTAACAATATGTATCTGGGAAGTTTGATATCCTTGGGTGTGAGGGTGCATTTTTAGCTTCTGTTCCCTATGGTTTCTCGGGTGTAAGGTCTGCCTTTGATGCTTGCTCAGCTTGGAAGTGGAGGGAAGGAAGAAGGGAAGGAGAGTCACAATTCCAGGAAAATTGCCATGGCAGGGATGCGTTGTGCTGTCCATGTCCTTATCTGCTAGTGTCTTGAAACACCAGTCCCACGTGATGAAGGCTCTGTCTACCTTACATTACCTGAAACACGGTTGCAAAGGCTTCATGGAGAGTGAAACTCTTCATGATCGGCATCCCAAAAGAAAGAGCCCTGGTCAGCATTCCTTGTCATCATTAGTTAATGCTACATGCCATAGTCATGGGGAGAGCCATGTTGAGAGACTCTCTTTACTCAGATGAAAATGAATGGTCAGCATCGATGGCCTGCCTTGCCCACTCTAGCATCACTGTGGAAGGAGCTGAGATACTCTTTGAAGAGCTAGTCGATAAAGGTGATTATGAAGATGATGATAAAGAAGATGATTTCCAAATGAAAATGCAAGCTGACCAAGGGAAATATCCTATGGCTTCACTCCTATGTGGCCCATGAGGAATACCACGGACATGAGTATTAGTAAGGGAAAACGGAAGGAGAAGTAGTCAGACAGGGATATGCACCAGGAGAGACTCAGGACTTTTGGGACCCCGCTGTGGGTTACAGAAGCATAAGACCTGCCATAATGAGGGAACTGGATAATGGGTATGGAGGTGGTGTGGCATTTATTTGAGGATGAGCACTTGGTGGTATATGCAAATAAAGAATCAGGGAACACCATGTCACAAAACGTAGGATGGATGAAAGGTTGTCTTGACGAATATAAGAAAATATAGTGAATAGGAAGCAAAACAGGTCGTTTCACGTGGAGTCAAAGAAAGAAAGAGAAGAGAAATGAATTCTACTTTCATTATCTTAGTGATTAAAATGGTATGCAATTGGCTTTCCTATAAGGTCCTTATGTGAGTTGAGTCTTAGGACATTGTAAGTTAGATTCTTCTCTCTTCCTACATTTTGGGAATAGATGAGAAAAGCCGACATTAATATTTACTGTCTCACATTGTGGACCAGGGAATTGATTTGAACCTGGCTTTCTGTGTGTTGGGAGATGTTTGAGGACTGCTTTAAAAGCCTCAAAATCGGCTTCAAATGTCAGTACCTGAGACTTCAGATATGTATGACTCATGATCTTGCCATGGTACTGCATATGTGTCTTGGAATTTAACATTTTCTCTCTGGTATTGGATTTGCTGGCAGATTTCTGTGTAGGGGTGTTTTGGATAAGGTTGTTTCATTAATTAATTAATTAATTCTTGATAGGTAAGGAGTTAACTTATCCAGTTTGGACGGTTTGGTACTTTGATTCTATAAGCTTTTGTGTTTTATGGTATTTTCTCTGAATTTTGCTTCCATGAATACTATTCCTCACTTACTCCCTTACTTCTGTGGGACACTTTTAAGAGTGTGTGTGTGTGAGTGTGTGTGTGTGTTTCACAAAATGCTAAAAATGATATTTTAAGAGTTATGAAGCTGCTCTATTTGAGATCATAATTCACCTTCAAACACAGTGGAGACTCGCATTACATCCCGTTCGGCCACATTTCCTACATTGAATGTCCTATTTGATCCACTTTCCGAATGGCAGATTCTGAAGAGCCTGTCTGGAACAAACACCAAATTTTGTGTGCCTGGTTAGAGTCTCATTGCCTGTCCCTTTTTCTTGCTTTTTCACATATTTCATTGCTTCTATGAGTGTTTGAAATCATATGGTAGTTGTCTTTCTCTGACAGACAGATATGACACAGCCCAAAGCTCTCTCCCTTTCTGCCAGGAGGCACAAGGAGCAAAAATGCCTTCTTGCTTATGGCTCCATAAGAGTCCGCAGAGCATTTGGAGGACAGGGAGATGGTAGAAGTGTCTGGGAACTCGAGGCTTCTCTTCAGCCATCAGCACAACCAGAAGAAGACCACATCAATGTAAACATGGCATAAATGGACCTGAATCCTAGAAATCACACTTCACAGAAAAAAGAGAAGAAGTCACAGAGACCATGGGAGAAGGGTGTAGACAGGGCTTATGGGAGAATTGGACGGTTGGTTCTTCAGAGGGCAGGGAGCGATGGCCTAAGACAAAGGCTCAGGGGAGAGGAGCACACTTAGAACCCACAAAGTGAGGGGCGCCTTGTTGGCTCTGTGGGTTAAGATGCTGCCTTCGGCTCAGGTCATGATCTCAGGGTTCAGGGATTGAGTCCCACCTCGCGCTCTCTGCTCAGCAGCGAGCCTGCTTCCCTCTCACTCTGCCTGCCTCTCTGTCTACTTGGGATCTCTCTCTGTCAAATAAATAAATAAAATCTTTTAAAAAAAATAAAAAGAACCCACAATGTGAATGCTGACCCAAAGCTGTTGGCGGAGAAAAGGAGAGTGTCTGAAGGACACGAGTACTAGCAACCCAAGGGTCCTGAGGCCTGGGGATTCCAGATTAGCCTGCTTTTCAGACATAGACTCCAGACAACACTGAGTATCTCCTGGAGAGGACACCAGCAAGAAACCAGGTGCAGCCAGCCTGGAAACCATGATCACAGACAATACCTGTTGACACCTTGGTAAGATTATTATTTCTTTGTGTATATTGGTGACGGGCAGTGTTGGTGGAGATGCATGGATGGGCGCCAAAGATACTTGGGCACTACGACAGCCAGCATCAAGAGTGAGAAGTGGCCACAAGCTGGACGGTGAGCACATTTGATGCCCAAATTGCATCACGGATTCCCAAATGTGGAACACTGTTGGAACTGCCTTAGTCAGGCCAAGATGCTTAGGCCGAGGAGAACAAAAAATCCTGAAAGGAACTAGAAGAAAGCACTGCCCACATCCTCTCACCTGGCCACAGAATTCAGCAGGCCTTAAGTTTTGTGGAGTGGTTTAAAGTCACGTTTCACAGGAACAACATATTTGTCCCAGACACCAAACACCCTGGATGAAGGCAAGGAGAGCCTCTGCAGGGGACGAGCCCACAGGAGAGTGGAGAGCCACAACATAACCCCAGAGGGCATGTCACATACACCTGAGTCCCTCTCAAGAGCCAACCCTTGGACACTCCATGAGCTCTTCTTCCTAAAGGATTTAACTTCAGGGTAGATAACAGAAGTCGCATTTCGAATACAGAGAAGACAGAGACCTTTTGTAGATTCACGTTGTATTCCTGAAACAGGCCCGAAAGCCATTACTGATGGCTTCCCATGGGGATTGGTTCTCTTCCAACATGCTCCGTGCTTGCTCCTGTGAGCTCCAAACAGATAAGTCCGTCCTGGGCTTAAGCGTCTGTGGTGTAGGGTCTGCCATTAATGTTTGGTCAGCTGGGAAAATTGGGAGGCATTTATGGCACGAATTCTGGAGATGCAAGAAGAACTCGTGTCCTCACTGTGGAAGACTCCAGACATGTCTTTGGTATGGTTGCGGGAGTTAAATCTGAGCTTTCCTCAGAGGGCGGGGGAAGCTTTTCCCTGGTCAGAAGCATCGAGAGAGGGTGTGAGGACCATGAGCATGTGTATGACGTAGAATTCCCCGTGTGAGGCTGCTTGTACTCCTGACTCTGTCTTGACCTTACGTCCGTAAGATGGAATTGTGCATTCTCGCCCTTCTCAGGATTCCAGAGGAGTGGTGGTGACAGTCATGGACAAAGACTCGAAATTCGGCCATGGAGAAGGTGACCACAAATCGGTTCACAACTGTCTTGGGGAAATTCCCAGGCGGCTCCAGCGTTTTGAAGTGATTTTGATACACCTGGATGATGCAGAACTACTCCAGCCAGGTGAAGTGATGTGACCAGGTTTGATGAGGAGTGGTGGCTAAGACCTGAGAGCTTTGCAACGTCACAGAAGCTGACTGCACTGAAGCAGCAATCCCATTCTCATGACATATGTATCCTATGGCTTTAAGTAGGAAGATCTGGGAGGAACAAGAAAGAGCCCTGTTAGACTAATCCTGAATTCAGGTGGTCTTTTCTGTTTCTTTCCCACTTTCACTTTCTATACAAAGAGAAAAGAAAACGATGTTCTGTATACCATTCTTTAGACCAACATTTCTCCAGGGAGAGCAAGGTGTTCCTATTTCCACTGCAATTTCTAGAGATCTCAATCAACAGCGAGGCCTCTTGACTACCATTAGGTCTATGGGAGGTTTGATATCCTTGGGTCAGAGGGTCCAATCTTGGCTTCTGTTTCCACGATTTCTCGGGTGTAAGGTCCTCCTTTGGTGCTGGGTTAGCTTGGAAGGTGAGGAAAGGAAGACGGGAAGGAAAGTCACAATTCCAGGGAAATTGCCACGGCAGGGATGCTTTCTGCTGTCCTTGTCCGTATCTGCTAGTGTCCTGAAACACCAGTGCCAAGGGATGAAGGCTCTGTCTACCTGACATTACCTTAAACAACGTTGCAAAGGCTTCATGGATAGTGAATCTCTCCACAATCCCTACCTCTAAAAAGAGCCCTGTTTAGCACTCCTTGTCATCTTTAGATAATGCTACATGCCATAGTCATTGGGTGAGTCCTGTTGAGCAACTCTCTTTATTCAGATGAAAATGAATGTCCAACATCGATGGACTGCCTAGCCACTCTAGCCTCTCTGTGGAAGGAGCCAAGAGACGCTTTCAAGGGCTACTGGATAAAATGATTATGAAGATGATGATAAAGAAGACGATTTTCACATGAAAATGCAAGCAGACCAAGGGAAATATCCTACGGCTTCACTCATATGTGGCCCATGAATACTACCATGGACTTGAGTTGAAATAAGGGAAAATGGAAGCAGAATAAGTCAGACAGGGATAGGCACTAGTAGAGACTCAGGATTTTGGGGACCAAGCTGAGGGTTACAGGAGGATAAGACCTGCCATAAAGAGGGAACATTAAAATGGGTATGGAGGTGGTGTGGCATTATATGAGGATGAGCACTTTGTGATATACGCATTTAAAGAATCAGGGAGTACTATGTCAAAAAACGTAGGATGGATAAAAGCCAGGCTTGCCAAATATTAGGAAAAATAATGAATAGAAAGCAAAACAGGCCGTATCACGTGAAGATGAAAAAAGAAAGTGAAGAGAAATGAATTGTAGTTATATTATCTTATTGATTAAAATTGTATGCCATTGAGGGAGGAGTCAAGATGGCGGAGAAGTAGCAGCCTGAGACTACATCAGTTAGCAGGAGATCAGCTCGATAGCTTATCTAAACATTGCAAACACCTACAAATCCAACGGGAGAGCGAAGAGAAGAAGAACAGAAACTCTAGAAACAGAAAATCAACCACTTTCTGAAAGAACCTGTTTTTATCCCCTTTCTCCCCCGCCCCCACAATTTGGGGTCTCTTCTGATTTGGTTACAGCGCATTTTTATGGGGTCTTTGCCACCCTTTTAGTAGTTTATTTGCTCCTTCATATCCTCTTATCTGGACAAAATGACAAGGCGGAAAAAATCACCACAAACAAAAGAACAAGAGACAGTACCGAAGGCTAGGGACCTAATCAACACAGACATTGGTAATATGTCAGATCAAGAGTTCAGAATGACGATTCTGAACAGTCTGGCTGGGCTCAAAAAAGGCATGGAAGATATTAGAGAAACCCTCTCTGGAGATATTAAAGCCCTTTCTGGAGAAATTAAAGAACTAAAATCTAACCAAGTAGAAATCAAAAAAGCTATTAATGAGGTGCAATCAAAAATGGAGGCTCTCACTGCTAGGATCAATGAGGTAGAAGAAAGAATTAGTGATATAGAAGACCAAATGACAGAGAATAAGGAAGCCGAGCAAAAGAGGGACAAACAGCTATTGGACCATGAGGGGAGAATTCGAGAGATAAGTGACACCATAAGACGAAACAACATTAGAATAATTGGGATTCCAGAAGAAGAAGAAACAGAGAGGGGAGCAGAAGGTCTATTGGAGAGACTCATTGGAGAGAATTTCCCTAATATGGCAAAGGGAACAAGCATTAAAATCCAGGAGATGCAGAGAACCCCCCTCAAAGTCAACAAGAATAGGTCCACACCCGGTCACCTAATAGTAAAATTTACAAGTCTTAGTGACAAAGAGAAAATCCTGAAAGCAGCCCGAGAAAAGAAGTCTGTAAAATACAATGGTAAAAATATTAGATTGGCGGCCGACTTATCCACAGAGACCTGGCAGGCCAGAAAGAGCTGGCATGATATATTCAGAGCACTCAACGAGAAAAACATGCAGCCAAGAATACTCTATCCAGCTAGGCTATCATTGAAAATAGAAGGAGAGATCAAAAGCTTCCAGGAAAAACAAAAACTGAAAGAATTTGCAAAACCAAACCAGCTCTACAGGAAATATTGCAAGGGGTCCTCTAAGCAAAGAGAGAGCCTAAAAGTAGTAGATCAGAAAGGTACAGAGACAATATATAGGAACAGTCACCTTACAGGCTAATAATGGCACTAAATTCATATCTCTCAATAGTTACCCTGAATGTTAATGGGCTAAATGCCCCAATCAAAAGACACAGGGTATCAGAATGGATAAAAAAACAAAACCCATCAGTATGTTGCCTCCAAGAAACTCATTTTAGATGCGAAGACACCTCCAGATTTAAAGTGAGGGGGTGGAAAACAATTGACCATGCTAATGGGCATCAGAAGAAAGCTGGGGAGGCAATCCTTATATCAGATCAATTAGATTTCAAGCCAAAGACTATAATAAGAGATGAGGAAGGACACTATATCCTACTCAAAGGGTCTGTCCAACAAGAAGATCTAACAATTTTAAATATCTATGCCCCTAACCTGGGAGCAGCCAACTATATCAACCAATTAATAACAAAATCAAAGAAACACATCAATAATAATACAATAATAGTAGGGGACTTGAACACTCCCCTCACTGAAATGGACAGATCATCCAAGCAAAAGATCAACAAGGAAATAAAGGCCTTAAATGACACACTGGACCAGATGGACATCACAGATATATTCAGAACATATCATCCCAAAGCAACAGAATACACATTCTTCTCTAGTGCACATGGAACCTTCTCCAGAATAGATCACATCCTGGGTCACAAATCAGGTCTCAACCGGTATCAAAAGATTAGGATTATTCCCTGCATATTTTCAGACCACAATGCTCTGAAGCTAGAACTCAATCACAAGAGGAAAGCTGGAAAGAACCCAAATACATGGAGACTAAACAGCATCCTTCTAAAGAATGAATGGGTTAACCAGGAAATTAATGAAGAATTGAAAAAATTCATGGAAACAAATGATAATGAAAACACAACAGTTCAAAATCTGTGGGACACAGCAAAGGCAGTCCTGAGAGGAAAATATATAGCGGTACAAGCCTTTCTCAAGAAACAAAAAAGGTCTCAAGTACACAACCTAACCCTACGCCTAAAGGAGCTGGAGAAAGAACAAGAAAGAAACCCTAAACCCAGCAGGAGAAGAGAAATCATAAAGATCAGAGAAGAAATCAATGAAATAGAAACCAAAAAAAAAAAAAAAAAAATAGAAAAAATCAATGAAACTAGGAGCTGGTTCTTTGAAAGAATCAATAAGATTGATAAACCCCTGGCCAGACTCATCAAAAAGAAAAGAGAAAGGACCCAAATAAATAAAATCATGAATGAGAGAGGAGAGATCACAACTAACACCAAAGAAATACAGACAATTATAAGAACATACTATGAGCAACTCTACGCCAACAAATTTGACAATCTGGAAGAAATGGATGCATTCCTAGAGACATATAAACTACCACAACAGAACCAGGAAGAAATAGAAAACCTGAAGAGGGCCATAACCAGTAAGGAGATTGAAACAGTCATCAAAAATCTCCAAACAAACAAAAGCCCAGGGCCAGATGGCTTCCCAGGGGAAATCTACCAAACATTTAAAGAAGAACTAATTCCTATTCTCCTGAAACTCTTCCAAAAAATAGGAATGGAAGGAAAACTTCCAAACTCATTTTATGAGGACAGCATCACCTTGATCCCAAAACCAGACAAGGATCCCACCAAAAAAGAGAACTACAGACCAATATCCTTGATGAACACAGACGCAAAACTTCTCGCCAAAATACTAGCCAATAGGATTCAACAGTACATTAAAAGGATTATTCACCATGTATCAAGTGGGATTTATTCCAGGGCTGCAGGGTTGGTTCAACATCCGCAAATCAATCAATGTGATAGAACACATTAATAAAAGAAAGAACAAGAACCATATGATACTCTCAATAGATGCTGAAAAAGCATTTGACAAAGTACAGCATCCCTTCCTGATCAAAACTCTTCAAAGTGTGGGGATAGAGGGCACATACCTCAATATTATCAAAGCCATCTATGAAAAACCCACTGCAAATATCATTCTCAATGGAGAAAAACTGAAAGCTTTTCCGTTAAGGTCAGGAACACGGCAGGGATGTCCATTATCACCACTGCTATTCAACATAGTACTAGAAGTCCCAGCCTCAGCAATCAGACAACAAAAAGAAATTAAAGGCATCCAAATTGGTAAAGAAGAAGTCAAACTATCACTCTTCGCAGATGATATGATACTATATGTGGAAAACCCAAAAGACTCCACTCCAAAACTGCTAGAACTTGTACAGGAATTCAGTAAAGTGTCAGGATATAAAATCAATGCACAGAAATCAGTTGCATTTCTGTACACCAACAACAAGACTGAAGAAAGAGAAATTAAGGAGTCAATCCCATTTACAATTGTACCCAAAACTATAAGATACCTAGGAATAAACCTACCCAAAGAGACTAAGAATCTATACACAGAAAATTATAAAGTACTCATGAAAGAAATTGAGGAAGACACAAAAAAATGGAAAAATGTTCCATGCTCTTGGATTGGAAGAATAAATATTGTGAAAATGTCTATGCTACCTAAAGCCATCTACACATTTAATGCAATCCCTATCAAAATACCATCCATTTTTTTTCAAAGAAATGGAACAAATAATCCTAAAATTTATATGGAACCAGAAAAGACCTCGAATAGCCAAAGGAATATTGAAGAACAAAGCCAAAGTTGGTGACATCACAATTCCGGACTTCAAGCTTTATTACAAAGCTGTCATCATCAAGACAGCATGGTACTGGCACAAAAACAGACACATAGATCAGTGGAACAGAATAGAGAGCCCAGAAATCGACCCTCAACTCTATGGTCAACTAATCTTCTACAAAGCAGGAAAGAATGTCCAATGGAAAAAAGACAGCCTCTTCAATAAATGGTGCTGGGAAAATTGGACAGCCACATGCAGAAAAATGAAATTGGACCACTTCCTTACACCACACACGAAAATAGACTCCAAATGGATGAAGGACCTCAATGTGAGAAAGCAATCCATCAAAATCCTTGAGGAGAATGCAGGCAGCAACCTCTTCGACCTCAGCCGTAGCAACATCTTCCTAGGAACAACGGCAAAGGCAAGGGAAGCAAGGGCAAAAATGAACTATTGGGATTTCATCAAGATCAAAAGCTTTTGCACAGCAAAGGAAACAGTTAACAAAACCAAAAGATAACTGACAGAATGGGAGAAGATATTTGCAAACGACATATCAGATAAAGGGCTAGTATCCAAAATCTATAAGGAACTTAGCAAACTCAATACCCAAAGAACAAGCAATCCAATCAAGAAATGGGCAGAGGACATGAACAGACATTTCTGCAAAGAAGACATCCAGATGGCCAACAGACACATGAAAAAGTGCTCCACGTCACTCAGCATCAGGGAAATACAAATCAAAACCACAATGAGATATCACCTCACACCAGTCAGAATGGCTAAAATTAACAAGTCAGGAAATGACAGATGCTGGAGAGGATGTGGAGAAAGGGGAACCCTCCTCCACTGTTGGTGGGAATGCAAGTTGGTGCAACCACTCTGGAAAACAGCATGGAGGTTCCTCAAAATGTTGAAAATAGAACTACCCTATGACCCAGCAATTGCACTACTGGGTATTTACCCTAAAGATACAAACATAGTGATCCGAAGGGGCACGTGTACCCGAATGTTTATAGCAGCAATGTCTACAATAGCCAAGCTATGGAAAGAACCTAGATGTCCATCAACAGATGAATGGATAAAGAAGATGTGGTATATATACACAATGGAATACTATGCAGACATCAAAAGAAATGAAATCTTGCCATTTGCAATGACGTGGATGGAACTAGAGCGTATCATGCTTAGTGAAATAAGTCAATCGGAGAAAGACAACTATCATATGATCTCCCTGATATGAGGACATGGAGAAGCAACATGGGGGGGTAGGGGGATAGGAGAAGAATAAATGAAACAAGATGGGATTGGGAGGGAGACAAACCATAAATGACTCAATCTTACAAAACAAACTGGGGGTTGCTGGGGGGAGGTGGGATTGGGAGAGGGGGAGGGGGCTATGGACATTGGGGAGGGCAGGCGAACCATAAGAGACTATGGACTCTGAAAAACAACCTGAGGGTTTTGAAGGGTCAGGGGTGGGATGTTGGGGGAACAGGTGGTGAGTAATGGGGAGGGCACGTTTTGCACGGAGCACTGGGTGTTGTGCAAAAAGAATGAATACTGTTACGCTGAAAAAATAAAATGGAAAAAAAATTGTATGCCATTGGTTTCCTATGAGGTTCCTATGTGAATTAGGTCTTTGGACATTGTAAATTAGAGTCTTCTCTTCGTACATTTTGGGAATAGATGAGAAAAGCCGACATTACCATTAAGTGTCTGGAACTGTTGACCAGGGAATTGATTTGAACCTGGCTTTCTGTGTGGGGGGAGATGTTTGTGAATGGCTTCAAAAGCCTCAAAAGCTGCTTCAAAAGTCATAACCACTTGGAAAACAGGATGGATTTTCCTCAAAATGTTGAAAATAGAACTACCCTATGACCCAGCAATTGCACTACTGGGTATTTACCTTAAAGATACAAACATAGTGATCCGAAGGGGCACGTGTACCCGAATGTTTATAGCAGCAATGTCTACAATAGCCAAGCTATGGAAAGAACCTAGATGTCCATCAACAGATGAATGGATAAAGAAGATGTGGTATATATACACAATGGAATACTATGCAGACATCAAAAGAAATGAAATCTTGCCATTTGCGACGACGTGGATGGAACTAGATTGTATCATACTTAGTGAAATAAGTCAATCAGAGAAAGACAACTATCATATGATCTCCCTGATATGAGGACATGGAGAAGCAACATGCGAGGTTAGGGGCATAGGAGAAGAATAAATGAAACAAGATGGGATTGGGAGGGAGACAAATCATAAATGACACTTAATCTCACAAAACAAACTGAGGGTTGCTGGGGGAAGGGGGGAGGGAGAGGGGGAGGGGGATATGGACTTTGGGTAGGGTATGTGCTATCGTGAGTGCTGTGAAGTGTGTAAACTTGGCCATTCACAGACCTGTACCCCTGGGGATAAAAATACATTATATGTTTACTAAAAAAATATTTGGAAGGGGAGGCGAACCATAAGAGACGATGGACTCTGAAAAACAACCTGAGGGTTATGAAGGGTCAGGGTTGGGAGGTTTGGGGAACAGGTGGTGGGCAATAGAGAGGGCACGTTTTGCATGGAGCACTGGGTGTTGTGCAAAAACAATGAATACTGTTACGCTGAAAAAATAAATAAAATGGAAAATAAAATAAAAATGGATAAAAAAAAAAGTTTTTACCTGAGACCTCAGATATGGATGACTCATGATCTTATCATGGCAATGCGTATGGGTATTGGAATTTATCCTTTTCTCACCGGTATTTGATGTGCTGGCATACATGCGTGGAGGGGTCTTTTAGTTAAAGTTGTTTAATTAATTAATTAAGTAAATAATATTGATAGGTAAGGAGTTAACATATCCAGTTTGGCGGTTTGTTACTTTGATTTTCTAAGCTTTTGTTTTTTATGATATTTTCTCTGAATTTTAATTAAATGAGGGCTATTCCTCATTTGTTCCCTAACTTCTGTGAGACCCTTTTAAGTGTGTGTGTGTGTGTGTGTGTGTGTGTGTGTGTGTGTGTGTGTGGTTTCACAAAACGCTAAAAACGATATTTTAAGAGATATGAAGCTGCTCTATTCCAGATCACAGTTCACCTTCAAACACACTGGAAACACACGTTACATCCCGTTCGGCCAAATTTCCTGCATTCTATGTCCTATTTGATCCACTTTATGAAACGCAGATTCTGACTAGCATGCCTGGAACAAACACCAAATTTTGTGTGCCTGGTTCGAGTCTCATTGCCTATGACTTTTTCTTGCTTTTTCACATGTTTCTTTACTTCCAGGAGTGAGTGAAATCGTATGGTCATTGTCTATCTGTGACTAACAGATTTGACGCAGTCCAATGTGCTCTCCCTTTCCGCCACATGTCACAAGGAGCAAGAATCCCCTCTTGCTTATGGCTCCATAAGAGTGGGCAGTGCATTTGGAGGACAGGGAGTTGGTAGAAGTTCCTGGAAGCTTCAGGCTTCTCTTCAGCCATCAGCACAACCAGAAGATGACCACATCCATGTAAACATGGCATAAATGGACCTGAAGCCTGGAAATCACACTTCACAGCGAAAAGAGAAGAAGTCACAGAGACCATGGGTGAAGGGAGTAGAGAGACCTTATGAGATAATTGGACGGTTGGTGCTTCAGAGGGCAGGGGTCCATGAACAAAGACAAAGGCCCAGGTGAGAGGAGCACACTTAGAACCCACAGTTTGAATGTTGACCCATAGCTGTTGGCAGAGGAAAGGAGAGTTCCTGAGGACACGAGTTCTTGCAACCCAAGCGTCTTGAGGCCCGGGGATTCCAGACCACCTTGCTTTTCAGACATAGACTCCAGCGAACATTGTGTATCTCCTGGAGAGGACACCAGAAAGCAACCAGGTGCAGAAAGCCTGGAAACCATGATCAGAGACAATACCTGTTGACACCGTGGTAAGATTACTGTTTCTTTGTGTTCAGTTTTGGTGGGCAGTGTTGGTGGAGATGCCTGAATCGGCGCCCAAGATACTTGGGCTCTACGACCGCCAGTATCAAGAGTGAGAAGTGGCCAGAGGCAGGATGGTGAGCACATTAGCTGCCCAAACTGCATCACGGATTGCCAAACCTGGAACACTGTTGGAACTGCCTTAGTCAGGAAAAGATGCTTAGCCCCAGGAGAACAGAAAAACCTGCATGGGGACTAGAAGAAAGCACTGCCCACATCCTCTCACCTGGCCACAGTATTCAGCAGGCCTTAAATTTTGTGGAGTGGTTTGAAAGTCACGTTTCACAGGAACACCATATTTGGCCCAACACCAAATACCCTGAATGAAGGCAAGGAGAGCCTCTGCAGGGGACAAGCCCACAGGACAGTGGACAGCCACAACACAACCCCAGAGGGCATGTCCCACACACCTGAGATTCTCTCAAGAGCCAGCCCTTGGACACTCCATGCGCTCTTCTTCCTAAAGGATTTATCTTCAGGGTAGATAACAGAAGGCGCGTTTCGAATACAGAGAAGACAGAGACGTTTTGTAGATTCACATAGCATTCCTGAAACTGGCCCGAAAGCTTTTTCTGATGGCTTCCCATTGGGATTCGTTCTCTTCCAACATGCTCCGTGCTTGCTCCTGTGAGCTCCAAACAGATAAGTCCGTAGTGGACCTAAGAGTCTAGGGTGTAGAGTCTGCCTTTTATGTTTGGTCAGCTGGGAAAATTGGGAGGCATTTATGGCGCGATTTCTGGAGATGCAAGAACTCGGGTCCTCACTGTGGAAGACTCCATACATGTCTTTGGTATAGGTGCGGGTGTTAACTTGGAGCTTTCCTCGGAGGGCTTGGGGCGCTTTTCCAGGTCAGAAGAATCCTGAGAGGGTGTGAGGACCATGAACATGTGTATGGCGTGGAGCTCTCCGTGTGAGGCTGCTTGTACTCCTGATTCTGTCTTGACCTTAAGTCGGTAAGAGGGAATTGTGCATTCTTGCCCTTCTCAGGATTCCAGAGGGGTGGTGGTGACAGTCAAGGACAAAGACTCGAAATTTGGCCATGGAGAAGGTGACCCCAAATCGGTTCACAAACTGTCTTGGAGTAATTCCCAGGCGGCTCCAGTGTTTTGGAGTGATTTTGATACACCTGGCTGATGCAGAATTACTCCCGCCAGGTGAAGTGAGGAGGCGTGGTTTGGTGAGGAGTGGTGGCTAGGACCTCAGAGCTTTGCGACATTAGAGAAGCTGACTTCACTGAAGCAACAATCCCATTCTAATTACATATGAGTCCTATGGCTTTAAGTAGAAAGACCTGAGAGGAACCTGAAAGAGCCCTGTTAGCCTAATCCTGAACTCGGGTGGTCTTTTCTGTTTCTTTCCCACTTCAACTTTCTGTACAAAGAGAAAAGAAAACGATGTTCTGTATACCATTCTTTAGACCAACATTTCTCCAGGGAGAGCAAGGTGTTCCTATTTCCACTGCAATTTCTAGAGATCTCAATCAACAGCGAGGGCTCTTGACTACCATTAGGTCTATGGGAGGTTTGATACCCTTGGGTCAGAGGGTCCAATCTTTGTTTCTGTTCCCTATCATATCTCGGGTGTAAGGTCTGCCTTTGGTGCTGGGTTAGCTTGGAAGTTGAGGGAAGGAAGAAGGGAAGGATAGTCACAATTCCAGGGAAATTGCCACGGCAGGGATGCTTTCTGCTGTCCTTGTCCGTATCTGCTAGTGTCCTGAAACACCAGTGCCAAGGGATGAACACTCTGTCTACCTGACATTACCTTAAACAACGTTGCAAAGGCTTCATGGATAGTGAAACTCTCCATGATCGCTCCCTCTAAAAAAGAGACCTGTTCAGCACTCCTTGTCATCTTTAGTTAATGCTACATGCCATAGTCATTGGGAGAGTCCTGTTGAGCAACTCTCTTTATTCCAATGAAAATGAACGTCCAACATCGATGGCCTGCCATGCCACTCTAGCATCTGTGTGGAAGGAGCCGAGAGACCCTTTCAAGGGCGACTGGATAAAGATGATTATGAAGATGATGATAAAGAAGATGATTTTCAAATGAAAATGCAAGCATACCAAGGGAAATATCCTACGGCTTCACTCATATGTGGCCCATGAATAATACCATGGATATGAGTAGTAGTAAGGGAAAATGGAAGCAGAATAAGTCAGACTGGGAGACGCACCAGTAGAGACTCAGGACTTTGGGGACCAAGCTGAGGGTTACAGGAGGATAAGACCTGCCATAAAGAGGGAACTGGATAATGGGTATGGAGGTTCTGTGGCATTATATGAGGATGAGCACATTGCGATATACGCAATTAAAGAATCAGGGAACACTATGTCAAAAAACGTAGGATGGATAAAATGCTGGCTTGCCGAATATTAGGAAAAATAATGAATAGAAAGCAAAACAGGCCATATCATGTGAAGATGAAAAAAGAAATTGAAGAGAAATGAATTGTAGTTTCATTATCTTACTGATTAAAATTGTATGCCATTGGTTTCCTATGAGGTCCCTATGTGAATTAGGTCTTTGGACATTGTAAATTAGAGTCTTCTCTCTTCGTACATTTTTGGAATAGATGAGAAAAGCCGAGATTGCCATTAAATGTCTCGAACTGTTGACCAGGGAATTGATTTGAACCTGGCTTTCAGTGTGGGGGGAGATGTTTGTGGATGGCTTCAAAAGCCTCAAAAGCTGCTTCAAAAGTCTTTACCTGAGACCTCAGATACGGATGACTCATGATCTTATCATGGTAATGCATATGGGTCTTGGAATTTATCCTTTTCTCTCCGGTATTTGATTTGCTGGCATACTTGTGTGGAGGGGTCTTTTAGGTAAAGTTGTTTAATAAATTAATAAATAAATAAATAAATTAATTAATTAATTCTTGATAGGTAAGCAGTTCACTTATCCAGTTTGGACAGTTTGTTACTTTGATTCTCTAAGCTTTTGTTTTCTATGCTATTTTCTCTGAATTTTAATTCCATGAGTGCTATTCCTCACTTGCTCCCTAACTTCTGTGAGACCCTTTTAAGTGAGTGTGTGTGTGTGTGTGTGTGTGTGTGTGTACGTGTGTGTGTGTTGTACCAAACGTTAAAAATGATATTTTAAGAGATGTGAAGCTGCTCTATTCCAGATCACAATTCACCTTCAAACACAGTGGAAACTCACGTTCCATCCCGTCCAGCCACATTTCCTGCATTGAATGTCCCATTTGATCCACTTTTAGACACGCAGATTCGACTAGCCTGCGTGGAACAAACACTAAATTTTGTGTGCCTGGTTCGTGTCTCATTGCCTGTCCCTTTTTCTTGCTTTTTCACATGATTCTTTACTTCCAGTAGTGAGTGAAATAGTATGGTCGTTGTCTATCTGTGACTGACAGATTTGACGCAGTCAAAAAAAAAAAAAAAGCAATGCGCTCTCCCTTTCTGCCACATGTCACAAGGAGCAAGAATCCCCTCTTGCTTATGGCTCCATAAGAGTGAGCAGTGCATTTGGAAGACAGGGAGATGGTAGAAGTTTCTGGAAGCTTCAGGCTTCTCTTCAGCCATCAGCACAACCAGAAGATGACCACATCCATGTAAACATGGCATAAATGGACCTGAAGCCTAGAAATCACACTCCACAGCGAAAAGAGAAGAAGTCACAGAGACCATGGGAGAAGGGAGTAGACAGGTCTTATGGGAGAATTGGATGGTTGGTGCTTCAGAGGGCAGGGGTCCATGAACAAAGACAAAGGCCCAGGTGAGAGGAGCACACTTAGAACCCACAGTTGAATGTTGACCCATAGCTGTTGGCAGAGAAAAGGAGAGTTTCTGAAGGACACGAGTTCTTGCAACCCAAGCGTCTTGAGGCCTGGGGATTCCAGATCAGCATGCTTTTCAGACATAGCCTCCAGAAAACACTGTGTATCTCCTGGAGAGGACACCAGCAAGCAACCAGGTGCAGACAGCCTGGAAACCATGATCAGAGACAAAACCTGTTGACACCGTGATAAGATTATTATTTCTCTGTGTGCATTCTTGATGGGCAGTGTTGATGGAGATGCCTCGATGGGAGCCAAAGACACTTGGGCTCTATGACCGCCAGCATCAAGATTGGGAAGTGGCCACAATCAGGCCATTGAGGAAATTAGCTGCCCAACCTGCAATCACAGATTCCCAAACCTGGAACAACGTTGGGACTGCCTTCTTCGGCCCACGTTGCTTAGTCCCAGGAGAACAGAACCCTGCATGGGGACTAGAATAAAGCCCTGCCCACATCCTCTCACCTGGCCACAGAATTCAACAGGCCTTATGTTTTGTGGAGTGGGTTGAAAGTCACGTTTCACATGCACATCATACCCACGAAGCTTAACATCAGCATATTTTCCACAGATTCCAAAAACTGAAAGGAAGGCAAGAGAGACTCTGCAGGGGACGAGTCCGCAGGAGTGTGGACAGCCACAACACAACCCCAGAGGGCATGTCACAGACCCCTGAGACTCTGTCAAGAGCCAGCCCTTGGACACTCCATGAGCTCTTCTTCCTAAAGGAATTATCTTCAGGGTAGATAACATAATGCGCTTTTCGAATACATTTAAGACAATGACCTTTTGTAGATTCACGTAGTATTCCTGAAACAGGCCTGAATGCCTTTTCAGATATCTTCACATGGGTATTGGTTCTCTTTCAACATGCTCCGTGCTTGCTCCTGTGAGCTCCAAACAGATGAATCCGTCCTGGGCCTAAGTGTCTAGGGTATAGGGTCTGCCTTTAATGATTCGTCAGCTGGGAATATTGGGAGGCATTTATTTCATGATTTCTGGATATGTAAGAAGAACTCGTGTCCTCACTGTTGAAGACTCCAGACAGGTCTTTGGTATGGTTGCGCGTGTCAACTCTGAGCGTTCCTCGGATGGCGGGAGGCGCTTTTCCTGGTCAGAAGCATCCTGGTAGTGTGTGAGGATCATGTACATGTGTATGGCTTGGTTTTCCCTGTGTTAGGCTTCTTGTACTCCTGACTCTTTCGTGACCTTTCATGGGTAAGATGGAATTGTGGATTCTTGCCATTCTCAGCAGTCCAGAGGGGTGTTCGAGACAGTCATGGCCAAAGACTCCAAATTTGGCCAAGGGGAACGTCACCCCAAATCACTTCACAAACTCTCTTGGCGAAATACTCAGGCTGTTCCAGTGGTTTGGACGGATTATGATACTCCTGGCAGACTGAGAACTACACATCCTCAAAGAGCGTGAGGACCATGAACATGTTTAAGGCATGGAGTTCCCCGTGTGAGCCTGCTTGTATTCCTGTCTCTTTCTTGATCTTATGTGGGTAAGAGGGAATATTGGTTTCTTGCCCTTCTCAGGAGTCCAGAGTACTGGTGGTGGCAGTCAAGCCCAAAGACAACAAATTTGGCCATGAAGAAGGTGACCCCAAATCGCTTCACAAACTGTCTTCGTAAAATACACAGGCAAAACCAGCGGTTTGGAGTGATTTTGGTATTCCTAGCCGACACAGAACTACTCCAGCCACCTGAAGTGTTGAGGCGTGGTTTAGTTAGGAGTGGATGTTAGGACCTCAGAGCTTTGTGACTTCATAGAAGCTGACTTCACTGAAGCAGCAATCCCATTCTCATGATATATGAGTCCTATGGATTTAAGTAGAAAGTCCTGGGAAGGAACAAGAAAGAGCCCTGTTAGCCTGATCATGAACTCAGGGTGGTCTCTTCTGTTTATTTTCCACTTCCACTTTCTATACAAAGAGAAAAGAAAACGGTGTTCTGTACACCATTCTTTATACCAACATTTCTCCAGAGAGAGCAAGATGTTCCTATTTCCACTGCAATTTCTAGAGAACTCAATCCACAGCGAGACCTCTTGGCTACCATTAGGTCTCTGGGGGGGTTGACATCCTTGAGTGAGAGGGTCCATTCTTAGCTTTTGTTCCCTTTGGTTTCTCGGGTGTAAGGTCTGCCCTTGGTGCTTTGTCAGCTTGGAAGGTGAGGGAATGAAGAAGGGAAGGAAAGTCACAATTCCAGGAAATTTGCCAGGGCATGGATGGTTTGTGCTGTCCGTGTCCTTATCTGCTCGTGTCCTGAAACATCAGCCCTAAGGGATGAAGGCTCTGTCTACCTGACCTTACCTAAACACAGTTGCAAAGGATTCATGGAGAGTGAAACGCTGCATGATCACTACCCCTAAAGAAAGGGCCGTGGTTAGCACTTGTTGTCATCATTAGTTAAGGCTACATGCCATAGTCATGGGGAGAGCCATGTTGAGCTACTCTCTTTATTCAGATGAAAATTAATGGCCATATAGAGGGCCTGCCATGCCGACTCTAGCATCACTGTGGAAAGAGCCGAGATACTCTTTTAACAGCTAGTGGATAAAGATGATTATGAAGATGATGATAAAGAAGATGATTTCCAAATGAATATGCAAGCAGACCAAGGGAAATATCCTATGGCTTCACTCCTATGTGGCCCATGAGGTATACCATGGACGTGAGCAGTAGTAAGGGAAAACGGAAGGAGAAGAATTCAGACAGGGAGATGCACCAGGAGAGACTCAGGACTTTGGGGACCAAGGTGAGGGTTACAGGAGGATAAGACCTTCCATGAAGACGGTACTGGTTAATGGGTATGGAGTTGGTGTGGCATTATATGAGGATGAGCACTTGGTGGTATATGCAATTAAAGAATCAGGGAACACTATGTCCAAAACATAGGATGAATGAAAGGCTGCCTTGCCGAATATAAGAAAAAAATAGTGAATTGAAAGCAAAACAGGCCGTTTCACATGGCGATGAAGAAAGAAGAAGAGAAACGAATTCTAATTTTATTATCTTTTGATTAAAATGGTATGCAATTCGTTTCCTGTAATGTCCTTATCTGAATTGGGTCTTTGGGCATGGTAAATTAGACTATTCCCTCTTCCTACAGTTTTGGAATAGACCAGAAATACCGACATTACCAGTAAATGTCTCAAATTGTGGACCAGGGATTTGATTTGAACCTGAATTTCTGTGTGTGGGACGATGTTAAGGATGTGTAGGACTGCTTTAAGCCTCAAATACTGCTTCAAAAGTCATTCCCTGAGACATCAGATATGTATGACTCATGATCTTGTCATGGTACTGCGTATGTGTGTTGGAATTTACCCTTTGCTCTCCGGTATTGGATTTGCGGGCAGACTTCTGCGGAGTGGTTTCTTAGGTAAGGTTGTTTAGTTAATTAAATTATTAATTAATTAACTAATTCTTTGTTGTTAAGTAGTTAAATTCTCCAGTTTGAAAGGTTTATTTTGGTTCTCTAAGATTTTGTTTTTTAAGGTATTTTCTCTGAGTTTTGCCTCCATGAGTTCTATTCCTCACTTGCTCCCTACTTCTGTGGGACTCTTTTAAGTGTGTGTGTGTGTGTGTGTGTGTGTGTGTGTGTGTGTGTCTTTCACAAAACGCTAAAAATATTTTAAGAGATATGAAACTGCTCTATTCCAGATCACAATTCACTTTCAAGCACAGTCAAAACCTACGTTACATCCTGTTCGGCCACATTTCCAGCATTGGATGTCCCATTTGAACCATATTTAGAAATGCAGATTCTGACTAGCCTGCCTGGGACAAACAGCAAATTTTGTGTGCCTGGTTAGAATCTAAATGCCTATCCCCTTTTCTTGCTTTTTCACATGTTTCATTACTTTCATGAGTGAGTGAAATCGTTTGGGATTTGCCTTTCAGCCACAGGAAGGAGGGTGAGGACATTAGCTCCCCAACCTGCAATCACGGATTCCCAAACCTGGAACACTGTTGGGTCGGCCTTCTTCAGGCCACGTTGCTTAGTCCCAGGAGAGCAGAAAATCCTGCAGGGGAGTAGAAGAAAGTCCTGTCCACATCCTTTCACCTGGCCACAGAACCTCAGAGCTTTGTGACGTCCAGAAGCTGACTTCACTGTAGCAGCATCCAATTCTCATGACATATGAGTCCTAGGGCTTTAAGTAGAAAGACCTGGGAGCGAACAAGAAAGAGCCCTGTTAGCCTGATCATGAACTCACCCGGTCTTTTCTGTTTCTTTCCCACTACCAATTTCTTTACAAAGAGAAAAGAAAATGATGTTCTCTCTACCATTCTTTAGACCAACATTTCTCCAGAGAGAGCAAGGTGTTCCTATTTCCACTGCAATTTCTAGAGATCTCGATCCACACGATGACCTCTTGGCTATCATTAGGTCTCTGGGAGGTTAGATATCCTTCGGTGAGAGTGTCTATTCTTAGCTTCTTTTCCCTATGGTTTCTTGGGTGTAAGGTCTGCCTTTGGTGCTTGGTCAGCTTGGAAGATGAGGGAAGGAAGAAGGGAAGGAAAGTCACAATACCAGGAAAATTGCCAGGGCACGGATGCCTTGTGCTGTCGGTGTCCTTATCTGCTAGTGTCCTGAAACACCACTCCTAAGGCATGAAGGCTCTGTCTACGTGACATTACCTTAAACTCCGTTGCAAAGGCTTCATGGAGAGTGTAATTCTGCATGATCGCTACCCCGAGAGAAAGAGCCCTGGTCAACTCTCCTTGTCATCATTAGTTAATGCTATATGCCATAGTCATGGGGAGAGCCATGTTGAGCAACTCTCTTTATTCAGATGAAAATGATCGGCCAACATTGATGGTCTGCCATGCCCAATCTAGCATCACTTTGGAAGGAGTCTAGATACCCATTTAAGGGTAAAGATGATTATGAAGATGATGATAAAAAATATGATTTCCAAATAAAAATGCAAGCAGACCAGGGGAAATATCCTATTTGTTCCCTCATATGTGACCCATGAGGAATACCATGGACATGAGTAGTAGTAAGGGAAAACGGAAGGTGTAGAAGTCAGACAGTGAGAGGAATGAGGAGAGACTCAGGACTTTGGGGACCAAGCTGAGGGTTACATTAGGAAAAGACCTGCCATAAAGAGGGAACTGGTTATTGGGTATTGAGATGGTGTGGCATTTTATGAGGATGATCCCATGGTGGTATTTGCAATTGAAGAACCAGGGAACACTGTCAAAAAATTAGGATGGATGAAGGCCTGGCTTGGCAAATATAAGAAAAAAAATTGTGAATAGAAAGCAAAACAGGCTGTTTCACATGGAGATGAAGAAAGAAAGAGAAGAGAAATGAATTCTAGTTTTATTATGTTACTGATTAAAATTGTATGCAATTGGTTTCCTATAAGGTCCTTATGTGAATTGGGACTTTGGACATTGTAAATTAGAACCTTTCCTCTTCCTACATTTTGGAAATAAATAAGCAAATCCCAGATTACCATTAAATGTCTCGAATTGTGGACCTGGGAATTGATTTGAACGTGGCTTTCTGTGTGTTGGGAGATGTTTGAGGACTACTTTAAAAGGCTCAAAGCCTGCTTCAAAAGACATTACCTGAGACGTCAGATATGTATGACTCATGATCTTGTCATGGTAGTGCGTATGTGTCTTGGAATTTATCCTTTTCTCTACGGTATTGGATTGCTGGCAGACTTCTGTGTAGGGGTCCTTTAGGTAAAGTTTTATAATTAATTAATTAATTCTTGATTGGTAAGGAGTTAACTTATCCAGTTTGGACGGTGTGTTAATTTGATTCTCTAACATTTTGTTTTTTATGGTATTTTCTCTGAATTTTGCTTCCATGATGGCTATCTCTCATTTGCTGCCTAACTTCTGTGGGACTCTTTTAAGAGTGTGTGTGTGTTAGTGTGTATGTTTCACAAAACGCTAAAAATGATATTTTAAGAGATATGAAGCTGCTCTATTGCAGATCACAATTCACATTCAAACACAGTGGAAACTCACATTACATCCCGTCTGGCCACATTTCCTGCATGAATGTCCCATTTGATCCACTTTTAGACGCGCAGATTCTGACTAGCCTGCCTGGAACAAACACCAAATTTTGTGTGCCTGGTTAGAGTCTATCTCTTTTTCTTGCTTTTTCTGGCTTTTTCTTGCTTTTTCACATGATTCTTTACTTCCATGAGTGAGAGAAATCATTTGGTAGTTGTCTTTCTGTGACTGATAGATATGACACAGCGCAGTGTTCTCTCTCTTTCTGCCACATGTCACAAGGAGCAAGAATGCCTTCTTGCTTATGGATCCATAAGATTCCAAAGTCCATTGGAGGAAAGGGAAATGGTAGAAGTTTCTAGGTGATCCAGGCTTGACTTAAAGCATCTTCACAACCAGAATTGGACCACATCAATGGAAACATGGCATAAATTTACCTGAAGCCTAGAAATCAAACTCCACTGCAAAGAGAGAAGAAGTCACAGAGACAATGGGAGTCTGGTGTAAACAGGGCTTATGGGACTATTGGAGGGTTGGTGCTTCAGATTTCAGGAAGCCATGGACAAAGACAAAGGCCAAGGGGAGAGGAGCACACTTCGAACCAACAAATTGAATGTAGACCCATAGCTGTTGGCGGAGTAAAGGAGAGTGTCTGAAGGACATGAGTACTTTCAACCCAAGGTCTTAAGGCCTGGGGATTCCAGATCAGTATGCTTTGCAGACATAGACTCCAGAGAAAACTGTGTATTTCCTGGAGAGGACACCAGCAAGCAAGCAGGTGCAGACAGCCTGGAAACCATGATCAGAGACAAAACCTGTTGACACCGTGATAAGATTATTATTTCTCTGTGTGCATTCTTGATGGGCAGTGTTGATGGAGATGCCTCGATGGGAGCCAAAGACACTTGGGCTCTATGACCGCCAGCATCAAGTCTGAAAAGTGGCCACAGACAGGACCTTGAGCACATTCGCTGCCCAACCTGCAATCACGGATTCCCAAACCTGGAACACTGTTGGGTCGGCCTTCTTCAGGCCACGTTGCTTAGTCCCAGGAGAACAGAAAATCCTGCAGGGGACTAGAAGAAAGCCCAGCCCACATCCTCTCACCTGGCCACAGAATTCAGCAGGCCTTAAGTTATGTGGAGTTGTTTTAAGGTCACGCTTCACAGGCCCAACACACCCACGAAGCTTAAACTCATCATACTTGGCCCAGACACCAAACACTCTGAATGAAGGCAAGGAGAGCCTCTGCAGAGAACGAGCCCACAGGAGAGTGGACAGCCACAACACAACACCAGAGGGCATGTTACACACACCTGAGACTCTCTCAAATGCCAGAGCTTGGGCACTCCAAAAGCTCTTCTTCCTAAAGAAATTATCTTCAGTGTAGGTAACAGTAAGCGCTTTTTGAACACAGAGAAGAGAGAGACCTTTTGTCAATTCACGTTGTATTCCTGGAACTGGCCCAAAAGCCATCTCCCAAAATCGTGCCATAAATACCTCCCAATTTCCCCAGCTGACCAAACATTAAAGGCAGACCCTACACCCTAGAAGCTTAGGCCCAGGATGGACTCATCTGTTTTGAGCTCACAGCAGCAAGCACGAAGCATGTTGGAAGAGAACCAATCCCCATTTGCAGCCAACTGAAAAGGATTTCGGGCCAGATCCAGGAATACAACGTGAATGTACAAAAGGTCTCTGTCTTCTCTGTATTCGAAACGTGCATTGTGTTATCTACCCTGAAGAAAATTTCTTTAGTAACAAGAGCTCATGGTGTGCCCAAGGGCTGGCAGTTGAGAGATCTCAGCTGTGTGTGACATGCCCTCTGGGGTTGTGTTGTGGATGTCCACTCTCTTGTGGGCTCGTCCTCTGCAGAGGCTCTCCTTGCCTTCCATTCAGAGTGTATGGTGTCTGGGGCAATTATGGTGAGTTTAAGCTTCGTGGGTCTGCTGTACCTGTGAAAGGAGACTTTCAACCCACTTCACAAAACATAATGCGTGCTGAATTCTGTGACTGGGTGAGAGGATGTGGGCAAGGCGATCTTCTACTCCACTGCAGGATGTTATTTTCTCCTGGGACTAAGCAACCTGGCCTGAAGAATGCAGTCCCAACAGTGTTCCAGGTTTGGGAATCCGTGATTGCAGGTTGGGTAGCTAATGTCCTCACTGTCCTGCCTGTGGCCACTTCTCATTCTTGATGCTGGTGGTCATAGAGAACAAGTATCTTTGACGCCCATCGAGGCATATCCACCAATAATGGCCATCACGAATGCACACAAAGAAATAATAATCTTACCACGGTGTCAATAGGTATTGTCTCTGATAATGGTTTCCAGGCTGTCTGCACCTGGTTGCTTGCTGGTGTCTTCTCCAGGAGATACACAGTGTTCTCTGGCGTCTATGTCTGCAAAGCATGCTGATCTCGAATCCCCGGGTTCAAGACCCTTGGTTTGCAATAACTCATATCATTCAGACACTGTCCTTTTCTCTGAAAACAGCTATGGGCCAACATTCAAATGGTGGCTTCTAAGTGTGCTTCTCTCCAGTGGGCCTTTGACTTTGGCCATGGTTCACTGCCCTATGAAGCACCAAACGTCCAATTCTCCAATAAGCCTGTCTACACTCTTATCCCATGGTCTCTGTGACTTCTTCTCTCTTTTGTGTCGAGTGTGGTTTCTAGGCTTCAGGTCCATTTATGCCATGTTTACATTGGTGTGGTCAACTTCTGGTTGTGCTGAGAGCTGAAGGCAAGCCTGGAGTTTGCAGACACTTCTACCATCTCCCTGTCCTCAAAATGCACTGTGGACTTTTATGGAGCCAAAAACAAGAAGGCATTCTTCCTCCTTGTGACATGTGGCAGAAAGGGAGAGAGCATTGGGCTGTGTCCTATCTGTCAGTCACAGAAAGACAACTCCCATACGATTTCACTCACTCATGGAAGTAAAGAAACATGTGAAAAAGCAAAAAATGGGACAGACAATTAGACTCTAACCAGGCACACAAAATTTGGTGTTTGTTCCAGGCAGGCAAGTCAGAATCTGCCTTTCTAAAATTAAATTAAATAGTACATTCAATACAGAAAATTTTGCTGAACGGGATGTAACGCGAGTTTCCACTGTGTTTGAAAGTGAATTGTGATCTGGAATAGAGCAAATTCATATCTCTTAAAATATCATTTTTAGCGTTTTGTGAAACACACAGACACAAACACACAGACACACACACTCTTAAAAGAGTCCAAAAGAAGCTAGGGAGCAAGTGAGGAATAGCACTCATGGAAGCAAAATTCAGAGAAAATACCAAAAATAATGAAAGCTTAGAGAATCAAAGTAACAAACTGTCCAAACAAGATAAGTTAACTCCTTACCTAACAAGGCTTAATTAATTAATTAATTAATTAATTATTAATTGAGGTAAGGATGTTGAATTAATTAATTAATTGATTGATTGATTGATTAATTCAACAACCTTACCTCAAAGACCCCTACACAGAAGTCTGCCAGCAAATCCAATACCGGAGATAAAAGGATAAATTCCAAGACACATACGCTCCACCATGAGAAGATCATGAGTCATACATATCTGAGGTTTCAGGTAATGACTTTTGAAGCCGATTTTGAGGCTTTTGAAGCAGTCATCAAACATCTCCCAAAACACAGAAAGCCAGGTTCAAATCAATCCCTTGTCCACAATTCGAGAAATTTAATGGTATTGTCAGCTTTTCTCATCTTTCCCAAAATGTAGTAAGAGGGAAGACTCTAATTGACAATGTCCAAAGACCCAATTCAGATAAGGACCTTATAGGAATTCAATTGCATACTATTTTAATCAGTACGAAAATAAAACTAGAATTCATTTCTCTTCACATTCTTTCTTCATCTTCATGGGAAATGGCCTCTTTTGCTTTCTTTTCACTTGATTTTCTTATATTCAGCATGCCAGCTTTTCATCCATCCTACATTTTTTGACATAGTGTTCCCTGATTCTTTAATTGCAGATACCACCAAGTGCTCATCCTCATATAATGCCACACCACCTCCCTACCCAATAGCCAGTCCCTCTTTATGGCAGGTCTTATCCTCCTGTAACCCTCAGCTTGGTCCCCAAAGTCCTGAGTCTCTCCTGGTGCTTCTCCCTGTCTGACTTCTTCTCCTTCCGTTTTCTCTTACTACGACTCATGTACAAGTTATTCCTCATGGCCCACATAGGAGTGAAGCCATAGCGTATTTCCCTAGGTCTGCTTGCATTTTCATTTGGAAATCACCTTTTTTATCATCATCTTCATAATCACCTTTATCAACTAGCCCTGAAAAAGGTATCTTGGCTCCTTCCACAGTGATGCTAGAAGGGCATGGGAGGCCATTGATATTGCCCATTCATTTTCATCTGAGTAAAGAGAGTTGCTCAGCATGGCTCTCCCCATGATTATGGCATGTAGCATTAACTAATGATGACAAGTAGTGCTGACCAGGGCTCTTTCTTTAGGGGTAGCGAGCATGCAGCTTTTCACTCTCCATGAAGACTTTGCAATGGTGTTTAAGCTAATGTCAGGTAGACAGAGCCTTCATCCATTGGGACTGGTGTTTCAGGACACTAGAAGAAAAGGGCACGTACAGCTCATTGCATCTATGCCCTGGCAATTTTCCTGGAATTGTGACTTTCCTTCCCTTCTTCCTTCCCTCACCTTCCATGCTGACCAAGCACCACTGGAATACCAAACACCCGAGAAACCATAGGGAACAGAAGCTAGGAATGGATGCTCTCACTCAAGGACATCCAACCTTCGAGAGACCTAATGGTAATCAAGAGGCCTCGCTGTTGATTGATACCTCTAGAAATTGTAGTGGAAATAGGAACACCTTACTCTCTCTGGAGAAATGTTGTTGTAAAAAATGGTGTACAGAACATCATTATCATTTCTCTTTGTATCGAAAGTGGAAGTGGGAAAGAAACAGAAAAGACCACCTGAGTTCATGATCAGGCTAAGAGTTCACTTTCTTTTTCCTTCGCAAGTCTTTATACTTAAAGTCCTAGAACTGATATGTCATGAGAATGGGATTTCTGCTTCAGTGAAGTCAGCTTCTGTGACTTCACAAAGCTCTGAGCTCCTAGCATCCACTTCTTACCAAACTACGTCTCATTACGTCACCTGGCTGGAGTATATCTGGGACAGACAAGAGTATAAAAGTCACTCCTGGAGCTGCTGGGGTATTGCCCCAAGAGAGTTTGTGAAGCGATTTGGGTTCACCTTCTCCATGGCCGAGTTTCTAGTCTTTGGCCGTGACTGTCGCCACCACCCTGATGGACTCCTGAGAAGGGCAAGAATCCACAATTCCATCTTACCCATGTAAGGTCAAGAAAGAGTCAGGAGTACAAGCAGCCTCTCAGGGGGAACTCCAAGACATACTCATGTTCATCGTCCTCACACCCTATCAGGATGCTTCTGACAAGGAAATGAGCCCCCAGCCCTCTGAGAAAAGATCAGAGTTAACTCCCGCAACCATACCAAAGACATGTGGAGTCTTCAAGAGTGAGGACATGGGTTCTTCTTTCATCTCCAGAAATCGTGCCATAAATGCCTCACAATTTTCCCAGCTGACCAAACATTAAAGGTAGACACTACACCGTATAAGCTTAGGCCCAGGACGGACTCATCTGTTTGGAGCTCACAGGAGCAAGCTCGGAGCATGTTGGAAGAGAACCAATACCCATGAGAAGCCATCGGAATAGGCTTATGGGCCAGGTCCAGGAATACAACGTGAATGTAAAAAAGGTATCTGTCTTCTCTGTTTTCCAAACACACATACTGTTATCTACACTGAAGATAATTACTTTAGGAAGAAGAGCTCATGATGTGCCCATGTTCTGACAATTGAGAGAGTCTCAGGTGTGTGTGACATGCCCTCTGGGGTTGTGTTGTGGCTGTCCCCTCTCCTGTGGGATCGTCCACTGCAGAGGCTCTCCTTGCCTTCCATTCTGAGTGTTTGGTGTCTGGGCCAAATATGGTAAGGTAAGCTTCGTGGGTCTATTGTGCCTGAAACGAGACTTTCAACCCACTCCACAAAACTTAAGGCCTGATGAATTCTGTGGCCAGGTGAGAGGATGTGGGCAGGGATTTCTTCTACTCCCCTGCAGGATTTTCTGTTCTTATTGGACTAAACAACGTGGCCTGAAGAAGGCAGTCCCAACAGTGTTCCATGTTTGGGAATCCGGGATTGCAGGTTGGGGAGCTAATGACCTCACCGTCCTCTCTGTGGCCACATCTCAGTCTGGATGCTCGCGGTCGTAGAGCCCAAATATCTTTGGCGCCCATCGAGGCATCTCCACCAACACTGCCCAACTTGAATGCCCCCAAAGAAATAATAATCTTAACACTGTGTCAACAAGTATTGTCTCTGATCATGGTTTCCAGGCTGTCTGCATTTGGTTGCTTGCTGGTGTCCTCTCCAGGAGATACACAGTGTTGTCTGGAGTCTATGTCTGCAATGCATGCTGATCTGGAATCCCCGGGCCTTAGGACCCTTGGTTTGCAAGAATACATGTCATTCAGACACTCTCCTTTTCTCTGCCAACAGCTATGTGTCAACATTCAAATTGTGGTTTCTAAGTGTGCTCCTCACCCCTGGGCCTTTTTCTTTGGCCATGGCTCCCTGCACTCTGAAGCACTAAGCATCCAATTATCCCATAAGCCCTGTCTACACCCTTCTCCCATGGTCTCTGTGAGTTCTTCTCTTTTCGCTGTGGAATGTGATTTCTAGGCTTCAGGTCCATTTATGCCAAATTTACATTGATATGGTCAGCTTCTGGTTGTGCTGATGGCTGAAGAAAGCCTGGAGATCCCAGATACTTCTACCATCTCCCTGTCCTCCAAATGCACTGTGGACTCTTATGTTTGCATAAGAAAAAGGCATTCTTGCTCTTTGTGACATGTGGCAGAAAGGGATAGAGCATTGGGCTGTGTCATCCAGTCAGTCACAGAAAGACAACTCCCTTACGATTTCACTCATTCTTGGAAGTAAAGAAACATGTGAAAAAGCAAGAAAAATTGACAGGCCATTAGACTCTAACCAGGCACACAAAATTTGGTGTTTTTTCCAGGCAGGCTAGCCAGAATCTGCTTTTCAGAAAGTGGATCAAATAGTACATTCAATGCAGGAAATATGGCCAAATGGGATGTAACATGAGTTTCCACTGTGTTTGAAGGTGAATTGTGATCGGTAATAGAGCAGCTTCATATCTCTTAAAATATCATTTTAAGCGTTTTCTGAAACACACACACACACACACACACACACACACACACACACACACACACACTTAACAGAGTCCCGCAGAAGTTAGGGAGCAAGTGAGGAATAGCATTCATGGAAGCAAAATTCAGAGAAAATACCATAAAAAAACAAAAGCTTAGAGAATCGAAGTATCAACCCGTCCAGACAATATAAGTTAACTCCTTACCTATCAAGAATTCATGAATTAATTAAACAACCTTACCTAAAGACCCCTCCACACAAGTATGCCAGCAAATCCACTACCTTAGAGAAAAGGATAAATTCCAATACACATACACACTACCATGACAAGATCATGAGTCATACATATCTGACGTTCATGTAATGACTTTTGAAGCAGCTTTTGAGGCTTTTGAAGCAGTCCTCAAACATCTCCCAACACACAGAAAGCCAGTTTCGAATCAATTCCCTGCTCCCCAGTTCGAGATTTTAACGGTAATGTCGGTTTTCTCATCTATTCTCAAAATGTAGGAAGAAGGAAGACTCTAATTTACAATGTCGAAAGACCAATTCACATAAGGACCTTAGAGGAACCCAATTGCAGACAATTTTAATCAGTAATATAATCAAACTAGAATTCATTTCTCTTTTCCTTCTTTCTTCACCTACATGTGAAACGACCTGTTTTGATTTCTATTCACTATTTTTCTTATATGCGGCAAGTCAGTCATTCATCCATCCGACGTTTTTTGACATATTGTTCCCTGCTTGTTTAATTGCATATACCACCAAGTGCTCATCCTCATATAATGCCACACCACCTCCATACCCATTAACGAGTTCCCTCTTTATGGCATGTCTTATCCTCTTTTAACCAAGCTTGGTCCACAAGTTCCTGAGTCTCTCTTGGTGCCTCTCCCTGTCTGACTTTTTCTGCTTCCGTTTTCCCTTACTACCAGTCATGTCCAAGCTATTCCTCATGGGCCACATATGAGGGAACCCATAGGATATTTCCCTTGGTCTGCTTGCATTTTTATTTGGAAATCATCATCTTTATCATCATCTTCATAATCATCTTTATTCATGAGCTCTTAAAAGGTTATCTCGGCTCCTTCTACAGTGATGCTATAGTCGGCATGGCAGGCCATCGATGTTGGCCGTTCATTTTCATCTGAATAAAGAGAGTTGCTCAACATGGCCCTCCCCATGTCTATGGCATGTAGCATTAACTACTGATGACAAGGAGTCCGTAATGGGGCCCTTTCTTTAGGGGTAGCGATCATGCAGAATTTCACTCTCCATCAAGCCCTTGCAATGGAGTTTAAGTTAATGTCAGGTAGACAGAGCCTTCATTAATTAGGACTGGAGACTCAGGACACAAGCACATAAGGACAGGGACATCACAATGCATCGCTTCCCTGGAAATTTTCCTGGAATTGTGACTGTCGTTCCCTTCTTCCTTTCTTCACCTTCCAACGTGACAAAGCACCAAAGGCAGGCCTTCCACCTGAGAAACCATAGGGAACAGAAGCTAATAATGAACCCTCTCTCCCAAGGACATCCAACCTCCCAGAGACCTAATGGTAGCCAAAGGCCTCGTTGTTGATTGAGATCACTAGAAATTGCAGTGGAAATAGGAACACCTTGCTCTCTCTGAAGAAATGTTGGTCTAAATAATGGAATACAGAACATCGTTTTCTTTCTCTTTATAGAAAGTGGAAGTGGGAAAGAAACAGAAAATACCCCCTGATCTCATGATCAGGCTAACAGGGCTCATTCTTGTTCCTTCCCAAGTCTTTCTAATATTAAAGCCATAGGGATCATGTGTCTTGAGAATGGGGTTGCTGCTTCAGAGAAGTCAGCTTCTGTGATGTCACAAAGCTCTGAGGTCCTAGCAACCACTCCTCACCTAACCATGCCTCATCACTTCACATGGCTGGAGTAGTCCTGGGTCAGCCAGGTGTATCAAAATCACTCCAAACTGCTGGAGCCGCCTGGGGATTTCCCCAAGACAGTTTGTGGAGCAATTTGGGGTCACTTTCTCCCTGGCCGAATTTCTAGTCTTTGGCCGTGACTGTCACCACCACACCTCTGGACTCCGGAGAAGGGCAAGAATCCACAATTCCATCTTACCCAAGTAAGGTCAAGAAAGAGTCAGGAGTACAAGCAGCCTCACACGGAGAACTCCAGGCTATACACATATTCATGATCCTCACACCCTATCAGCATGCTTCTGACAAGGAAAAGCGCCCCCCGCCCTCTGAGGAAAGCTCAGAGTAAACACCCGCAACCATACCAAAGAACTGTCTGGAGTCTTCCACAGTGAGGGCACGAGTTCTTCTTGCATCTCCAGAAATCGTGCCATAAATGCCTCCCAATTTTCCCAGCTGACCAAACATTAAAGGCAGACCCTACACCCTGGAATCTTAGGCTCAGGACGGACTCATCTCTTTGGAGCTCACAGGAACAAGCACGGAGCACGTGGGAAGAGAACCATTGCCCTGGGAAGCTATTGGACAAGACTTTCGTGCCATTCTCAGGAATACAACGTGAATCTACAAAAGTCTCTGACTTCTCTGTATTCAAAAAGCGCCTTCTGTTATCTACACTGAAGATCATTTTTTAGGAAGAAGAGCTCAGGGAGAGCCCTAAGGCTGGCACTTGAGAGATTCTCAGCTGTGTTGGGCATGCCCTATGGTGTTGTGTTGTGGCTGTCCACTATCCTGTCGGCTCGTCCTCTGCAGAGGCACTCGTTGTCTTCCATTCAGAGGGTTTGGTGTCTGCGCCAAATAGTGTGAGGTTACCTTAGTGGGTCTGGTGTGCCTGTAAAATGTGACGTTCTACCCACTCCACAAAACTTAAGGCCTGCTGAATTCTGTGACCAGGTGAGAGGATGTGTGCAGGGCTTTCTTCTACTCCCCTGCAGGATTTTCTGTACTACTGGGACTAAGCAACGTGGCCTGAAGAAGGCAGTCCCAACACTGTTCCAGGTTTGGGATTCCGTGATTGCAGGTTGGGCAGCTAATGTGCTCACCGTCCTGACTGTGGCCACTTCTCAGTCTTGATCCTGGCGGTGGTAGAGTCCAAGTATCTTTTGCGCCCATCGAGGCATCTCCAACAACACTGTCCATCCCAAATGCAAACAAAGAATAATAATCTTACCACGGTTTCAACTGGTATTGTCTCTGATATTGGTTTCCAGGGTGTCTGCACCTGGTGGCTTGATGGTGTCCTCTCCAGGAGATACACAGTGTTCTCTGGAGTCTACTTCTGCATAGCATGCTGATCTGGAATCCCCCGAGTCTCAAGATCCTTCAGTTGCATTAACTTCTGTCATTCAGACACTCTCACTTTCTCCACCTACAGCTATGTGTTAACATTCAATTTGTGGGTTCTACGTGTTCTCCACTCCGCTGGGCCTTTGTTTTTGGCCATGGCTCCCTGCCCTCTGAAGAACCAATGATCCAATTCTCCCATAAGCCCTGTCTACACCTTTCTCCCATGGTGTCTGTGACTTCTTCTCTCTATAGCTGTGGAGTTTGATTTCTAGGCTTCAGGTCCATTTATGCCATGTTTACATTGACGTGGTCATCTTCTGTTTGTGCTGATGGCTAAGACAAGCCTGAGCTCGCAGACACCTCTACGGTCTCCCTGTCTTCCAGATGCACTGCGGACTTTATGGAGCCATAAGCAAGAAGGCATTCTTGTTCCTTGTGACATGTGGCAGAAAGGGAGAGAGCATTGGGCTGTGTCATATCTGTCAGTCAGAGAAAGACAACAACCATACAATTTCACACACTCATGGAAGTAAAGACACATGGGAAAAAGCAAGAGAAAGGGACAGGCAATGAGACTCAAACCAGGCACACAAAATTTGGTGTTTGTTCCAGGCAGGCTAGTCAGAATCTGCCTTTCTAAAAGTGGATCAAATGGGATATTCAATGCAGGGTTTGTGGTCGATTGGGTTGTAACGTGAGTTTCAACTCTGTTTGAAGGTGAATTGATATCTGGAATTGAGCAGCTTCATATCACTTAAAATATTTTTTTAGCGTTTTCTGAAGCACACACACACAAACACACACACACACACACACACACACACACACACACACACACACACACTTAAACGAGTCCCACCGAATTTAGGGAGCAAGTGAGGAATAGCATTCATGGAAGCAAAATTCAGAGAAAATACCATAAAAAAAAAACCAAAAGCTTAGAGAATCAAAGTGTCAACCCGTCCAAACAGTATAAGTTAACTCCTTACCTATCAAGAAATCATGAATTAATTAAACAATCTTACCTAAAAGAAGCCTCCACAAAAGTATGCCAGCAAATCCAGTACCTTAGAGAAAAGGATAAATTCCAAAACACATACGCACTACCATGACAAGATCATGAGTCATACATATCTGACGTTCATGTAATGACTTTTGAAGCAGCTTTTGAGGCTTTTGAATCAGTCCTCAAACATCTCCCAACACACAGAAAGCCAGGTTCAAATCAATACCCTGTTCCCCAGTTCGAGACTTTTAATGGTAATGTCAGCTTTTCTCGTCTATTCCCAAAATATAGGAAGAGGGAAGACTCTAATTGACAATGTCCAAAGACCCAATTCACATAAGGACCTTAGAGGAACCCAATTGCCTACAATTTTAATTAGTAAGACAATCAAACTAGAATTCATTTCTCTTCTCCTTTCTTCACCTACATGTGAAACGACCTGTTTTGATTTCTATTCAATATTTTTTCTTATATTCGGCAAGTCAGTCTTTCATCCATCTGATGTTTTTTGAAATAGTGTTCCCTGCTTCTTTAATTGCATATACCATCAAGTGCTCATCCGCATATAATGACACACCATCTCCATACCCATTAACTAGATCCCTGTTTATGGCATGTCTTAACCTCCTGTAACAAGCTTGGCCCCCCAAATCCTGAGTCTCTCTTGGTGCGTCTCACTGTCTGACTTCTTCTCCTTCAGTTTTCCCTTACGACTACTCGCCATACACATGTTCATGGTCCTCACACCCTATAAGGATGCTTCTGACCAGGAAAAGCGCCCCCTGCCCTCTGAGGAAAGCTCAGAGTTAACACCCGCAACCATACCAAAGACATGTCTGGATTCTTCAACAGTGAGGACACGAGTTCTTCTTGCATCTCCAGAAATCGTGCCATAAATGCCTCCCAATTCTCCCAGCTGACCAAACATTAAAGGCAGACCCTACGCCCTAGAAGCTTAGGCTCAGGACGGACTCATCTCTTTGGAGATCACAGGAGCAAGCACGGAGCATGTTGGAAGAGAACCAATCCCCATGGCAAGCCATCGGAAAAGGCTTTTGGGTCAGTCTCAGGAATACAACGTGAATCTACTAAAGGTCTCTGACTTCTCTATTCGAAACGCGCCTTCTGTAATCTACCCTGAAGATCATCTCTTTAGGAAGAAGAGCTCATACAGTGCATATGGGCAGGCACTTGAGAGAGTCTCAGCTGTGTTCAGCATGCCCTCTGGGGTTGTGTTGTGGCTGTTCCCTCTCCTGTCAGCTCGTCCTCTGCAGAGGCTCTCGTTGCCTTCCAATCAGACGGTTTGGTGTCTGGGCCAAATATTTTGAGGTTAACTTGGTGGGTCTGGTGTGCCTGTGAAACGTGACTTTCAACCCACTCCACAAAACTTAAGGCCTGCTGAATTCTGTGGCCAGGTGAGAGGATGTGGGCAGGGCTATCTTCTAGTTCCCTGCAGGATTTTCTGTTCTCCTGGGACTAAGCAATGTGGCCTGAAGAAGGCATTCCCAACACTGTTCCAGGTTTGCGAATCTGTGATTGCAGATTGGGCAGCGAATGTCCTCATCTTCCTGTCTGTGGCCACTTCTCAGTCTTGATTCTGGCGGTCATAGAGCCCAAGTATCTTTGGTGCCCTTCGAGACATCTCCACCAACACTGTCCATCACCAATGCACACAAAGAATAATGATCTTACCATGGTGTCAACTGGTATTGTCTCTGATATTAGTTTCCAGGGTGTCTGTACCTGGTGGCTTGATGGTGTCCTCTCCAGGAGATACACAGTGTTTTCTGGAGTCTACGTCTGCATAGCATGCTGATATGGAATCCCCGAGCCTCAAGATCCTTCACTTGAAAGAACTTGTGTCCTTCAGACCCTCTCCCTTTCTCTGCCAACATCTATATGTCAACATTCAAATTGTGGGTTCTACGTGTGCTCCACTCACTTGGGCCTTAGATTTTGGCCATGGCTCTCTGTTTTCTGAAGCACCAAAATGTCCAATTCTCCCATAAGCCCTGTCTACACACTTCTCCCATGGTCTCTGGGACTTCATTTCTCTTTCACTGTGGAGTGTGATTTCTAGGCTTCAGGTCCATTCATGCCATGTTTATATTGATGTTGTCATCTTTTGTTTGTGCTGATGGCTAAGACAAGTCTGAGATCACAGACACCTCTACAGTCTCCCTGTCTTCCAGATGCACTGTGGACTCTTATGGAGCCATAAGCAAGAAGGCATTCTTGCTCCTTGTGACATGTGGCAGAAAGGGAGAGAGCATTGGACTGTGCCATATCTGTCAGTCACAGAAAGACAACTACCGTACAATTTCCCTCACTCATGGAAGTAAATAATCATGGGAAAAAGCAAGAAAAAGGGACAGGCAATGAGATTCAAACCAGGCACACAAAATTTGGTGTTTGTTCCAGGCAGGCTAGTCAGAATCTGCCTTTCTAAAAGTGGATCAAATGGGATATTCAATGCAGGAAATGTGGCCGAATGGGGTGTAACGTGAGTTTCCACTGTGTTGGAAGGTGAATTGTGATCTGGAATAGAGCAGCTTCATATCTCTTAAAATATCATTTTTAGCGTTTTGTGAAACACACACACACACACAAACACACACACACACACAAACACACACAGACACTTAAAAGAGTCCCACAGAAGTTAGGGAGCAAGTGAGGAATGGTACTCATGGAAGCAAAATTCAGAGAAAATACCATAAAAAAACAAAAGCTTAGAGAATCAATGTATCAACCCGTCCAAACAGTATAAGTTAACTCCTTACCTATCAAGAATTCATGAATTAAATAAACAACCTTACCGAAAAGACCCCTCCACACAAGTATGCCAGGAAATCCACTACCTTAGAGAAAAGGATAAATTCCATAACACATTAGCACTACCATGACAAGATCATGAGTCATACATATCTGACGTTCAAGTAATGACTTTTGAAGCAGATTTTGAGGCTTTTGAAGCAGTCCTCAAACATCTCCCAACACACAGAAAGCCAGGTTCAAATCAATTTCCTGCTCCCCATTTCGAGATTTTAATGGTAATGTCGGTTTTTCTCATCTATTCCCAAAATGTAGGAAGAGGGAAGAATTTAATTTACAATGTCCAAGACACAATTCACATAAGGACCTTATAGGAAACCAATTGCCTACAAATTTAATCAGTAAGACAATCAAACTAGAATTCATTTCTCTTCTTTTTCTTTCTTCACCTACATGTGAAACGGCCTGATTTGATTTCTATTCACTATTTTTTCTTATATTTGGCAAGTCAGTCTTTCATCCATCCAACGTTTTTTGACATAGTGTTCCCTGATTCTTTAATTGCACATACCACCAAGTGCTCATCCTCGTATAATGCCACACCACCTCCATACCCATTAACCAGTTCCCTCTTTATGGCATGTCTTATCCTCCTGTAACCCTTAGCTTGGTCCCCAAAGTCCTGAGTGTCTCCTGGTGTATCTCCATGTTTGACTTCTTCTCCTTCTGATTTCTCTTACTACTACTCATGTCCATGGTATTTCTCATGGGCCACATATAAGGGATCCCATAGGATAGTTCTCTTGGTCTGCTTGCACTATCATTTGGAAATCATCATCTTTATCTTCATCTTCATAATAATCTTTATTCACGAGCCCTTAAAACGGTATCTCGGCTCTTTCCACAGTGATGCTAGAGTCGGCATGGCAGGCCATTGACGTTGGCCGCTCATTTTCATCTGAATAAAGAGCGTTGCTCAACATGGCTCTCCCCATGTCTATGGCATGTAGCATTAACTAATGATGACAAAGAGTGCTGACCGGGGCCCTTTCTTTAGGGGTAGCGATCATGCAGAATTTCAATCTCCATTAAGCCCTTGCAACAGAGTTTCAGGTAATGTCAGGTAGACAGAGCCTTCATCCCTTAGGACTGGTGATTCAGGACATGAGCAGATAAGGACATGGGCCTCACAACGCATCGCTGCCCTGGCAATTTTCCTGGAATTGTTACTGTCCTTCCCTTCATCCTTTCCTCAACTTCCAAGCTGACGAAGCACCAAAGGCAGACCTTCCACCCAAGGATCCATAGGGAACAGAAGCTAAGAATGAACCCTGTCACCCAAGGATATCAAACCTCCCAGAGACCTAATGGGAGCCAAGAGTCCTCGCGGTTGATTGAGATTGTAGGGGCCTGATTAGGCAGAGGAACTGTAAACCCCGGATATAGGGGCGGGCCAGGCCAGATAGCCGTATCCAATCAGTGGGGTATGTTTATATTAACTGTGGTGAGCTGAATCTCATTGGCCACCTGTGTGTGGGCCGGGCTCAACCACCTCTATAAAGGTCAGTCTGTGAGGCTGGGTGGGGGGAGAAGTAGGAGGTGTTAGAATAGCTGTTGGAGAAGTAGGAGGTGTTAGAATAGCCGTTGGAGAAGTAGGAGGTGTTAGAATAGCCGTGGGAGAAGTGGGAGGAGTTAGAATGGCAGTTATAATAGCAGTTAGAATAGCCATTAGAGTAGCTGTTAAAGTAGCCTTTGGGAGCCGTTAGAGTAGCCGTTAGGGTAGCCTTTGGGAGCCATTAGGGTAGTCATAGGAGTGATAGCATCGGGGTCATTGGGAGCAGTGCCGCCCCAAGCCGCGGCCCCGCGGCCGGCGACCTCGCCGCCCCCAGCTGCAGCCCCGCCGCCAGGGGCCTCGCCGCCCTGAGCCACAGCCCCACCGTGTCCAGCCTCGCCGTCAGGGGCCTCGCTGCCCCAAGCCACAGCCCCGTCACCAGGGGCCTCGCCGCCCTGAGCCACAGCCCCACCGCGACCAGCCTCGCCACCTCCAGCAGCCTCGCTGCCCCCAGTTGCGGCCCCACTGCCAGCGGCCTCACTGCTCTGAGCCATGACCTTGCTGGAGTGGCCTGGTCCAGAGCGGCCTCGCCAGAGTGGCGTCATTCCGGGGAGTGGCCTCGTTGACATGCGGCCCCATCCTTGAGCGGCCTCGTCTAGAGCGGCCTCTTCATCGTCGGAAGCGGCCTCGTCCAGTGTGTGGCCTCGTCCGGGGAGTGGCCTTGCTGGAGTGGCATCATGGGGAGCAGAGTCTGTGTCTTCGGGGTTGTTGTCCTTGTCATCCTCGCCTCTTTGTCATCGGGAGTGGCATCCTTGTCGTTGTCGCCTCTGCATAAGAGATAGCCCCGACCGGTCGGTTTGATTCTCGAGCGGCATCGCCCTGTGCACCGCCCAGAGCAGCAATGGTAGCGGCACCACCATGAGCAGAACCACCCAGAGCAGCAGCGGCAGCGGCAACACTTCAAGTGGCATCGCCCTGTGCAGTGGGGCACGTGGCAGAGGCGCCACCATGAGCAGCACGACCCAGAGCAGCAGTGGCAGCGGCACCACCTCGAGCGGCATCGCCCCATGCACTGCTGAGAGCAGCAGTGGCAGCGGTGCCACCATGAGCGGCACCACCCTGTGCACCAGAGCAACAGCGGCAGCGGCGCCATGCGAGTGGCACCGCCCAGAGCTGCAGCAGGCAGTGGCCCCACCACAAGCAGCACCACCCAGAGCAGCAGCGGCAGCGGCGCTGCCACGAGCGACGCTACCCTGAGCCAGAGTTTCAGCAGCAGCGCTGCCACAAGCAGCCACACCGCCTCGGTCAGTGCCACCATCAGGAGCAGACTCTCAGGAGCCAACGGTGCAGCCATGCTGGGAGTGGGTTTGTGGTACTGTGAGGGTGAGGCAGGGAGCCTCCAGGAGGGACCCCAGTGACTGGGAGGCGGTGGTTCCCAGCAAGACTCAGGCACCTATTGGTCAGTTTGGTTTCTGATGCAGTTTGGTTTCTGATGCAGTTTGGTTTCTGATGCATGGCGCGAAATAAAACTTTGCTTGATTTTCGCTTTGTGTCAGTCTCGTTCCTTTGATCACGGACCCTAACAGAGATCTCTAGAAATTGCAGTGGAAATAGGAACACCTTGCTCTCTCTGGAGAAATGTTGGTCTAAAGAATGGTATAGAGAACATCGTTTTCTTTTATCTTTGTATAGAAAGTGGAAGTGGGAAAGAAACAGAAAAGACCTCCTGAGCTCATGATCAGGCTAACAGGGCTCTTTCTTGTTCCTTCCCAAGTCTTTCTAATTAAAGCCATAGGACTTATATGTCATGAGAATGGGGTTGCTGCTTCAGTGAATTCAGCTTCTGTGACGTCACAAAGCTCTGAGGTCCTAGCAACCACTCCTCTCCATAACACGCCGCATCACTTCACCTCGCTGGAGTAGTCCTGGGTCAGCCAGGAGTATCAAAATCACTCCAAACCACTGGAGCCGCCTGCGGAATTCCTGAAGACAGTTTGAGGAGCGATTTGGGGTCACTTTCTCCATGGACGAATTTCTAGTCTTTGGCCGTGACTGTCACCAACACACCTGTGGATTCTGGAGAAAGGCAAGAATCCACAACTCCATCTTACCCATGTAAGGTCAAGAAAGAGTCAGGAGTACAAGAGCCTCACACGGGGAACTCCAGGCAATAAACATATTCATGATCCTCACACCCTATCAGGATGCTTCTGACCAGGAAAAGAGCCCCAGGCCGTCTGATTAAAGCTCAGAGTTAACACCCGCAACCATACCAAAGACCTGTCTGGAGTCTTCAACAGTGAGGACACGAGTTCTTCTTGCATCTCCAGAAATCGTGCCATAAATGCCTCCCAATTTTCCCAGCTAACCAAATATTAAAGGCAGACCCTACACCCTAGAAGCTTAGGCCCAGGACGGACTCATCTCTTTGGAGCTCACAGGAGCAAGCACAGAGCATGTTGGAAGAAAAACAATCCCCATGGGAAACCATCAGAAAAGGCTTTCAGGCCAGTCTCAGGAATACAATGTGAATCTAGAAAAGGTCTCTGTCTTCTCTGTATTTGAAACGCGCCTTCTGTAATATACCCTGAAGATCATGTCTATAGGAAGAAGAGCTCATAGATTGCATATCAGCAGGCACTTGAGAGAGTCTCAGGTATGTGTGACATGCCGTCTGGGATTCCGTTGTGGCTGTCCACTCTCTTGTCAGCTCGTCCTCTGCAGAGGCTCTCGTTGCCTTCCACACAGAGTGTTTGGTGTCTGGGCCAAATATGGTGTGCCTGTGAAATGTGATTTTCTACCACTCCACAAAATTTAAGGCCTGCTGAATTCTGTGGCCAGGTGAGAGGATGAGGGCAGAGGTTTCTTCTAGTCCCCTGCAGGGTTTTCTGTTCTCCTGGACTAAGCAACGTGGCCTGAAGAAGGAAGTCCCAACAGTGTTCCAGGTTTGGGAATCCGTAATTGCAGTTTGGGAAGCGAATGTCCTCACCGTCCTGTCTGTGGCCACTTCTCAGTCTTGATCCTGGCGATCGTAGAGCACAAGTATCTTTGGGCCCATCGAGGCATCTCCACCAACACTGTCCATCACTAATGCACACAAAGAAATAATAATCTAACCACGGTGTCAACAGGTATTGTCTCTGATCATGGTTTCCAGGCTGTCTATACCTGGATGCTTGCTGGTGTCCTCTCCAGGAGATACACAGTGTTCTCTGGAGTCTATGTCCGCAAATCATGCTGATCTGGAATCCCCGGGCCTCAAGTCCTTGGGTTGCAAGAACTCGTGTCGTTCAGACACTCTCCATTTCTCTGCCAACAGCTATGGTTCAACATTCAAATTGTGGGTTCTAAGTATGCTTCACTCGCCTGGGCCTTTGTGTTTGGCCATGTCTCCCCGCCCTCTGATGCACCAACTGTCCAGTTCTCCCATAAGCTCGTTCTACACACTTCTCCTATGGTCTCTGTGACTTCTTCTCTCTTTAGCTCTGGAATGTGATTTCTAGGCTTCAGGTCCATTTATGTCAAGTTTTCCATTGATGTGGTCATCTGGTTGTGCTGATGGCTGAAGACAAGCCTGAGCTCCCAGTCAATTCTATCGTCTCACTGTCTTCCAGATGCACTGTGTTCCCTTATGGAGCAATAAGTAAGAAGGCGTGCTTGTTCCTTGTGACATGTGGCAGAAAGGGAGAGAGCATTGGGCCGTGTCATATCTGTCAGTCACAGAAAGACAAAGACCATACGATTTCACTCACTCATGGAAGTAAAGAAACATGTGAAAAAGCAAGAAAAAGGGACAGGAAGATAGACTCTAACCAGGTACACAAAATTTGGGTTTTTTTCAGGCAGGCTAGTCAGAAACTGCCGTTCTAAAAGTGGATCAAATGGTACATTCAATGCAGGAAATGTGGCCGAATGGGATGTAACATGAGTTTCCACTGTGTTTGACGGTGAATTGTGATCTGGAAAAGAACAGGTTCATATCTCCTAGAATATCATTTTTAGCATTTTGTGAAACACACACACACACACAGAGACACACACTTAATAGAGTCCCACAGAAGTTAGGGAGCAAGTGAGGAATAGCACTCATGGAAGCAAAATTCAATGAAAATAACATAAAAAAAAAAAGCTTAGAGAATCAAATTAACAAACCGTCCAAACTGGATAAGTAAACTGCTTACCTATCAAGAATTAGTAAATTAATTAATTAGTTAATTAATTAATTAATTAAACAAGCTTTCCTAAAAGACCCTTCCACAAAAGTATGCCAGCAAATCCAATACCAGAGAGAAAAGGATAAATTCCAAGACACATACGCACTACCATGAAAAGTTCATGAGACATCCATACCTGACGCCTCAGGTAATGACTTTTGTAGCAGCTTTTGAGGCTTTTGAAGCAGTTTTCAAACATCTCCCACCACACAGAAAGCCAGGTTCAAATCCATTCCCTGGTCCACAATTCGAGACGTTTAATGGTAATGTCAGAATTTCTCATCTATTCCCAAAATGTAGAAAGAGGGATGACTCTAATTTATAATGTCCAAAGACCCAATTCACATAAGGACCTTATAGGAAACCAGTTGCATACAATTTTATTCAGTAAGATAATAAAACTAGAATTAATTTCTCTTCTCTTTCTTTCTTCATCTCCACGTGAAACGACCTGTTTTGCTTTCTATTCACTATATTTAATTATATTCGGTAAGCCAGCCTTTCATCCATCTGACGTTTTTTGACATAGTGTTCCCTGTTTCGTTAATTGCATATACCACCAAGTGCTCATCCTCATATAATGCCACACCACCACCCTACCCATTATCCAGTTCCCTCTTTATGGCATGTCTTACACTCCTGTAACCCTCCGATTCGTCACCAAAGTCCAGAGTCTCTCCTGGTGCATCTCCCTGTCTGACTTCTTCTCCTTCCGTTTTCCCTTACTACTACTCATGTCCATGATATTCCTCATGGGCCACATATGAGTGAAGCCATAGGATAATTCCCTTGGTCTGCTTGCATTTTAATTAGGAAATCATCTTCTTTTTCATCATCTTCATGATCATCTTAATCATCCACTAGCCCTTAAAAGGGTATCTAAGCTCCTTCCACAGTGATGCTAGAGTGGCATGGCAGGCTATCAATTTTGGCTGTTCATTTTCATCTGAAAAAAGAGCGTTGTTCAACATGGCTCTCCCTATGACTATGGCATGTAGCATTAACTAATGGTGACAAGGAGTGCTGACCAAGTCTATTTCTTAGGGCTAGTGATCATGCAGAGTTTCACTCTCCATGAAGCCTTTGCAACTGTGTTTAAGGTAATGTCAGGTAGACAGAGCCTTCAACCATTAAGACTGGTGTTTCAGGACACTAGCAGATAAGGGCACAGAAAACACAAAGCATTCCTGCACTGGCAATATTCCTGGAATTGTGACTTTCCTTCCCTCCTTCCGTAACTCAGCTTCCAAGCTGACCAAGCAACAAAGGCATACCTTACACCTGAGAAACCTGTTCCATACGGAACAGAAGTTAAGAATGCACCCTCTCACCCAAGGATATCAAACCTCCCAGAGACCTAATGGTAGCCAAGTGGCCTCGCTGTTGATTGAGATGTGTAGAAATTGCAGTGAAATTAGGTCCACCTTGCTCTCTCTGGTGAAATGTTGGTCGAAAGAATGGTATACAGAACATCGTATTCTGTTCTCTTTGTATACAATGTCGAAGTGGGAAAGAAACAGAAAAGACCTCCTGAGCTCATGATCAGGGTAACAGGGCTCTTTCTTGTTCCTTCCCAGGTCTTTCTACTTAAAGCCATAGGACTCATATGTCATGAGAATGGGATTGCTGCTTCAGTGAAGTCTGCTTCTGTGACATCACAAAGCTCTGAGGTCCTAGCCATAACTCTTCACCCAAACACGCCTCATCACTTCACCTCGCTGGAGTAGTTCTGGGTCAGCCAGGAGTATCAAAATCACTCCAAACCACAAGAGCCGCCTGGATAATTCCCTAAGACAGTTTGTGAAGCGATTTGGGGTCACATTCTCCATGGCCGAATTTGTAGTTTTTGGCTGGGACTGTCACCACCACCATCTGGACTCCTGAGAATGGCAAGAATCCACAATTCCATCTTACACACATAAGGTCAAGAAAGAGTGAGGAGTACAAGCAGCCTCACAAGGGGAACACCTCACCATACACATTTTCATGGTCCTCACACCCTATCAGGATGCTTCTGACCAGGAAAAGCGCCCCCCACTCTCCGATTAAACCTCAGAGTTAACACCCGCAACCATACCAAAGTCCTGTCTGGAGTCTTCAACAGTGAGGACACGAGTTCTTTTTGCATCTCCAGAAATCATGCCATAAATGCCGCCCAAATTTCCCTGGTAATCAATCATTAAAGGCAGACCCTACACTGTAGAAGCTTAGGCTCAGGACGGACTCAACTATTTGGATCTCACAGGAGCAAGCACAGACCATGTTGGAAGAGAACCAATCCCCATGGGAAACCATCATAAAAGGCTTTTGGGCCAGTCACAGGATTTCAACGTGAATCTACAAAGGGTCTCTGTCCTCTCTGTATTCGAAACGCAGCTTCTGTTATCTACCCTGAAGATAATTTCTTTAGGAAGAAGAGCTCATGGAGTGCCCAAGGGCTGGCATTTGAGAGAGTCTCGTGTGTGTGTGTCATGTCCTCTGGGGTTGTGTTGTGGCTCTCCACTCTCCTGTGGGCTTTTCCTCTGCAGAAGCTCTCCTTGCCTTCCATTCAGAGAGTGTGGTGTCTGGGCCAAATATGGTGAGTTTAAGCTTCTTGGGTCTGCTGTGCTTGTGAAACTTGACTTTCAACCCACTCCACAAACCTTAATGCATGCTGAATTCTGTGGCCAGGTGAGAGGATGTGGGCAGGAATTTCTTCTAGTCCCCGGCAGGATTTTCTGTTGTCCTGGGACTAAGCAACGTGGCCAGAAGAAGGCATTCCCAACAGTGTTCCAGGTTTGGGAATCCGTGATTGCAGGTTGGTCAGCTAATGTCCTCACCGTCCTGCTATTGGCCACTTCTCAGTCTTGATGCTGGCGGTGGTAGAGCCCAAATATCTTTGGCGCCCATCGAGGCATCTGCACCAACCTGCCCATCATGAATGCACACAAAGAAATAATAATCTTTCCACGTTGTCAACAGGTATTGTCTCAGATCATAGTTTCCAGGCTCTCTGCACTTGTTTGCTTGCTGGTGTCCTCTCCAGGAGATATACAGTGTTCTCTTGATTCTATGTCTGCAAAGCATGCTGATCTGGAATCCCCGAGCCTAAAGACCCTTGGGTTGCAAGAACTCAACCCAGGTTCATTCAGACAGTCTCCTTTTCTCCGACAATAGCTATGGGTCAAAATTCAAATTGTGGGTTCTAAGTGTGATCCACTCCACTGGTCCTTTGTCTTTGGCAATGGTTCGCTGCCCTCTAAAGCACCAACGGTCCTAATCTCCCATAAGTCCTATCTACACCCTTCTACCGTGGTCTCTGTGACCTCTTCTCTCTTTCACTGTGGTATATGATTTCTAGGCTTCAGATCCATTTATGCAATGATTACATTGATGTGGTCATCTCATGGTTGTGCTGATGGATGTACAGAAGCCTGAGCTCACAGACACTTGTACAGTATCCCTGTCTACCAGATGCACTGCGGACCTTTATGGAGCTATAAGCAAGAAGGCATTCTTGATCCTTGTGACATGTGGCAGAAACAGAGAGAACATTGGGCTGAGTCATATCTGCCATTAACAGAAAGAGAATTACCATATGATTTCACTTACTCATGGAAGTAAAGATACATGTGAAAAAGCAAGAAAGAGAGACAGGCAATGACACTTTAACCAGGCACACAATATTTGGTTTGTTCCAGGCAGGCTAGTCAGAAACTGGCTTTCTAAAAGTGGATCAAATGGGACATTCAATGCAGGAATTATGGCCGAATGGGGTGTAACGTGATTTTCCACAGTGTTTGAAGGTGAATTGTGATCTGGAATAGAGGAGCTTCATATCTCTTAAAATATCATTTTTAGCGTTTCCTGAAACACACACACACACACAGACACACACACACACAGACACACACACACACAGACACACACACACACACACACACACACACACACACTTAAAAGAGTCCACAGAAGTTAGGGAGCAAGTGAGGAATAGCACTGATGGAAGCAAAATTCAGAGAATATACAATAAAAAAAAAGTTTAGAGAATCAAAGTAACAATCCTTCCAAACTGGGTAAGATAAATCCTTACCTCTCAAGAATTAATAAATAAATAAATTAATTAATTAACAACGTTACCTAAAAAAACCCTCCACACAAGTATGCCAGCAAATCCAGTACCAAAGAGAAAAGGATAAATTCCAAGTCACCTACGCACTACCATGACAAATCAGGAGTCATACATATCTGACGTCTCAGGTAATGACTTTTGAAACAGCTTTGGAGGCTTTTGAAGCAGTCCTCTAACATCTCCCAACACACAAAAAGACAGGTTCAAGTCAAATCCCTGATCCACAATTCGAGACATTTAATGGTAATGTCGGCTTTTCTCATCCATTCCCAAAATGTAGGAAGAGGGAAGTCCAAAGAACAAATTCACATAAGGACCTTATAGGAAACCAATAGCATACAATTTTAATCAGTATGATAATAAAACTAGAGTTCATTTCTCTTCTCTTTTTTTCTTCATCTCCATGTGAATCAGCCTGTTTTGCTTTCTATTCAATATTTTTTTCTTATACTCGGCAAGCCAGTCTTTCATTCATCCGACGTTTTTTGACATAGTGTTCCCTGATTCTTTAATTGCATATACCACCAAGTGCTCATCCTCATATAATGCCACACCACCTCCATATTCATGAACCAGTTCCTTCTTTGTGGCATGTCTTATCCTCCTGTAACCCTCAGCTTGGTCCCCAGAGACTGAGTCTCTCCTGGTGCGTCTCCCTGTCTGACTTCCTCTCCTTTCGTTTTCCCTTACTACTACTCATGTCCATGGTATTGCTCATGGGCCACATATGAGCGAAGCCATAGGACATTTCCCTTGGTCTGCTTGCATTTTCATTTGGAAATCATCTTTAACATCATCTTCATAATCACCTTTATCCACAAGCCCTAAAAAGTGTGCCTTGGTTCCTTCCACAGTTATGATAGAGTGGGCATAGCAGGCCATCGATATTGGCTGTTCATTTTCATCAGAATAAAGAGAGTTGCTCAACATGGCTCTCCCCATGACTATGGCATGTAGCACTAACAAATGATAACAAGGAGTGCTGACCATGGCTCTTTCAATAGGGGTAGAGATCATGCAGCATTTCACTCTCCATGAAGCCTTTGCAATGGTGTTTAAGATAATGTCAGGTAGACAGAGCCTTTATCCCTTGGGACTGGTTTTTCAGGACATTAGCAGATAAGGACACGGACAGCACAACCCATCCCTGCCGTGGCAATATTCCTGGAATTGTGGCTTCCCTTCCCTTCTTCCTTCCCTCAACTTCCAAGCTGACCAAGCACCAAAGGCAGACCTTACACCCCAGAAAACATAGGGAACAGAAGCTTAGAATGGACTCTCTCACCCAAGGTTATCAAACCTCCCAGATATGTAATAGTAGCCAAGAGGCCTCGCTGTTGATTGAGATCTCTAGAAATTGCAGTGGAAATAGGAACACCTTGCTCTCTCAGGAGAAATGTTGGTCTAAAGAATGGTATACGGAACATCGTTTACTTTTCTCTTTGCATAGAAAGTGGAAGTGGGAATGAAACAGAAAACACCACCTGAGTTCATGATCGGGCTAGCAGGGCTCTTTCTTCTTCTTTCTCAGGTCTTTCTACTTAAAGACTTAGGACTCATATGTCAGGAGAATGGGATTGCTGCTTCAATGAATTCAGCTTCTCTGACGTCACAAAGCTCTGAGGTCCTAGCAACCACTCCTCACCAAACCACGCCTCATCACTCACCTGGTTGCAGTAGTTCTGGGTTTGCCAGCAGTATCAAAATTGCTCCAAACCACAAGAGCCGCCTGAGTATTTTCCCAAGACAGTTTGTGAAGGGATTTGGGGTCACCTTCTCCATGGCCTAATTTGTAGTCTTTCGCCTTTAGTCACCACCACCCCTCTGGACTTCGAGAAAGGCAAGATTCCACAATTCCATCTCACCAACGTAAGGTCACGAAAGAGTCAGGAGTGCAAGCAGCCTCACACCGGGAACTCCACACCATACTCGTGTTCATGGTCCTCTCAGCCTATCAGGATGCTTCTGATCATTAAAAGCGACCCCCGGCTTTCGAGGAAATCTCAGAGTTAACACCCGCAACCATACCAAAGACATGTCTGGATTCTTCAACAGTGAGGACACGAGTTCTTCTTGCATATCCAGAAGTCGTAGCATAAATGCCTCCCAATTTTCCCAGCTGACCAAATATTAATTGCAGACCCTACACCCTAGAAGCTTAGGCCCAGTACAGACTCATCTGTTTGGAGCTCACAGGAGCAACCTAGGGACATGTTGGAAGAGAAAAATCCCCATGTGAAGCCATCTGAAAATGCTTTTGGACCAGTTTCTGGAATACAACGTGAAGCAACAAAAGGTCTCTGTCTTCTGTGTATTCGAAACGTGCTATCTGTTATCTACCCTGAAGATAAATTCTTCAGGAAGAGGAGCTCATGGATTGCTCAAGGGCTGGAACTTGAGAGAGTCTCAGGTGTGTGTGACATGTCCTCTGGAGCGGTCCACTCTCCTGTGGGCTTGTCCTCTGCAGAAGCTCTCCTTGCCTTCCATTCAGAGTGTGTGGTGTCTGGGCCAAATATGGTGAGGCTAAGCATCATGGGTCTGGTGTGCCTGTGAAATGTGACTTTCTACCCACTCCACAAATCTTAAGGCCTGCTGAATTCTGTGGTCAGATAAGCCGATGTGGGCAGGGCTTTCTTCTAGTCCACTGCACGATTTTCTGTTGCATAGGACTAAGCAACATGGCCTGAAGAAGGCAGTCCCAACAGTGTTCCGGTTTTGGAATCCGTGATTGCAGGTTGGGCAGCTAATGTCCTCTCCGTCCTGCCTGTGTCCACTTCTCTGTCTGAATGCTGGTGTTCATAGAGCCCAAGTACATTTGCCACCAATCTAGGCATCTCCACCAACACAATGTGTGCATCACAAATGCACACAAAGTAATAATAATCTTACCATGGTGTCAACAGGTATTGCCTCTGAACATGGTTTCCAGGATGTCTGTACCTGGTTGCTTGATGGTGTCCTCTCCAGGATATAAACAGTGTCTGCACCCCGTTGCTTGCTGGTGTCCTCTACAGGAGATATAGAGTGTTCTCTGGAGTCTATGTCTGCAAGCATGCTGATCTGGAATCCCCAGGACACTTACCCCTGGGTTGTAATAACTCGTTTCATTCAGACACTCTCCTTTTCTCAGCCAACAGCTATGGTTCAACATTCAAATTGTGGGTTCTAAGTGTGCTCCTCTCCCCTGGGCCTTTGTCTTTGGCCATGGCTCCCTGCTCTCTGAAGCACCAACCCTCCAATTCTCCCATAAGCCCTGTCTACACCCTTCTCCAATGTTCTCTGTGACTTCTCTCTGTTTCATTTCTGGGCTTCAGGTCCATTTATGCCATGTTTACATTGATGTGGTCATTTGCTGGTTGTGCTGATGTCTGAAGACAAGCCTGGAGATCCCAGACACTTCTACCATCTCCCTGTCCTCCACATGCTTTGCATATTCTTATGGATCCATATGCAAGAAGGCATTCTTGCTCTTTGTAACATAAGGCAGAAATGGAGAGAGCATTGGGCTGTGTCATATCTGTCAGTCAAAGAAAGACAAATACCATACGATTTTACTCAATCATGGAAGTAAAGAAACATGAAAAACCAAGACATGGGACAGGCAATTAGACTCTAACCAGGCAAACAAAATTTGGTGTTTGTTCCAGGCAGGCTAGTCAGAATCTGAGTTTCTAAAATTGGATCAAATGGGACATTCAATGCAGGAAATTTTGCCGAACAGGATGTAAAGTGAGTTTCCACGGTGTTTGAAGGTGAATTGTGATCTGGAACAGAGCAGCTTCATATCTCTTAAAAGATAATTTTTACTGTTTTGTGAAACACACACACACAAATGACACACACACACAATCTTAAAAGAGTCCCACAGAATTTAGGGAGGAAGTGAGGAATAGCACACATGGAAGCAAAATTCAGATAAAATACCAAAAAAACAAAAGCCTAGAGATTCAAAGTAACAAAGCATACAAACTGCATGTTAACTACTTACCAATCAAGAATTAATTAATTAAGTAAGTAAGTAATGAAACAACCTTACCTAAAAGACCCCTACACATAAGTCTGCTGTCAAATCCAATACCGGAGAGAAAAGGATAAATTCCAAGACACATACACAATACCATGACAAGATCATGTGTCATATAAATCTGACGTCTCAGGTAATGATTTTGACGCAGATTTTGTGGCTTTTGAAGCAATCCTCAAATATCTCCCAACACACAGAAAGCCAGGTTCAAATCAATTCTAGACATTTAATGGTAAGGTCGGCTTTTCTCATCTATTCCCAAAATGTAGGAAGAGGGAAGACTCTAATTTACCATGTCCAAAGACCCAATTCACATGAGGACCTTATAGGAAACGAATTGCATACCATTTGATCAGTAAGATAATAAAGCTAGAATTCATTTCTATTCTCTTTCTTTCTTCATGTCAATGTGAAGCAGCCTGTTTTGCTTTCTATTCACTATTTTTTCTTATATTCGCCAACCAGCCTTTCATCCATCCTACGTTTTTTGATATAGTGTTCCCTGATTCTTTAATTGCATATACCCCAAGTGCTCAACCTCATATAATGCCACACCGCCTCCATATCCATTAACCAGTTCTCTCCTTATGGCAGGTCTTATCCTCCTGTAACCCTCAGCTTGGTCCCCAAAATCCTGATCTATCCTGGTGCGTCTCCCTGTCTGACATCTTCTACTCCCGTTTTCCCTTACTACTACTCATGTCCATGGTATTCCTCATGGGCCACATAGGAATGAAGCCATAGGATATTTCCCTTGGATTTCCCTTGGTTGGCTTGCATTTTCATTTGGAAATCATATTCTTTATCATCACCTTCATAATCTTTACCCACTAGCCCCTTTAAAAGTGTATCTCGGCTCCTTCCACAGTGATGCTAGATTGGCATTGGAAAGCCCTCGATGTTGGCTGTTCATTTTCATCTGAATAAAGAGAGTTACTCAACTTGGCTCTCCCCATGACTATGATATGTAGCATTAACTAATGACGACAAGGAGTGCTGACTGGGGTCATTTCTTTAGAGGTAGCGATCATGCAGAATTCCACTCTCCATGAAGTCTTTGCAATGGTGTTTAAGTTAATCTCAGGTAGACAGAGCCTTCATCCCTTAAGACTGGTGTTTCAGGACACTAGCAGGTAAGGACATGGACCACACAACGTATCCCTGCCCTGGAAATTTTCCTGGAATTGTGACGTTCCTTCCCATCTTCTTTCACTCACCTTCCAAGCTGAAAAAGCACCAAAGGCAGACCTTACACCTGAGAAATCATAGGGAACAGAAGCCAAGATTGGACCCTCTGACCCGAGGATATCAAACCTCTCATAGACCTAATGGTAGTCAAGAGTCCTCATTGTTGATTGAGATCTCTAGAAATTGCAGTGGAAATAGGAACACCTTGCTCTCTCTGAAGAAATGTTCGTCTAAAGAATGGTATACAGAACATCGTTTTCTTTTCTCTTTGTATAGAAAGTGGAAGTTGGAAAGAAACAGAAAAGACCACCTGAATTCATGATCCGGCTAACAGGGCTCTTTCTTTTTTGTTCCCAGGGTTCTCTACTTAAAGCCATAGGACTCATATGTTAGGAGAATGGGATTGCTGCTTCAATGAAGTCAGCATCTGTGACATCACAAAGCTCTGAGGTCCTAGCAACCACTCCTCACCAAACCATGTCTCATCACTTCACCTGGCTGGTGTAGTTCTGGTTCAGCCAGGAATATCCAAATCACTCCAAAATGCTGGAGCCGCCTGGGTATTTCACCAAGACACTTTGTGGTGCGATTTGGGTTCACCTTCTGCATGGCCAAATTTGTAGTCTTTGGCCTGACTGTCAACACCACCCCTGTGGACTCCTGAGAAGGGCAAAAATCCACAATTCCTCACAAGGGGAACTCCACGCCATACACATGTTCATGGTCCTCACAACCTATCAGGATGCTTCGAAACAGGAAAAGCGCCCCCCGCCAAACCAGCTCAGAGTTAACACCTGCAACCATACTAAAGACATGTAGGAGTCTTCATCAGTGAGGACAGGAGTTCTTCTTTCATCTCAAGAATTCGTGCCATAAATGCCTCCCCATTTTCCCAGCTGACCAAACATTATATGCAGACCATACATCCAGAAGCTTAGGCCAAGGACGGACTCATCTTTTTGGAGCTCCCAGGAGCAAGCATGGAGCATGTTGGGAGAGAACCAATCCCCATGTGAAGCCATCTGAATAGGCTTTCTGGCCAGTTTCAGGAATACACGTGAATCTACAAAAGGTCTCTGTCTTTGTATTCGAAAGGCGCATTCTGTGATCTATCCTGAAGATAATTTCTTTAGGAAGAAGAGCTCATGGAGTACCCAAGGGCTGGGACTTGAGAGTCTCAGGTGTGTTTGACATGCCCTCTGGGGTTGTTTGTGACTGTCCACTCTCCTGCTGGCTCGTCATCCGCAGAGGCTGTCCTTGCCTTCCATTCATATTGTTGGAGTCTGGGCCAAATATGGTAAGGTTAAGGCTTGTGGGTCTGTTGTGCCTGTGAAACGTGACTTTCTATGCACTCCGCAAATCTTAACGCCTTTTGAATTCTATGGCCAGTAAGAGGATGTGGGCAGGGCTTTCTTCTAGTCCCCTGAAGGATTTTCTGTTCTCCTGAGACTAAGCAACGTGGCCTGAGGAAAGCAGTCCCAACAGTGTTCCAGGTTTGGGAATCCGTAATTGCAGGTTGTGCAGCTAATGTCTTCACCATCCTGCCTGTGGCCACTTCTCAGTCTTGTTGCCGGCAGTGGTAGAGCCTAAGAATCATTGGCGCCCTTCGAGGCATCTCCAACAACACTTCCCATCACCAAAACACACAAACGTTAATAATCTTACTGTTGTGTCAACAGGTATTGTCTCTGATCTTGGTTTCCAGACTGTCTGCACCTGTTTGTTTGATGGTGTTCTCTCCAAATTATCCACAGTGTTCTCTGGAGTCTCGGTCTGCAAAGCATGGTGATCTGGAATCCCCGGCCTCAAGAGACTTAGCCTACATGTACTCTTGTCATTCAGAAAGTCTCCTTTTCTCTGCCAACATCTATTGTTCAACATTCCAATTGTGGGTTCTAAGTGTGCTACTCTCCCCTGGGCCTTTGTCTTTGGCCATGGCTTCCTGCCCTCTGAAGCACAAACTGTAAAATTCTCCCATAAGTCCTTTCTACAACCTTCTCCAATGGTCTCTTTGATTTATTCTCTCTTTCGCTATGGAGTGTGATATCTTCGCTTCAGATCCATTTATGCCATGTTTACATTGGTGTGGTCATCTTCTGGTTGTGCTGATGGCTGAATACAAGCTAGGAGCTCAAATATACTTCTACCATAGCCCTGTCCTCCAAATGCACTGCGGACTCTTATGGAGCAATAAGCAAGCAGGCATTCTTGCCCCTGTGACATGTGGCAGAAAGGGAGAGAGCATTGGGCTGTGTCATATCTGTCAGTCAAAGAAAGACCACACCATACAAATTCACTCACTCATGGAAATAAAGAAACATGTGAAAAAGCAAGAAAATGGGACAGGCAATGAGACTCTAACCAGGCACGCAAAATTTGGTGTTTCTTCCATTAGTCAGAATCTGCCTTTATAAAAGTGGATCAAATGTTATATTCAATGCAGGAAGTGTGGCCAAACGGGATGTAACATGAATTTCCACTGTGTTTGAAGGTGAATTGTGATCTAGAATAGAGCAGTTTCATATCTCATAGCTCTTAAAATATCATTTTTAGCATTTTGTGCAACACACACACACACACACACACACACACACACACACACACTTAAAAGAGTCCCACAGAAGTTAGGGAGCAAGTGAGGAATAGCACTCCCTGAAGCAAAATTCAGAGAAAACACCATAAAAAAACAAAAGTTTAGAGAATCAAAGTAACAAACCGTCCAAACTGGATAAGTTAAATCCTTTCCTATCAAGAATTAATTAATTAATTAAGGAACCTTACCTAAAAGACACCTACACACAAGAATGCCAAAATCCAACACCGGAGAGAAAAGGATAAATTCCAAGACACATACACACTACCATGACAAGATCATGAGTCATACATATCTGACATCTCAGGTAATGACGAAGCTTTTGAAGCAGTCCTCAAATATATCCCAACACAGAGAAAGCCACGTTCAAATCAATACCCTGCTCCACAATTCGAGACATTTAATAGTAATGTCGGCTTTTCTCATCTATTCCCAAAAGGTAGAATGAGGAAAGACTCTAATTTACAATGTTGAAAGACTCAATTCAGATAAGGACCTCATAGGAAACAAATGGCATAGCATTTTAATCAGTAAGATAAAAAAACTAGAATTCATTACTCTTCTCTTTCTTTCTTCATCTCCATGTGAAATGGGCTGTTTTGCTTTCTATTCACTATTTTCTCTTATATTCGGCAAGCCAGCCTTTCATCCATTCAACGTTTTTTGACATAGTTTTCCCTGATTTTTTAATTCCATATACCACCAAGTGCTCATCCTCATATAATGTCACAACACCTCCATATCCATTAACAAGTTCCCACTTTATGGCATGTCTGATCCTCCTGTAACCATCAGATTGGTCCCCGAAATCCTGAGTCTTTCCTGGTGCGTCTCCCTGTCTGACTTCCACTCCATCCATTTTCCCTTAAAAATACAGATGTCCATGGTATTCCTCATGGGCCACATAAGAGTGAAGCCATAGGATATTTCAATTGGTCGGCTTGCATTTTCATTTGGAAACCATGTTCTTTATCATCATCTTCATAATCACCTTTATCCACTAGCCCTTAAAAGGGTATCTCGGCTCCTTACACAGTGATGCTACAGTGGGCATGGCAGGCCATCGATGTTGGCCGTTCATTTTCATCTGAATAAAGAGCGTTGTTCAACATGGCTCTCCCCATGACTATGGCATGTAGCATTAACTAATGACGAAAAGGAGTGCTGACCAGGGCTATTTCTTTCGGGGTAGCGATCATGCAGAATTTCACTCTCCATGAAGCCTTTGCAATGGTGTTTAAGGTAATGTCAGGTAGACAGAGCCTTCACCCCTTGGGACTGGTGTTTCAGGACACTAGCAGATAAGGACATGGACAGCACAACACATCCCTGCCCTGGCAATTTTCCTGGAATTGTGACATCACTTCCCTTCTTCCTCCCCCTCACCTTCCAAGCTGACCAAGCACCAAAGGCAGACCTTACACCCGAGACACCATAGGGAATAGAAGCTAAGAAGACCTAATGGTAGCCAAGAGGCCTCGCTGTTGATTGAGATCTCTAGAAATTGCAGTGGAAATAGGAACACCTTGCTCTCTCTGGAGAAATGGTGGTCTAAAGAGTGGTATACAGATCATCGTTTTCTTTTCTCTTTGTATAGAAAGTGGAAGTGGAAAAGAAACAGAAAACACCACCTGAGATCATGATCAGGCTTACATGGCTCCTTCTTGTTCCTTCGCAGGTCTTTCTACTTAAACACATAGGACTCATATGTCATGAAAATGGGATTGCTGCTTCAGTGCAGTCAGCTTCTGTGATGTCACAAATCTCTGAGGTCCTAGCAAACACTCCTACCAAATATGCCTCATCACTTCACCTGGCTCTTGTAGTCCTGGGTCAGCCAGGAGTATCAAAATCACTCCAAACCACTGGAGCCACCTGGGGATTTCACCAAGATTGTTTGTGAAGCGATTTGTGGTCCCCTTCCCCATGGACGAATTTGTAGTCTTTGACCGTAACAGTGACAACCACCCCTCTGGAATCCTGAGAAGGCCAAGAATCCACAATTTCATCTTACCCACGTAAGGTCAAGAAAGAGTCAGGAGTACAAGCAGCCTCACACGGGGAACTCCACGCCATACACATGTTCATGATCCTCACACCTTATCAGGATGCTTCTGACCAGGAAAAGCACCCCCAACCCTAATAGGAAAGCTCAGAGTTAACACCCCCAACCATACCAAAGAGAGTTCTGGAGTCTTCACCTGTGAGAACTTGAATTCTTCTTGCTTGTAAAGAAATCGTGCCATAAATGCCTCCCAATTTTCCCACCTGAACAAATATTAAAGGCAGACCCTACACCCTAGAAGCTTAGGCCCAGGACGGACTCATCTGTTTGCAGCTCACCGGAGCAAGCATGGAGCATGATGGAAGAGAACCAATCCCCATGTGAAGCCATCGGAAAAGCCTTTCGTGCCAGATTCAGGAATACAACGTGAAACTACAAAAGGACATTGTCTTCTCGGTATTCAAAACGTGCATTCTGTTATCTACCCTGAAGTTAATTTCTTTAGGAAGAAGAGCTCATGGAGTGCCCAAGGGCTGGCACTTGAGAGAGTCTCACGTGTATGTGATGTGACCTCTGGTGTTGTTTTGTGGCTTTCCACTCTCCTTTGCGGTCGTCCTCTGTAGAGGCTCTCCTTGCCTTCCATTTAAAGTGTGTGGTGTCTGGGTCAAATATGGGGAGGTTAACCTTCGTGGGTCTGGTGTGCCTGTGAAACGTGACTTTCAATCCATCCACGAAACTTAAGGCTTGCTGAATTCTCTGACCAGGTTAGAGGATGTGGGCAGGGCTTTCTTCTAGTCCCCTTCAGGATTTTCTGTTCACCTGGGACTAAGAAATCGTAGCCTGAAGAAGGCAGTCCCAACACGGTTGAAGGTTTGGGAATCCGTGATTGCAGGTTGGGCAGCTAATGTCCTCACCGTCCTGCCTGTGTCCACTTATGAGACTTGAAGCTTGCGTTTGTAGAGGCCAAGTATCTTTGGCGCCCATCGAGCCATCTCCACCAATACTTCCCATCATGAATGCAGAAAGAAATAATAATCTTACTACTATGTCAATAAGTATTGTCTCTGATCATGGTTTCCAGGCTGTCTGCACCTGGTTGCTTGCTGGAGTCCTCTCCAGGAGATACACAGTGTTCTGCAGGTCTGGAGTGTACGTCTACAAACTGCTGATCTGAAATCCCCCGGCCTCAAGACCTTTAGTTTGCAAGAACTCGTGTCATTCAGACACTCTCCTTTTCTCTGCCAACAGCTATGGGTCAGCATTCAAATTGTGGGTTCTAAGTGTGCTCCTCTCCCCTGGCCTTTGTCTTTGGCCATGGCTCCCTGCCCTCTGATGCACCAACCATCCAATTCTCGCATAAGACATGTCTACACATTTCTCCCATGGTCTCTGTGACTTCTTCTCTCTTTCGCTGTAGTTTGTGATTTCTAGGCTTCAGGTCCTTTTATGGCACGTTTCCATTTGATGTGGTCACCTTCTGGTTGTGCTGATGGCTGAAGACAAGCCTGGAGCTCCCAGACACTTGTACTATCTCCCTATCCTCCAAATTCACTGCGGACTCTTTTGGATCCATAAGCAAGAAGGCATCTTTCTCTTTTTGACATATGGCAGAAAGGGAGAGAGCATTGGGCTGTGTCATATCTGTCAGTCACAGAAAGACTACCATACGATTTCACTCACTCATGGAAGTAAAGAAACATGTGAAAAAGCGAGAAAAAGGGACAGACAATTAGACTCTAACCAGGCACACAAAATTTGGTGTTTGTTCCAGGCAGGCGAGTCAGAATCTTCATTTCGGAAAGGTAATCAAAAAGGACATTTAATGCATGAAATTTGGCCAATGTAATGTAACGTGAGTTTACACTATGTTTGAAGGTGAATTGTGATCTGGAATAGAGCATCTTCATCTCTCTTAAAATATCATTTTTAGAGTTTTGTGAAACACACACCCACATACACACACACTTAAAAGAGTCCCACAGAATTTAGGGAGCAAGTGAGGAATAGCACTCATGAAAGCAAAATTTAGGGGAAAATACCATAAAAAAGCTTAGGGATTCAAAGTTAAAAAACATCCAAACTGGGTAACTTAACACCTTACCTATCAAGAATTAATTAATTAACAACCTTACCTAAAAGACCCCTACACAGAAGTCTGCCAGCAAATCAAATACTGGAGAGATAAGGATAAATTCCATGACACATACGCACTACCATCACAAGATCATGAGTCATACATATTTGACATCTCAGGTAATGACTTTTGAAGCAGCTTTTGAGGCTTTTGAAGCAGTCCTCAAACATCTCCCAACACACAGAAAACCAGGTTCAAATCAATTCCCTGGTCCACAGTTCGAGACATTTAATGATGATGTCGGCTTTTCTCATCTATTCCTAAAATTTAGGAAGAGGGAAGACTCTAACTGACAATGTCCAAAGACCCAATTTACATAAGGACCTTATAGGAATCCAATTGCATACTATTTTAATCAGTACGAAAATAAAACTAGAATTCATTTCTCTTCACATTCTCTCTTCATCTCCATGGGAAACGGCCTGTTTTGCTTTATTTTCACTTTGTTTTCTTATATTTGGCAAAACAGTATTTCATCCATCCTTTGTTTTTTGACATAGTGTTCCCTGATTCTTTAATTGCATATATGACCAAGTGCTCATCCACATTTAATGCCACACCACCTCCATACCCTTTAACCAGTTCCCTCTTTATGGCAGGACTTAGCCTCCTTTGACCCTCAGCTTGGTCCCCAAAATCCTGATCTCTCCTCGTTCTTCTCCCTGTCTGACTTCTTCTCCTTCCGTTTTCCCTTACTAGGACTCATGTTCATGGTGTTCCTCATGGGCCACATATGACTGAAGCCATAGGTTATTTCCCTTGGTCTGCTTGCATTTTCATTTGAAAATCATCTTCTGTATCATCATCTTCATAAGCACCTTTATCCATTAGCCCTTAAAAGGGTATCTCAGCTCTGTCCACAGTGATGCTATAGTGGGCATGGCAGGTCATCGATGTTGGCCGTTCATTTTCATATGAATAAAGAGTTGCTCTACATGGCTTCCACATGACTATGGCATGTAACATTAACTAATGATGACAAGGAGTGCTGACCAGGGCTCTTTCTTTAAGTTTAGCGGTCATGCAGCATTTCACACTCCATGAAACCTTTGCAATGGTGTTTAAGGTAATGTCAGTTAGACAGAGCCTTCATCCCTTATGACTGGTGTTTTAGGGCACTAGCATACAATGACATGGACAGCACAATGCATCACTCTTCTGGCAATTTTCAGGGATATGCAACTTTCCTTCCCTTCTTCCTTCCCTCATCTTCCAGGCTGAACAAGGACCAAAGGTAGACCTTACACCCGAGAAAACATAGGGAACTGGAGTAAGAATGGACCCTCTCACCCAAAGATATCCAATCTCCCAGAGATCTAATGGTAGCCATGAGGCCTCGCTGTTGATTGAGATCTCTAGAAATTCAGGGGAATAGGAACACCTTGCTCTCTCTGGAGAAATGTTGATCTAAAAAATGGTATACAGAACATCTTTTTTTATTTTCTATTTGTATAGAAAGTGTAAGTGGGAAAGAAACAGAAAAGACCACTTGAGTTCTTGATCAGGGTAACAGGGCTCTTTTTTGTTCCTTCCCAGGTCTTTCTACTTAAAGCCATCGGACTCATATGTCATGAGAATGGGATTGCTGCTTCTGTGAAGTCAGCTTCTGTGATGTCACAAAGCTCTGACTTCCTAGTAACCACTCCTCAACAAACCATGCCTCATCACTTCACCTGGCTATATTAGTTTTGGTTCAGCCAGGAGTATCAAAATCACTCCAAACATCTGGAGCCGCCTTTGGATTTCACCAAGACAGTTTGTGAAGCGATTTGTTGTCACCTTCTCCATAGCAAAATTTCTAGTCTTTGACCGTGACTGTCACCACCACCTCTTTCGACTCCTGGGAAGGGCAAGAATCCACAATTCCATCTTACCGACGTAAGGTGAAGAAAGTGTCAGGAGTACAAGCAGCCTTACACGGGGAACTCCACGCCATACACATATTCATGGTCCTCACACCTTATCAGGATGCTTCTGACCAGGAAAAGCGCCCCCTGCACTCCGAGGAAAGCTCAGATTTAACTCACACAACCATTCCAAAGACATGTCTGGAGTGTTCAACAGTGAGGACACGAGTTTTTCTTGCATCTCCAGAAATCATGCCATAAATGCCTCCCAATTTTTCCAGCTGACCAACCATTAAAGGCAGACCCTACACCCTAGAAGCTTAGGCCCAGGACTGACTCATCTGTTTGGAGCTCACAGGACCAATCACGGAGCTTGTTGGAAGAGAACCAATCCCCATGTGAAGCCATCGCAACAGGCTTTCGGGCCAGTTTCAGGAATACAACGTGAATCTACAAATGGTCTCTGTCTTCTCTGTATTCGAAACGCACATTCTGTTATCTATCCTGAAGATAATTTCTTTAGGAAATAGAGCTCATGGATTGCCCGAAGGCTGGCACTTGAGAAAGTTCAGGTGTGTGTGACGTGTCCTCTATGGCTGTGTTTTGTCTGTCCAGTCTCTTGTGGATTCGTCCTCTGCAGAGACTCTCCTTGCCTCCCATTCAGAGTGTGTGTTGTCTGGACCAAATATGTTGAATTTAAACTTCGTGGTGTTGGGGTCCGTGATCAAAGGAATGAGGCTGACAGAAGTCGAAAATCAAGCGAATTTTTATTTCACACCATGCATTGAAACCAAACTGCATCAGACACCAAACTGCATCAGAAGCCAAACTGCATCAGAAACCAAACTGCATCAGAAGCCAAACTGCATTAGAAACCAAACTGACCAGTAGGTGCCCCAGTCTTACTGGGGACCACCGCCTCCCAGTCGCTGGGGTCCTCCTGGAGGCTCCCTGACTCACCCTCACCATACCACAGACCCACTCCCAGCGTGGCTGCACCGTTGGCTCCTGAGAGGCTGCTCCTGATGTTGGCAGTGCCCAAGGTGGTGTGGCTGCTTGCGGCGGATCTGCTGCTGATACTCTCGCTCAGGTTGGCTTTATTCGCAGCAGCGCCACTGCCGCTGTTGCTCTGGGTGGTGCTGCTTGTGGTGGCGACACTGCCTGTTTCTGCTCTGGGAGGTGCCGCTCATCGGGGCGCCGTTGCCACTGCTGCTCTAGTGCTCAGGGCAGTGCCAGTCGCGGTGTCGCTGCTGCCTCTGCTGCTCTGGGCAGTGCACAGGGCGACGCCGCTTGAGGTGTCGCCACTGCTGCTGCTGCTCTGGTTGGTGCACGGGGTTGTGCCGCTCATGTTACAGCTCGAGGCGGCGCCGCTGCCACTGCCGCTGCCGCTCTGATGCAGAGGTGGTGCTGCTGGCGGTGGCCTCACTGCTGCTGCTGCTCTGGGCAGTGCACGGGGCAGCACCACTCCTGTTAAAGCTTGAGGGGTCGCCGCTTCCACTGCTGCTCTAGGCGAGGATGACAAGGATGACAACCCCGACGACACAGACTCTGCTCCCCATGATGCCACTCCAACAAGGCCACTCCCTGTACGAGGCCGCTTCCAATGATGAAGAGGCCGCTCTGGACAAGGCCACTGAAGGACAGGGCCACATGCCAACGAGGCCACTCCCTGGAATGATGCCGCTCTGGTGAGGCCGCTCCGGACCAGGCCACTCCAGCCCTGGTCGCGGCTTGGAGAGGCGAGGCGGCTGGCAGTGGGGCCGCAGCTGGGGGCGGCGAGGCTGCTGGAGGCGGCGAGGCTGGTCACGGTGGGGCTGGAGCTCAGGGCGGCGAGGTCCCTGGTGCCAGGGCTGCAGCTGGGGGCAGCGAGGCCACCGGTGGCGGGGCTGCGGCTTGGGGCGGTGCTGCTCCCGATGACCCTGATTCTATAACTCTTATGACTACCCTAATGGCTCCCAAAGGCTATACTAATGGCTATTCTAACTGCTATTCTAACTGCCATTCTAACGCCTCCTACTTCTCCAACGGCTATTCTAGCTCCTCCTACTTCTCCAATGGCTATTCTAACTCCTCCTACTTCTCCCCCCACCCAGCCTCACAGACTAACCTTTATAGAGGTGGTTGAGCCCGGCCCACACACAGGTGGCCAACGAGATTTCAACTCACCACAGTTAATATATGAGCACCCCACTAATTGGATACAGCTATCTGGCCTGGCCCGCCCCTATATCTGGGGTTTACAGTTCCTCTGGCTAATCAGGCCCCTACATTCCCCCTTTTTCTTTGGAAATCAGTCAAATCCTTGACTTTTCAGCCAGTTCTATGTTCTCCTGTTGTAAGGGGGTTATATTGAGCATGTAAGACTAATATTTTTATAGATCCAATTTTCTTAGGTACAAATGACATTAGGGTGTTTAAAATACAGGGGCCAAAAAGTAACAATAGTGCACAGTTGGCTGATGAGTTAGCCATTCAACGCTTTGTATAACCTTTTCCATTTTTTTTTCTAATTCCATTCATCTAATTTCCCACCTATACTTCACATAAACAGGTAAAATAGGAGCAACAATAAACTCACAGTTTTTTTAGTCTTAGCTTTATTCCATGGTCAGTGGAATCTGTTGAATGTAGCTTCCATCTCTGGGGGGCGTCCTCGTCCTCGGCTCGTTTGACATGACCCGAGAGAATCCAGGCCCTGATGCCTTCTACTTTTACTGCCATGGGGGTGGTCAGGAAAACAGTAAATGGTCCCTTCCAGCGAGGCTCCAAGTTTCCCCCTTGATAGAAACATATCCAAACCTAGTCCCCATGTTGCTAAGGATGTGGTTCCACCTCCATCTCCATCCCAGTGTGGGCAGTCAGGATCCCAGAGTGAGCTTTTATAAAGACAGACTAATGCCTGCAGTGACTCGAATACAGACTGACCAGTCATTTCTGCTAGGTCAACCTCTAGTAGTCAAGGACAGAGAGGGGGGATCTCCCAAACATTATTTCAAATGGGGTCACCTCGCTTAAATAGGGTGTACATTGTGCCCTGAGGAGGGCGAAAGGAAGGAGATCCACCCATCCACCGCTAGTCACCAGAATTAGTTTTTTCAAGGTCTCTTTAAGAGTCTGGTTCATTCTCCCTACTTGCCCAGAATTCTGAGGCCGGTAGGCACAATGTAATTTACAATTAGTGCCCACGGCCTTGGCCAATGCCTGTGAGAATGAACTCACAAATGCAGGGCCATTGTCTGACCTGATTGCAAGAGGCAGCCCAAACCTAGGAATTATTTCTTCTAGTAGCTTCTTGGCTACCACTCCTGACGTCTCATGTTTGGTGGGAAAAGCCTCTATCCATCCTGAAAATGTATCTACAAAAACTAACATGAAAATGTATCTACAAAAACTAACATGTACTTGTGCCCATATTTTCCAGGTTTCATTTCTGTAAAATCTATTTCCCAATAAATTCCTGGTTCCTTACCTCTTTCTCTTTTCCCTCTTCCCACTTTCGTTCTTCCCACATTAACTGCCTGGCATTGAGCACATCTATCGACTACATCCTGTACCATACGCCCTAATTTAGAAACCTGGAACTGCTTGCCTATAAGCTCCTTGAGTTTTTGTATCCCCAAATGAGTACCCTGATGTATCTGTTCAAGAATTATTTTTCCTGCTTCAGTCTTAGCCCAGTCCCCTTCATAGTCCAATTTAACCCATTTCTGTAAATACCTTAAATCTTCTTCTGAATAATTCGGTTTTCCTGGTGGGGCTGGAGCCGGGAGTGTAACCAGTTCTTGCACTGTTTCTCAGGCTGCTTGCTTTAGCGACTTGATCTGCTAATTGGTTTCCTTTTGAGATCAGATCAATTCCCTTTTGGTGTCCTGGGCAATGCATAAAAACCACCTCTTTTGGGTCCCAGTTAGCCTGGAGGAGAGCCAATATTTCTCCTCTGTTTTTAATTCCTTTTCCTTCTGCTGTTAGTAGGCCCCTTTCTTTATAAATAGCCCCATGTATATGGAGAGTAGCAAAGGCATATCTGCTGTCCATATATATGTTGGCGGTTTTACCTTTGGCCATCTGCAGTGCCTTAATGAGTGCAATCAGCTCCGCTTTTTGTGCCGAAGTTCCATGTGGCAGGGCTGCTGTCCAGAGTCTCTGCCCAGGAGAAACTACCACAGCCCCTGCATATCTCTTTCCATTGATCATGTAGCTACTCCCATCTGTGAACAGAATCATCTCGGCATCCGGGAGGGGAATGTCTCTGAGATACAGCCTTATTCCTGCAACTTGGGTTAGGACCTCCCCACAGTCATGTGGGTGTTCAGCCAGCTCCTCTGGCAGCAGCGTGGCTGGATTTAGCACTGCGGGGGGCCGGAAGGTCACTCTTGGTTCATTGAGGAGGAGGGCTTGATACCCCGTCACTCAGGCATTTGTCATCCAACGACCTGGTGGAGTCCGGAGAAGGCCCTCGAAGGCATGTGTGGTGGTCAAAATGAGATTTTGACCCAAAGTCAATTTACTTGCATCCTTGACCAGGAGTGCCGTGGCAGCAATTATGCAGAGGCAAGGGGGAAACCCAGCTGCTACTGGATCTAGTTTCTTGCTAAGATAGGCTACTGGCCTTTGCCAAGGCCCCAGAATCTGAAAACTCCTTTGGCCACCCCTGCTTTTTCATCCACATACAAGTGGAAGGGCTTGGTAACATCTGGGATGGCCAATGTTGGGGCACTCAGTACAACTATTTGTAATGCCCAAAATGCTCCTTCTGCCTCAGCTGTCTACTCTATCATAGTGAGCCCCCCCCCCTTTTGCCAGTTCGTATGGAGGTTGGGCAATCTCCGCAAACTGCAGTATCCGCAGCCTACAGTAGCCCACCATCCAAGAAACTTCCTCAGATGTTGGGACATGATGGGGCGGGGTATCCAGTGATCTCCTGTTTCCTGGACTCAGACAGTGAGTGCACTCCCTTATGAAGATCAAAGCCAAGATAAGTGGCATGGCTCTGACAGAGCTGTGCTTTCTTTGCTGATACCCGATACACTTTTTCCTGCAGAGTCTGTAAAAGAGCTCTTGTTCCCCACAAACATGACTCATAGTCCTCAACAGCTACTAGCAAGTCATCAACATACTGTAGCAGAGTGACTCATAGGTTGGAGGTTCTGTACTCACGCAAATCCTCACATAGGGCCTCGTCAAAAAAAAAAAAAAAATGGTGGGTGAATTATTGAATCCTTGTGGAAGTCTTGTCCAGGTGAGCTGGCCTTGAAATCCTTCCTGTGTTTCGGACACTCAAAAGCAAAAAGGGGTTGAGATTCCCTTGCTAAAGATATGCAGAATAATGCATCCTTGAGATCTAAGACAGTATACACAGTTCTTTGGGGGCCCAGGAGGGAGAGTAGGGTATAGGGGTTAGGCACTGTTGGGTGGATATCTTCAACCCGTTTGTTAACTTCCCGCAAGTCCTGGACAGGTTGGTACTCCCCAGTCTCGGCCTTTTTGATGGGCAGCAAAGGTGTGTTCCATGGAGATTTGCAAGGAACTAGGATCCCTTCTCCTCGGAGGTGGTCAATGTGTTTTCTGATCCCTTCCTTTGCTTCCCGGGGAAGGGGGTGCTGCCGATTGTGAACAGCCACAGCCATCGCCTTTAATTGTCCCACTACTGGAGGTTGTCCCCTGACCAAGACAGGGGTCTTCCCTTCTGCCCAGACCTCGGGACACTTGACCTGTAGGATTTGGAGAAGGCTCCCTGCCTTTGTATTCTCTGGTTTTGAGACTGGCTCGTAAAGGAGGTATTCATATACTGCTTCCATAAGCCCCTGTACAGTGGGTTGTCTCAAGGTTACAGTCATGTCTCCTTTCGAGAACTGAATGCCAGCTCATAACTTGTGGAGGAGATCTCTTCCCATCAAGTGATATGGGACATTAGGGAGGACAAAAAACCGATGTTTATCTACTCCCGAGGCCAAATTTAAAGTCCTTTCTGTTGTCCATTTATGTCTCTCTGTGCCATTTGCTCCTTGTACCCAAACTTCCTCTCCAGATAGTTTTCCCATAGGTTCAAGTAATGATGAAAACTGGGCTCCCATATCCACCAAAGAAATCAATTGATTTCCCCTCCACTTCAATTTTTACTCTGGGGGCCAGCATTGCTGTCTTCCTTTTGGGGCACTCCCTGGCCCAGTGTCCTTTTTCCTTACAGTAAGCACACTGATCTGAACCTAAGTCTTCCCACCTGCCTTCTCTGTGCTTAGGCTTTAGGGATTTACTATCCCCTACCTATCTCATGTAATGTCAAAACCATAACCAGCTTTTTGTCTGTTTTTTTTTTTATCCTCCCGTGCATCCCTGTTGTTAAACATCCATTCTCTTATTCCCTATAACTCAGATTCTTCCCTTCAAATCCTTCAATTTCCTGAAGTTTCCTCCTTGTATCTGGGACTGACTGACTGGCAAAATCAAGATTCACTGCCCCCTGATTTTCAGGTTCCTCAGGGTCGATCAGGCTTTACATTTTATAGGCTTTAATAAGCCTTTCTAGGAAAGCTCCTGGAGACTCATTCTTACCTTAAGTCACTGTACTAATTCTGGTTTAGTCTGATGGTTTAGTCTGAGTGCAACTTTTACTTCTGGAAATTCAGTTCCAGGATTTCAACATATCAAAGACCTGTATTTGTTTTGAAAGTCTCCCATATGAATTTCTTTTAAGGAGGAATTCATCTTACAAGAGAATTAAAACAATCACAAATGACCAAAAAAAAAAAAAGAAAAACAGAATAGTTATGGTTAAATATCAAATGATGAACCTTATGAAAACATTAAAGCTTTAAGATATGTATAGAACCTCTGGAGTTGTTACAGTATTTACCGAAATGCAACCCAACGTTTATCATTGATTTAGCAGTACATCCTGAGTAACTTAGCACATCAGGTAAAAGCCTTATGAGTCAAGGAGATCTCATTTACAATTCTAGGTGGGCAAAGAGAAACCCATTCACATTTTAGCCACTTGTGAACTGTTATGACAGCCGTTAAGCACAAAACTTGTTTACTAACAGATTTCAAAAGCACAAACCCAGTTCCAGCAACCAGCACCCTAGCACTTCATCCCATTTGTCATCCAAGCTAAACTTCAAAGCTTCAGGTTGCCAAAGGCTCTGAAAGCTACTTTAACAATTACCCATAAAAACCCTGAGACAGACAATTAACCATCAGTTCAGTCATCTCTTTGTTAACATATTTCATGTTCCATCCGAGCCAATTCCACTGCAGATGTCATGTTCCCGCCAGCAAGTGGGAGGGTCTAGGAAGTCCATGTCAGGCCAGAGAGGGCAAGGAATTCCCCGAAACAAAGGGAGTTTTGGCAGCTGCTTGGGAATATTCCTTAAAGTCTCTGTCCTGAGTTAGACTAACCCCAGTTGGTTCTAGTGATAGCCCTTAACACACGAAATGAGTGAGGGAGAAGCCCCACATCTATTATGAGGAACAGAGGGATGCAAGTCAGAGTCCCCTTACTCTTTGCTTGGCTCATTCCTTCAAACATAAAAAACAACACAGCAGACAACAAAAAGACAAGACAAAGACAACCACAGGCACAGTGGTCCTTCCACCAGTGGGGATTTCCTAGGGGGACTCAAACCCTATGACCGCCTAGTGGGACTCAAACCCCTGATGACCACCTCGGGGGACTCAAAACCCTGATGACCACCTTGGAGGACTCAAACCCCTGATTACCGCCTAGGGGGACTCAAAACCTCTGACCATGCAGGGGGACTCGAACCCCCTGGTGACCGTCCACAGGGACTCGAACCCCCTGGTGACCATCCAGGGGGACTCGAACCCCCTGACCATCTAGGAGGACTCGAACCCCCCGACTGCCCAGGGGGACACAAACCCCCTGTCGACCTACCAGCAGAGGGATGGGGCGTCCCTGCATCCACTCCAGCCTTGGGGAGCATGGCTTTGTCCAGCTTCTCCCTGGTGGCCCAAACGCTGGAGCTCCAACCAGACAGACAGATAAAATCGGAATAACTCCAGGGGCTTTTGCCATAAATTCCGATGCTGGCTCAGTTCTAGTTGTTTGATCCCAGACGAGCCCCCAATGTTAGGGTCTGTAATCAAAGGAATGAAACTGACACAAAGCAAAAATCAAAGTTTTATTTCACACCATGCATCAGAAACCAAACTGCATCAGAAACCAAACTGCATCAGAAGCCAAACTGCATCAGAAACCGAACTGCATTAGAAACCAAATTGCATTAGAAACCAAACTGACTGGTAGGTGCCCCAGTCTTACTGGGGACCACTGCCTCCCAGTTGCTGGGGTCCCTCCTGGAGGCTCCCTGACTCACCCTCACAGTACCACAGACCCACTCCCAGCGTGGCTGCACCGTTGGCTCCTGATAGGCTGCTCCTGATGCAGCACTGCCCAAGGTGGCATGGCTGCTTGCAGCGTCACTGCTGCTGATACTCTGGCTCAGGGTGGCATCGCTCGTGGCAGCGCCGCTGCCGCTGCTGCTCTGGGCGGTGCTGCTTGCGGTGGCGCCGCTGTCTGGTGCTGCTAAGGGTGGTGCACAGGGCAATGCCGTGGGAGGTGGCGCTGCTGCCGCTGCTGCTCTGGGCGGTGCACGGGTGGCGCCGCTCGTGTTACAGCTCGAGGCAGCGCCGCTGCCGCTGTTGCTCCAGGTGGTGCACGGGGTGGCGCCGCTCCTGTTACAGCTCGATGTAGCACCACTTCCACTGTTGCTCTGGGCGAGGATGACAAGGACGACAACCCCGATGACATAGACTCTGCTCCCCATGATGCCACTCCAACAAGGCCACTCCCCGGAAGAGGCCACACACCAGACGAGGGCGCTTCTGACGATGAAGAGGCCGCTCTGAAGGAAGCCGCTCAAGGACGGGGCCGCATGCCAATGAGGCCACTCCCTGGAATGACGCCACTCTGGTGAGGCCGCGCTGGACGAAACCACTCCAGCCCTGGTCGCGGCTTGGAGTGACGAGGCCGCTGGCAGCTGGGCCGCAGCTGGGGGCAGCGAGGCTGCTGGAGGCGGCGAGGCTGGTCGCGGTGGGGCTGCAGCTCAGGGCAGTGAGGTCCCTGGCAGTGGGGCTACAGCTGGTGGCAGCAAGGCCACCAGTGGCCAGGCCACGGCTTGGGGTGGCGCTGCTCCTGATGACCCTAATGCTATCACTCTTATGACTACCCTAATGGTTCCCAAGGCTACCTTAACAGCTATTCTAACTGCTATTCTAACTGCCATTCTAAGTCCTCCTACATCTCCAATGGCTATTCGAAACCCTCCTACTTCTCCAATGGCTATTCTAACTCCTCCTACTTCACCAATGGCTATTCTAACATCTCCTAATTCTCCCCCCACCCAGCCTCACAGATTAACCTTTATAGAGATGGTTGAGCCCAGTCAACACACAGGTGGCAAATGAATTTCAATTCCCCACAGTTAATATATGTGCAACCCCTAATTGGATGTGGCTATCTGGCCTGGACTGGCCCTATATCCAGGGTTTACAGTTCCTCTGGCTAATCAGGCCCCTAGAAGGAGTATAAGAAGCCTAACAGGGGGAATTCCACTCCATACACACGTTCATGGTCCTCACACCCTATCAGGATGCTTCTGACCAGGACAAGCGCCCCCCGCCCTCTGAGGAAAGCTCAGAGTTAACAACCGCAACCATACCAAAGTCATGTGTGGAGTCTTCAACAGTGACGACACGAGTTCTTCTTGCATCTCCAGAAATCGTTCCATAAATGACTCCCAAATTTCTCAGGTAACCAACATTAAAGGCAGGCCCTACACCCTAGAAGCTTAGGCCGAGGACGGACTCATCTGACTGGAGCTCACAGGAGCAACCACGGAGCATGTTGCAAGAGAACCAATCCCCATGTGAAGCCACTGGGAAAGACTTTCAGGCCAGTTTCAGGAATACAACGTGAATCTACAAAAGGTCTCTGTCTTCTCTGTATTCGAAATGCGCATTCTGTTATCTCCCCGAAGATAATTTCTTTAGGAAGAAGAGCTCATGGAGTGCACAAGGTCTGGCACATGGGAGAGTCTCAGGTGTGTTTGAAATGCCCTCTGGGGTTGTGTTGTTGCTGTCCACTCTCCTGTGCGCTCGTCCTCTGTAGAAGCTCTCCTTGCCTTCCATTCAGAGAATTTGGTGTCTGGACCAAATATGGTGAGTTTAAGCTTCGTGGTTTTGGTGTGCCTGTGAAATGTGACTTTCAACTCACTCCACAAAACTTAAGGCCTGCTGAATTCTGTGGCTAGGGGAGAGGATGTGGACACGGATTTCTTGTAGTCCCCTGAACCATTTTCTGTTCTCCTGGGACTAAGTATCCTGGCCTGAAGAAGGCAGTCCCAACAGGGTTGAAGGTTTGGGAATCCGTGATTGCAGGTTGGACAGCTAATATGCTCACCGTCCTACCTGTGGCCACTTCTCAGTCTTGATGCTGGGGGTCGTAGAGCCCAAGTATCTTTGGTGCCCGTCAAGGCATCTCCACCAACACTGCCCATCACAAGTGCACACAAAGCAATAATAATCTTACCACGGTGTGAACAGGTATTGTCTCTGATCATGGTTTCCAGGCTCTCTGCACCTTTTTATTTGCTGGTGTCCTCTCTGGGACATATGCAGTGGTGTCTGGAGTCTATGACTGCAAACATTCTGATCTGAAATCACTGTGCCTCAAGACGCTTGGGTTGCAAGAATTCATGTCAATCAGACATTCTCCTTTTCTATGCCAACAGCTATGCGTCAACTTTCAAATTGTGGTTTCTATGTGTGTTCCTCTCCCCTGGGCATTTTTCTTTGGTCAAGGCTCCCTGCCCACTGAAGCACCAACTGTCCAATTCTCCCATAAGCCTGTCTACGCCCTTCTCCCATGGTCTCTGTGACTTCTCTCTTTCGCTGTGGAGTGTGATTTCTAGCCTTCAGGTCCCTTTATGGCATGTTTCCATTGATGTGGTCATCTTTTGGTTGTGCTGATTGCTGAAGACAATCCTGGAGCTCCCAGACACTTCTACCATCTCCCTGTCCTCCACATGCACTGCAGACTCCTATGGAGCCATAAGCAAGAAGGCATTCTTGTTCCTTGTGACATGTGGCAGAAAGGGAGAGAGCATTGGTCTGTGTCATATCTGTCAGTCACAGTAGAAAACTACCATACGATTTCACTCATTCATGGATGTAAAGAGACCCGTGAAAAAGCAAGAAAAAAGGGACAGGCAATGAGACTCTAACCTGGCACACAAAATTTGGTGTTTGTGCCAGGCAGGATAGTCAGAATCTGCATTTCTAAAAGTGGATCAAAGGGACATTCAGTGGAAGAAAATGTGGCTTGATCGGATGTAACATGAGTTTCCATTGTGTTTGAAGGTGAATTGTAATCTGGAATAGAGCAGCTTCATATCTCTTAAAATATAATTTTTAGCGTTATGTGAAACACACACACACACACACAGAGACACACACACACACACACACACACCCTTAAAGGAGTCCCACAGAAGTTAGGGAGCAAGTGAAGACTATCACTCATGGAAGCAAAATTCAGAAAATACCATAAAAAACAAAAGCTAAGAGAATCAAAGTATCAAACCATCCAAACTGGATAAGTTAACTCCTTAGCTATCTAGAATTAAGAAACAACCTTATCTAAAATACCCCTCCGCACATGTATGCCATCAAATCCAATACCCGAGAGAAAAGGATAAATTCCAACACACATACACAATACCATGTTAAGATCATGAGTCATACATATCTGACATCTTAGGTGTTGACGAAAGCTTTTGAAGCAGTCCTCAAACATATCCCAACACACAGAAAGCCAGGATCAAATCAATTCCCTGATACACAAATTGAGATCTTTAATGGTAATGTCGGCTTTTCTCATCTATTCCGAAAATGAAGGAAGAGGGAAAACTAATTTACAATGTCCAAAGACCCAATTCAGATAAGGACCTTAAAGGAAACCAATTGCATACAATTTTAATCAGTAAGATAATAAAATTTGAATTCATTTCTCTTATCTTTCTTTCTTCATCTCCATGTGAATCGGCCTGTTTTGTTTTCTATTCACTATTTTTTTCTGATATTCCGCAAGCCAGCCTTTCATCCATCCAACGTTTTGACATAGTGTTAGCTGATTCTTTAATTGCATATATCACAAGTGCTCATCCACATATAATGCCACACCACCTCCATACCATTAACAAGTTCCCTCTTTATGGCAGGCCTTATCCTCCTGAAACCCGCAGCTTGGTCCCCAAAGTCATGAGTCTCTCCTGGTGCGTATCCCTGTATGAGATCTTCTCCTTCCGTTTCCCCTTACTACTACACATATCCATGGTATTCCTCATGGGCCACATATGAATGAAGCCATAGGATATTTCCCTTGTTCTGCTTTCATTTTCATTTGGAAATCATCTACTTTGTCATCATCTTCATAATCATCTTTATCCACTAGCACCATTAAAAGGGTATCTCGGTCTTCCCACAGTGATGCTAGAGTGGGCATGGCAGGCCATCGATGTTGGCCGTTCATTTTCCTCTGAACAAAGAGAGTTGCTTAACATGGCTCCTCCATGTATATGGCATGTAGCATTAACTAATGATGACAAGGAGTTCTGAGCAGGGGTCTTTCTTTAGGAGTAGAGATCATGCAGAATTTCACTCTCCCTGAAGCCTTTCCAATGGTGTTTAAGGTAAGGTCAGGTAGACAGATCCTTCATCAATCAGGACTGGTGTTTCAGGACACTAGCAGATAAGGCTGCAGACAGCACAACGCATCTCTGCCCTGGCTATATACCTGGAATTGTGACTTTCCTTCCCTTCTTCCTTCCCTCGACTTCCAATCTGACCAAGCACCAAATGCAGAGCTTACACCCGAGAAAACAGAGGGAAAAGAAGCTAAGAAAGGACCCTCTCACCCAAGGATATCCAACCTCCCAGAGACCTAATGGTAGCCAAGAGGCCTTGCTGTTGATTGAGATCTCTAGAAATTACAGTGGAAATAGGAACACCTTGCTCTCTCTGGAGAAATGTTGGTCTAAAGAATGGTATACAGAATATTGTTTTCTTTTCTCTTTCTGTAGAAAGTGGGATTAGGAAAGAAACAGAAAGGAGCAACTGATTTCATGATCAGGCTAACAGGGCTCTTTCTTGTTCCTTCCCAGGTCTTTCTACTTAAAGCCATTGGATTCCTATGTCAAGAGAATGGGATTGCTGCTTCACTGCCATCAGCTTCTGTGACATCACAAATCTCAGACGTCCTTGCCACCACTCTTCACCAAACCACGCCTCATCACTTCACCTGGCTGTAGTAGTTCTGCATCAGCCAGGTGTATCAAAATCACTCCAAAACACTGGAGCCGCCTGGGAATTTCCAGTTTGTGAAGCGATTTGGGTCACCTTCCCCATGGCCGAATTTCGAGTCTTTGTCCATGACTGTCACCACCACCTCTCTGGACTCGTAGAAGGGCAAGAATGCACAATTCCATCTTACCGATGTAAGGTCAAGACAGAATCAGGAGTACAAGCAGCCTCACAGGGAGAGCTCCACGCCATACACATGTTCATGGTCCTCACACCTTATCAGGATGCTTCTGACCAGGAAAACCGTCCCCGCCCTTCGAGGAAATCTCCGAGTTAACACCCGCAACCATACCAAAGACATGTCTGGAGTCTTCAACTGTGAGGACACGAGTTCTTCTTGCATCTCCAGAAATCGTAACATAAATACCTCCCAAATTTCCCACCTGACCAAATATCAAAGGCAGAACTTACACCCTAGAAGCTTAGGCCCAGGACGGACTCATCTGTTTGGAACTCACAGGAGCAAGCACGGGGCAAGTCGGAAGAGAACCATTCCCCACGTGAAGCCATCGCAACAGGCTTTAGGGGCAGTTTCAGGAATACAATGTAAATCTACAAAAGGTCTCTGTCTTCTCTATATTCCAAATGTGCATTCTGTTATCTACCCTGAAGATAATTGCTTTAGATAGAAGAGCTCATGGAGTGCCAAAGGGTGTTGGAATCAAAGTATCAAACCGTCCAATCTAGATACGTTAACTCCTTACCTAGAAAGAATTAATTAATTAATTACCTATCAAGAATTAATTAATTAATTCTTGGTAGGTAAGGAGTTGACATATCCAGATTTTTTATTAATTAATTAATTAAATAATTAATTGATTGATTAAACTACCTTACCTAAAGACACCTACTCACAACTCTGCCAGAAAATCCAAGACCGGAGAGAAAAGGATAAATTCCAACACACATACGCACTCCCATGACAAGATCATGAGTCATACATATCTGACGTCTTAGGTGTTGATGAAAGCTTTTGAAGCAGTCCTCAAACATCTCCCAACACACAGAAAGCCAGGTTCAAATCTAGCCCTGGTCCACAATTCGAGACCTTTCATGGTAATGCCGGCTTTTCTCATCTATTCCCAAAATGTAGGAAGAGGAAAGACTCTAATTGACAATGTCCAAAGACCGAATTCACATAAGGACCTTATAGGAAACCAATTGCATACCATTTTAATCAGTAAGAAAATAAAACTAGAATTCCTTTCTCTTCTCGATCTTTCTTCATCCCCATGTGAAACGGCCTGTTTTGCTTTCTATTCGCTATTTTTTTTTCTGATATTCGGCAAGCCAGCCTTTCATCCATCCTACGTTTATTGTCATAGTGTTCCCTGATTCTTTAATTGCATATACCACCGAGTACTCATCCTCATATAATGCCACACCACCTCCATACCCATGAACCAGTTCCCTCTTTAAGGCAGAACTTATCCTCGTGTAACCTTCAGCTTGGTCCCCAAAGTCCTGAGTCTCTCCTAGTGTGTCTCCCTGTCTGACTTCTTCTCCTTCCGTTTTCCCTTACTACTACTCATGTCCATGATATTCGTCATGGGCCACATAGGTGTGAGGCCATAGGATATTTCCCTTGGTCGGTTTGCATTTTCATTTGGAAATCATCTTCTTTATCATCATCTTCATAACCATTTTTATTCACTAGCCCTTATAAGTGTATCTCGGCTCCTTCCACAGTGATGCTAGACTGGGCATGGCAGGCCATCGATGTTGGCCAGTCATTTTCATCTGAATAAAGAGCTTCGTTCAACATGGCTCTCCCCATGAATGGCATGTAGCATTAACGAATGATGACAGGGAGTGCTGACCAGGGCTGTCTTTCGGGGTAGCGATCATGCAGAATTTCACTCTCCATGAAGCCTTTGCAACGGTGTTTCAGGTAATGTCAGGTCGACAAGCCTTCATCCCTTAGGACTGCTGTTTCAGGACAAGAGCAGATAAGGACAACGAGAGCACAATACATCCCTGCCCAGGCAATTTTCCTGGAATGGTGACTTTCCTTCCCTTCTTCCTTCCATCAGCTTCCAAGCTGACCAAGCACCAAAGGCCGACCTTACACCCGAGAAACCATAGAGAACAGAAGCTAAGAATGGACCCTCTCACCCAAGGATATCCAACCTCCCAGAGACCTAATGGGAGCCAAGTCGCCTCCCGGTTGATTGAGATCTCTAGAAATTGCAGTGGAAATAGGAACACCTTGCTCTCTCTGGAGAAATGTTGGTCTAAAGAATGGTATACAGAACATCGTTTTCTTTTCTCTTTGTATAGAAAGTGGAAGTGGGAAAGAAACAGAAAAGACCCCCTGAGTTCATGATCAGGCTAACAGGGCTCTTTCTTGTTCCTTCCCAGGTCTTTCTTCTTAAAGCCATAAGACTCATACGTCATGAGAATGGGATTGCTGCTTCAGTGCAGTCAGCTTCTGTGATGTCACAAAGCTCTGAGGTCATAGCAACCACTCCTCACCAAACCACGCCTCATCACTTCACCTGGCTGGAGTAGTTCTGGGTCAGCCAGGAGTATCAAAATCACTCCAAACCGCTGGAGTCAGCTGGGTATTTCCCCAAGTGAGTTTGTGAAGCGATTTGGGGTCACCTTCTCCATGGCCGAATTTGTAGTCTTTGGACGTGACTGTCACCACCACCCCCTCTGGACTCCGGGGAAGGGCAAGAATCCACAATTCCATCTTACCCATGTAAGGTCAAGAAAGGGTCAGGAGTACAAGCAGCCTCACACGGGGAACTCCATGCCATACACATGTTCATGGTCCTCACACCTTATCAGGATGCTTCTGTCCAGGAAAAGTGCCCCCAACCCTAAGAGGTAAGCTCAGAGTTAACACCCGCAACCATACCAAAGACATTTCTGGAGTCTTCAACTGTGAGGACACGAGTTCTTCTTGCATCTCCAGAAATCGTGCCATAAATGCCTCCCAAATTTCCCACCTGACCAAACATCAAAAGCAGACCCTACACCATAGAAGCTTAGGCCCAGGACGGACTCATCTGCTTGGAGCTCACAGGAACAATCAGGGATCATATGGAGGAGAACATTTCCCCAGGTGAAGCCATCGCAACAGGCTTTCGGGTCAGTTTAAGGAATACAACGTAAATCTACAAAAGGTCTCTGTCTTCTCTGTTTTCCAAAGGCGCATTCTGTTATCTACCCTGAAGATAATTTCTTTAGGAAGAAGAGGTCCTGGAGTGCCCAAGGGCTGGCACTAGACAGAATCTTAGGTGTGTGTGCCATGCCCTCGCTGTTGTGCTGTTTCTATCCACTATCCCGTGGGCTCGTCCTCTGCAGAGGCTCTCCTTGCCTTCCATTCAGAGTGTGTGGTGTCTGGGCCAAATATGGTGAGTTTAAGCTTCGTGGGTCTGGTGTGCCTGTGAAACGTTAACTTAAACCCACTCCACACAACTTAAGGCCTGCTGAACTCTGTGGCCAGGTGAGCGGATGTGGGCAGGGCTTTCTTCTAGTCCCCTGCAGGATTTTCTGTTCTCCTGGAACTAAGCAACCTGGCCTGAAGAAGGCAGTCCCAACAGTGTTCCAGGTTTGGGATTTCGTGATAGCAGGTTGGGCAGCTAATGTGCTCACCGTCCTGCCAGTGGCCACTTCTCAGTCTTGATGCTGTTGATTGTAGAACCCAAGAATCTTTCACGCCCATTGAGGCATCACCACCAACACTGCCCATCCCGAATGCACACAAAGAAATAATAATCTTACTACGGTGTCAACAGGTATTGTCTCTGATCATGGTTTCCCAGCTGTCTGCACCTGGTTGCTTGCTGGTGTCCTCTCCAGAAGATACACCGTGTTCTGAGGAGTCTATGTCAGCAAAGCAAGCTGATCTGGAATCCCCCGGCCTCAAGACCCTTAGGTTGCAAGAACTCGTGTCCTTCAGACACTCTCCTTTTCTACGCCAACTGCTATGGGTCAACATTCAATTTGTGGGTTCTAAGTGTGCTCCTCTCCCCTGGGCCTTTGTCTTTGGCCATGGCTCCCTGCCCTCTGAAGCACCAACCGTCCAATTCTCCCATAATCCCCTCTACACCCTTCTCCCATGCTCTCTGTGATTTCTTCTCTCTTTTGCTGTGGAGTGTGATTTCTATGCTTCAGGTCCATTTATGCCATGTTTCCATTAGGTGGTCATCTTCTGGTGGTGCTGATGACTGAAGACAAGCCTAGAGCTCCCAGACACTTCTACCATCTCCCTGTCCTTCAGATGCATTAGGGACTCTTATGGAACAATAAGCAAGAAGGCATTCTTGCTCCGTGAGACATGTGGTGGAAAGCGAGATTGGATTGGGCTGTGTCATAACTGTCAGTCCCAGAAACACAACGACCATACGATTTTACTCACACATGGGAGTAAAAAACATGTGAAAAAGCAAGAAAAAGGGACAGCCAATTAGACTCTAACAAGGCACACAAAATTTGGTGTTTGTTCCAGGAAGGCTAGTCAGAATCTGCCTTTCTAAAAGTGGATCAAATGGGACATTCAATGCAGGAAATGTGCCCGAATGGGATGTAACGTGAGTTTTGTCAGTGTTTGAAGGTGAATTGTGATCTGGAATAGAGCAGCTTCATATCGCAAAAAATATCATTTTTTGTGTTTTGTGAAGCACGCACACACACACACACACACACACACACACACACACTTAAAAGAGTCCCACAGAAGTTAGGGAGCAAGTGAAGAATAGGACTCATGGAAGCAAAATTCCGGAAAGTACCAAAAAGAACAAAAGCTTAGAGAATCAAAGTATCAAACCGTCCAATCTGGATACGTTAACTCCTTACCTAGGAAGAATTAATCAATCAATTAATTAAGTAATTAATTAGTTCATTATTTCTTGATAGGTAAGGAGTGAACGTATCCAGATTATGAATTAATTAGTAAATTAATTAATTGATTAAACATCCTTACCTAAAGAGACCTACACACAACTCAGCCAGAAAACCCAAGACCGGAGAGAAAAGGATAATGTCGAAGACACATACGCAGTACCATGACAAGATCATGAGTCATACATATCTGACGTCTTAGGTGTTGATGAAAGCTTTTGAAGCAGTCCTCAAACATCTCCCAACACACAGAAAGCCAAGTCCAAATCAATTCCCTGGTCCACAATTCAAGACCTTTCATGGTAATGTCGGCTTTTCTCATCTATTCCCAAAATGTAGGAAGAGGATAGACTCTAATGGACAATGTTCAAAGACCCAATTCACATAAGGACCTTATAGGAAACCAATTGCATAACATTTGAATCAGTACTATAATAAAACTAGAATTCATTTCCCTTCTCTTTCTTTGTTCATATCCATGTGAAACGGCCTGTTTTGCTTTCTATTCGCTTTTTTTTTTCTGATATTCGGCAAGCCAGCCTTTCATCCATCCTACGTTTTTTGACATCGTGTTCCCTGATTCTGTAATTTCATATACCACAAAGTGCTCAGCCTCATATAATGCCACACCACCTCCATACCCATGAACCAGTACCCTCTTTATGGCAGGACTTATCTTCCTGTAACCCTCAGCTTGGTCCTCAAAGTCCTGAGTCTCTCCTTGTGTGTCTCCCTGTCTGACTTCTTCTCCTTCCGTTTTCTCATACTACTACTCATGTCCATGATATTCGTCATGGACCACATAAGAGTGAGGCCATAGGATATTTCCCTTGGTCGGCTTGCATTTTCATTTGGAAATCATCTTCTTTCTCATCATCTTCATAATCATCTTTATCTACTATTCCTTATAAGTGTATCTCGGCTCCTTCCACAGTGATGCTAGAGTGGGTATGGCAGGCCATCAACGTTGGCCGTTAATTTTCATCTGAATAAAGAGCGTCCTTCAACATGGCTCTCCCCATGACTATGGCATGTAGCATTAACGAATGATGACAAGGAGTGCTAACCAGGGCTCTGTCTTTCGGGGTAGCGATCATGCAGAATTTCACTCTCCATGAAGCCTTTGCAACGGTGTTTCAGGTAATGTCAGGTCGACAAGCCTTCATCCCTTAGGACTGCTGTTTCAGGACAATAGAAGATAAGGACATCAAGAGCACAACACATCCCTGCCCTGGCAATTTTCCTGGAATGGTGCCTTTCCTTCTCTTCTTCCTTCCATCACCTTCCAAGCTGACCAAGCACAAAGGCAGACCTTACACCCGAGACCATAGAGAACAGAAGCTAAGAATGGACCCTCTCACCCAAGGATAACAAACCTCCCAGAGACCTAATGGGAGCCAAGAGGCTTCGCGGTTGATTGAAATCTCTAGAAATTGCAGTGGAAATAGGAACACCTTGCTCTCTCTGGAGAAATGTTGGTCTAAAGAATGGTATACACAACATCATTTTCTTTTCTCTTTGTATATAAAGTGGAAGTGGGAAAGAAACAGAAAAGACCCCTTGAGTTCATGATCAGGCTAACAGGGCTCTTTCTTGTTCCTTCACAAGTCTTTCTACTTAAAGCCATAGGACTCATACGTCATGAGAATGGGATTGCTGCTTCAGTGCAGCCAGCTTCTGTGATGTCACAAAGCTCTGAGGTCCTAGCAATCACTTCTCTCCAAACCACGCCTCATCACTTCAACTGGCTGGAGTAGTTCTGGGTCAACCAGGAGTATCAAAATCACTCTAAACCGCTGGAACCACCTGGGAATTTCCCCAAGAGCATTTGTGTAGCGATTTGGGGTCACCTTCTCTATGGTCGAATTTGTAGTCTTTGGACGTGACTGTCACCACCACCCCCTCTGGACTCCGGGGAATGGCAAGTATCCACAATTCCATCTTACCCATATAAGGTCAAGAAAAAGTCAGGAATACAAGCAGCCTCACACGGGGAACTCCACGCCATTCACATGTGAGAGAGTTTCAGGTGTGTGTGCCATGCCCTCTGCTGTTGAGCTGTTTCTGTCCACTCTCCTGTGGGCTCATCTTCTGCAGAGACTCTCCTTGCCTGCCATTCAGAGTGTGGCGTGTCTGGGTCAAATATGTTGAGTTTAAGCTTCGTGGGTCTGGTGTGCCTGTGAAATGTGAACTTAAACCCACTCCACAAAACGTAAGGCCTTCTGAACTCTGTGGCCAAGTGAGAGGATGTGGGCAGGGCTTTCTTCTAGTCCCCTGCAGGATTTTCTGTTCTCCTGGGACTAAGCAAGATGGCCTGAAGAAGGCAGTCCCAACAGTGTTCCAGGTTTGGGATTCCATGATTGCACGTTGGGCAGCTAATGTGCTCAACGTCCTGCCAGTGGCCACTTCTCAGTCTTGTAGCTGGTGGTTGAAGAGCCCCAGTATCTTTCTCGCCCATCGAATCATCTCCACTAACACTGCCCATCACGAAAGCACACAAAGAAATAATAATCTTTCCACGGTGTCAACAGGTATTTTCTCTGATCATGGTTTCCAGGCAGTCTGCACCTGGTTGCTTGCTGGTGTCCTCTCCAGAAGTTACACAGTGTTCTGTGGAGTCTATGTCTGCAAAGCACCCTAATCTGGAATCCCCCGGCCTCAAGACCCTGAGGTTGCAAGAACTCGTGTCCTTCAGACACTCTCCTTTTCTCCGCCAACTGCTATGGGTCAACATTCAAATTGTGGGTTCCAAATGTGCTCTTCTCCCCTGGGCCCTTGTCTTTGGCCATGGCTCCCTGCCCTTGAAGCACCAACCCTCCAATTCTCCCATAAGCCCTGTCTACATCCTTCTCCCATGGTCTCTGTGATTTCTTCTCTCTTTCGCTGTAGAGTGTGATTTCTAGGCTTCAGTTCCATTTATGCTATGTTTCCATGGATTTGGTCATCTTCTGGTGTTGCTGATGGCTAAAGAGAAGCCTAGAGCTCCCAGACACTTCTAGAGTGTCCCTGTCCTCCAGATGCACTGCGGACTCTTATGGAACCATAAGCAAGAAGGCATTCTTGCTCCTTGTGACATGTGGCGGAAAGCGAGAGAGGATTGGGCTTTGTCATATCTGTCAGTCCCAGAAACACAACGACCATACGATTTTACTCACACATGGGAGTAAATAACGTGTGAAAAAGCAAGAAAAAGGGACACGCAATTAGACTCCAACAAGGCACACAAAATTTGGTGTTTATTTCAGGCAGGCTAGTCAGAATCTGCCTTTCTAAAAGTGGATCAAATCGGACATTCAATGCAGGAAAAGTGGCCAAAAGGGATGTGATGTGAGTTTCCACAGTGTTTGAAGGTGAATTGTGATCTGGAATAGAGCCGCTTCATAACTCTTAAAATATCATTTTTTTGCGTTTTGTTAAACACACACACACACACACACACACACACACACACACATAAAAGAGTCCCACAGAAGTTAGGGAACAAGTGAGGAATAGGACTCATGGAAGCAAAATTCAGGAAAGTACCATAAAAAACAAAAGCTTATGGCTGTCCAATTTTCCCAGCACCATTTATTGAAGAGGCTGTCTTTTTTCCATTGGACATTCTTTCCTGCTTTGTCGAAGATGAGTTGGCCATAGAGTTGAGGGTCGATTTCTGGGCTCTCTATTCTGTTCCACTGATCTATGTGTCTGTTTTTGTGCCAGTGCCATGCTGTCTTGATGATGACAGCTTTGTAATAGAGCTTGAAGTCAATTGTGATGCCACCAACTTTGGCTTTCTTTTTCAATATTCCTTTGGCTATTCGAGGTCTTTTCTGGTTCCATATAAATTTTAGGATTATTTGTTCCATTTCTTTGAAAAAAATGGATGGTATTTTGATAGGGATTGCATTAAATGTGTAGATTGCTTTAGGTAGCATAGACATTTTCACAATATTTATTCTTCCAATCCAGGAGCATGGAACATTTTTCCATTTTTTTGTGTCTTCCTCAATTTCTTTCATGAGTACTTTATAATTTTCTGTGTATAGATTCTTAGTCTCTTTGGGTAGGTTTATTCCTAGGTATCTTATAGTTTTGGGTACAATTGTGAATGGGATTGACTCCTTAATTTCTCTTTCTTCAGTCTTGTTGCTGGTGTACAGAAATGCAACTGATTTCTGTGCATTGATTTTATATCCTGACACTTTACTGAATTCCTGTACAAGTTCTAGCAGTTTTGGAGTGGAGTCTTTTGGGTTTTCCACATATAGTATCATATCATCTGCGAAGAGTGATAGTTTGACTTCTTCTTTACCAATTTGGATGCCTTTAATTTCTTTTTGTTTTCTGATTGCTGAGGCTAGGACTTCTAATACTATGTTGAATAGCAGTGGTGATAATGGACATCCCTGCCGTGTTCCTGACCTTAATGGAAAAGCTTTCAGTTTTTCTCCATTGAGAATGATATTTGCGGTGGGTTTTTCATAGATGGCTTTGATATTATTGAGGTATGTGCCCTCTATCCCTACACTTTGAAGAGTTTTGATCAGGAAGGGATGCTGTACTTTGTCAAATGCTTTTTCAGCATCTATTGAGAGTATCATATGGTTCTTGTATGAAATTGGACCACTTCCTTACACCACACACGAAAATAGACTCCAAATGGATGAAGGACCTCAATGTGAGAAAGGAATCCATCAAAATCCTTGAGGAGAATGCAGGCAGCAACCTCCTCGACCTCAGCCGCAGCAATATCTTCCTAGGAACAACGACAAAGGCAAGGGAAGCAAGGGCAAAAATGAACTATTGGGATTTCATCAAGATCAAAAGCTTTTGCACAGCAAAGAAAACAGTTAACAAAATCAAAAGACAGCTGACAGAATGGGAGAAGATATTTGCAAACGACATATCAGATAAAGGGCTAGTATCCAAAATCTATAAGGAACTTAGCAAACTCAACACCCAAAGAACAAACAATCCAATCAAGAAATGGGCAGAGGACATGAACAGACATTTCTGCAAAGAAGACATCCAGATGGCCAACAGACACATGAAAAAGTGCTCCACGTCACTCGGCATCAGGGAAATACAAATCAAAACCACAATGAGATATCAACTCACACCAGTCAGAATGGCTAAAATTAACAAGTCAGGAAATGACAGATGCTGGAGAGGATGTGGAGAAAGGGGAACCCTCCTCCACTGTTGGTGGGAATGCAAGCTGGTGCAACCACTCTGGAAAACAGCATGGAGGTTCCTCAAAATGTTGAAAATAGAACTACCCTATGACCCAGCAATTGCACTACTGGGTATTTACCCTAAAGATACAAACATAGTGATCCGAAGGGGCACGTGTACCCGAATGTTTATAGCAGCAATGTCTACAATAGCCAGACTATGGAAAGAACCTAGATGTCCATCAACAGATGAATGGATAAAGAAGATGTGGTACATATACACAATGGAATACTATGCAGCCATCAAATAAATGAAATCTTGCCATTTGCGACGACGTGGATGGAACTAGAGCGTATCATGCTTAGTGAAATAAGTCAATCGGAGAAAGACAACTATCATATGATCTCCCTGATATGAGGACATGGAGAAGCAACATGGGGGTTTAGGGGGATAGGAGAAGAATAAATGAAACAAGATGGGATTGGGAGGGAGACAAACCATAAATGACTCTTAATCTCACAAAACAAACTGGGGGTTGGTGGGGGGAGGTGGGATTGGGAGAGGGGGAGCGGGCTATGGACATTGGGGAGGGGAGGCGAACCATAAGAGACTATGGACTCTGAAAAACAACCTGAGGGTTTTGAAGGATCAGGGGTGGGAGGTTGGGGGAACAGGTGGTGGGTAATGGGGAGGGCACGTTTTGCATGGAGCACTGGGTGTTGTGCAAAAAGAATGAATACTGTTACGCTGAAAAAATAAATAAAATGGAAAAAAAAAAAAAAAAGCTTAGAGAATCAAAGTATCAAACCGTCCAATCTGGAGACGTTAACTCCTTACCTAGGAAGAATTAATCAATCAATTAATTAAGTAATTAATTAGTTAATTGTTTCTTGATAGGTAAGGAGTGAACGTATCCAGATTATGAATTAATTAGTAAATTAATTAACTGATTAAACATCCTTACCTAAAGAGACCTACACACAACTCTGCCAGAAAACGCAAGACCGGACAGAAAAGGATAATTTTGAAGGCACATACGCACTACCATGACAAGATCACGAGTCATACATATCTGACGTCTTAGGTGTTGACGAAAGCTTTTGAAGCAGTCCTCAAACATCTCCCAACACACAGAAAGCCAGGTCCAAATCAATTCCCTGGTCCACAATTCGAGACCTTTCATGGTAATGTCACTTTTCTCATCTATTCCCAAAATGTACGAAGAGGAAAGTCTCTAATGGACAATGTCCAAAGACCCAATTCACATAAGGACCTTATAGGAAACCACTTGCATACCATTTGAATCTGTAAGATAATAAAACGAGAATTCATTTCCCTTCTCTTTCTTTCTTCATCTCCATGTGAAACGGCCTGTTTTGCTTTCTATTCGCTATTTTTTTTTCTGATATTCGGCAAGCCAGCCTTTCATCCATCCTACGTTTTTTGACATAGTGTTCCCTGATTCTTTAATTTCATATACCAAGAAGTGCTCATCCTCATATAATGCCACACCACCTCCATACCCATGAACCAGTACCCTCTTTATGGCAGGACTTATCCTCCTGTAACCCTCAGCTTGGTCCCCAAAGTCCTGAGTCTCTCCTGGTGTGTCTCCCTGCCTGACTTCTTCTCCTTCCATTTTCCCTTACTACCACTCATGTCCATGATATTCGTCATGGGCCACATATGAGTGAAGCCATAGGATATTTCTCTTGGTCGGCTTTCATTTTCATTTGGAAATCATCTTCTTTATCATCATCTTCATAATCATCGTTATCCACTAGCCCTTAAAAGGTTATTTCGGCTCCTTCCACAGTGATGCTAGAGTGGGCGTGGCAGGCCATCAATGTTGGCCGTTCATTTTCATCTGAATAAAGCGCGTCATTCAACATGGCTCTCCCCATGACTATGGCATGTAGCATTAACGAATGATGAAAAGGAGTGCTGACCAGGGCTCTTTCTTACGGGGTAGCGATCATGCAGAATTGCACTCTCCATGAAGCCTTTGCAACGGTGTTTAAGGTACTGTCAGGTCGACAAGCTTTCATCCCTTAGGACTGCTATTTCTGGACAATAGCAAATAAGGACACGGAGAGCACAACGCATCCCTGCCCTGGCAATTTTCCTGGAATTGTGACTCTCCTTCCCTTCTTCCTTCCATCAGCTTCCAAGCTGACCAAGCACCAAAGGCCGACCTTACACCCGAGAAACCATAGAGAACAGAAGCTAAGAATGGACCCTATCACCCAAGGATATCCAACCTCCCAGAGACCTAATGGGAGCCAAGAGGCCTTGCGGTTGATTGAGATCTCTAGAAATTGCAGTGGAAATAGGAACACCTTGCTCTCTCTGGAGAAATGTTGGTCTAAAGAATGGTAGACAGAGCATCCTTTTCTTGTCTTTTTGTATAGAACGTGGAAGTGGGAAAGAAACAGAAACGACCACGTGAGTTCATGATCAGGCTAACAGGGCTCTTTCTTGTTCCTTCCCAGGTCTTTCTACTTAAAGCCATAGGACTCATATGTCATGAGAATGGGATTGGTTCTTCAATGAAGTCAGGTTCTGTGATGTCACAAAGCTCTGAGGTCCTAGCAACCACTACTCACCAAACCATGCCTCATCACTTCACCTGGCTGGAGTAATGCTGGGTCAGCCTGGAGTACCAAAATCACTCTAAACCAATGGAGCCACCTGGGTATTTCCACAAGAGAGTTTTGAAGCGATTTGGGGTCACCTTCTCCATGGCCGGATTTGTAGTCTTTGGACGGGACTGTCACCATCACCCCTCTGGACTCCGGAGAAGAGCAGGAATCCACAATTCCATCTTACCCACGTAAGGTCAAGAAAGAGTCAGGATTAAAAGCAGTGTCACACGGGCAACTCCACGCCGTACACAGGTTCATGGTACTCACACCCTATCAGGATGCTTGTGACCAGGAAAAATGCCCCACGCCTCCGGGGAAAGCTCCGAGTTAACACTGGAAATTATACCAAAGACATGTCTGGAGTCTTCAACAGTGAGGACAAGAGTTCTTACCGCATCTCCAGAAATCATGCCAAAAATGCCTCCCAATTTTCCAGCTGACCAAACATTAAAGTCAGACACACCCTAGAAGCTTAGGCGCAGGTCAGACTCATCTTTTTGCAGCTCACAAGAGCAAGCATGGAGCATGTTGGAAGAGGACCAGTCTCAATGTGAAGCCCTCGAAAAGGCTTTCGGGCCAGTTTCAGGAATACAACTTGAATCTATCAAAAGTCTCTGTCTTCTCAGTATTCAAAACGTGCATTCAGTTATCAACCCTGAAAATAATTTCTTTAGGAAGTAGAGCTCATCGAGTGCCCAAGGGATGGCACTTGAGAGAGTCTCAGGTGTGCGTTACATACCCTCTGGGGTTGTGTTGTGGCTGTCCACTCTCCTGTGGGCTTGTCATCTGCATGCTCTCCTTGCCTTCCATTGAGAGTGCTTGGTGTCTGGGCCAAATATGGTTTGCCTGTGAATCATGATTTTCAACACACTCCCCAAAACTTAAGGCCTGCTGAATTCTGTGGCCAGGTGACAGGATGTGAGCAGGGCTTTCTTCTAGTCCCCTTCAATATTTTCTGTTCTCCTGGGACTAAGCAACGTGGCCTGAAGAAGGCAGTCCCAACAGTGTTCCAGGTTTGGGAATCCGTGATTGCAGGTTGGGCAGCTAATATCCTCACGAATCTGTCTGTGGGCACTTCTCAGTCTTGATGCTGGCGTTCTTAGAGCCCAAGTATCTTTGGCGCCCATCGAGGCATCTCCACCAACACTGCCCTTCACCAATGCACACAAAGAAATAATTATCTTACCATGGGGTCAACGGGTATTGTCTCTGATCATGGTCCAGGCTGTCTGCACCTGGTTCCTTGCTGGTGTCCTCTCCAGGACATACAAAGTGTTCTCTGGAGTCTATGTCTGCAAAGCATGATGATCTGGAATCCCCAGGCCTCAATACTTGGGTTGTAAGATCTCATGTCCTTCCGACACTCTCCTTTTCTCCACCAACAGCTATGGTTCAACATACAAATTGTGGGGTCTAAGTGTGCTTCTCTGCATTGGGCCTTTGTCTTTGGCAATGGCTCCCTGCCCTCTGAAGGACAAATGTCCAATTCTTCCATAAGCCCTGTCTACAACCTTCTCCCATGGTCTCTGTGACTTCTTCTCTCTTTCACTTTTGGAGTGTGATTTCTAGGCTTCAGGTCCATTTACACCCTGTTTCCATTGATGTGGTCCACTTCTGGTTGAGCTGATGGCTGAAGAGAAGCCTAGAGCTCCCAGACACTTCACCATCTCCCTGTCCTCCAAATATACTGCGGACTTTATGGAGCCAGAAGCAAGAAGACATTCATTCTCCTTGTGACATGTGACAGAAAGGGAGAGAGCATTGGGCTGTGCAATATCTGTCAGTCACAGAAAGACGACTACCATACGATTTCCCTCACTCATGGAAGTAAAGAAACATGTGAAAAATCAAGAAAAAAGGACAGGCAATGAGATTCTAATCAGGCACATAAAATTTGGTGTTTTTTCCAGGCATGGGAGTCAGAATCTTCGTTTCTCAAAGTGGATCAAATGGGACATTCAATGCAGTAAATATGGTTGATCGGGATATAACGTGAGTTTCCACTGTGTTTGAAGGTGAATTGTGATCTGGAATAGGGCAGCTTCATATCTCTTAAAATATCATTTTTAGCGATTTCTGAAACACACACACACACACAACACACATACACACACACACACACACACACACACACACACACACACACTTAAAACAGTCCCACAGAGGTTAGGGAGCAAGTGAGGAATAGCACTCATGGAAGAAATTTCAGAGAAAATACCATAAAAAACAAAAGCTTAGAGAATGAAAGTAACAAACCATCCAAACTGTATAAGTTAACTCCTTACCTATCAAGAATAATTAATTAATTAATTAAATGTTTCATTAATTAAACAACCCTACCTAAAAGACCCCTCCACTCAAGTATGCCAGCAAGTCCCATACGTGAAAGAAAAGGGTAAATTCCAAGACACATACGTACTACCATGACAAGATCAAGAGTCATACATATCTGACGTCTCAGGTAATGACTTTTGAAGCAGAATTTGAGGCTTTTGAATCAGTCCTAAAACATCTCCAAACACACAGAAAGTTAGGGTCAAATCAATTCTCTGGTCTACCATTTTAGACATTTAAAGGTAATGTCGGCTTTTCTCAATCTATTCCCAAAATGTAGGAAGAGGAAAGACTCTAATTTACAATGTCCAAAGACACAATTCACTAAGGACCTTATAGGAAATCGATTGCATACAATTTTAATCAGTAAGATAATAAAACTAGAATTCATTTCTCTTCTCTTTCGTTCTTCATCTCCATGTGAAACGGTCTGTTTTGCTTTCTATTCACTATTTTTTCTTATATTCAGCAAGCCAGCCTTTACTCCATCCTACGTTTTTTGACATAGTGTTCCCTGACTCTTTAATTGCATATACCACCAAGGGCTCATCCTCATATAATGCCACACCACCTCGATACCCATTTTACCCTCTTTATGGCATGTATTATCCTCTTGTAACCCTCAGCTAGGTCCCCAAAGTCCTCATTCTCTCCTGGTGAATCTCCCTCTCTGACTTCTTCTCCTTCCATTTTCCTTTACTACTATTCATCTCCATGGTATTCCTCATGGGGCACATATGAGTGAAGCCATAGGATATTTCCCTTGGTCTGCTTGCATTTTCATTTGGAAATCATCTTCTTTATCATCATCTTCATAATCATCTTTATCCACTAGCCCTTATAAGTGTATCTCGGCTCCTTCCACAGTGATGCTAGAGTGGGCATGGCAGGCGATCGATGTTGGCCGTTCATTTTCATCTGAATAAAGAGAAGCTCAACATGGCACTCCCCATGACTATGGCATGTAGCATTAACTAATGATGACAAGGAGTGTTGACCAGGGCTCTTTCTTTAGGAGTAGCGATCATGCAGAGTTTCACTCTCCATGGAGCCTTTGCAACGGTGTTTACGTTAATGTCAGGAAGACAGAGCCTTCATCCTTTGGCACTGGTGTTTCAGGACACTAGCAGATAAGGACAGGGAGGGCAAAACACATCCCTGCCTTGGCAATTTTCCTGGAATGGTGACTTTCCTTCCCTTCTACCTTCCCTCAACTTCCAAGCTGACCAAGCATCAAAGGCAGACCTTACACCCAAGAAACCATAGGGAACAGAAGCTAAGAATGGGCCCTCTCACCCAAGGATATCAAACCTCCCAGAGACCTAATGGTAGCCAAGATGCCTCGCAGTTGATTGAGATCTCTAGAAATTGCAGTGGATATAACAACACCTTGCTCTCTCTGGAGAAATGTTGATCTAAAGAATGGTATACAGAACATAGTTTTCTTTTCTCTTTGTATAGAAAGTGGAATTGGGAAAGAAACAGAAAAGACCACCTGAGTTCATAATCAGGCTAACAGGGCTCTTTCTTGTTCCTCCCCAGGTCTTTCTACTTAAAGCCATATGACTCATATGTCATGAGAATGGAATTGCTGCTTCAGTGAAGTCAGCTTCTGTGATGACACAAAGCTCAGAGTTCCTAGCACCACTCCTCACCAAACTACACTACATCACTTAACCTGGCTGGAGTAGTTCTGGGTCACCCAGTTGTAACAAAATCACTCCAAACCGCTGGAGCCACCTAGAAATTTCTCCAAGAAACTTTTTGAAGGATTTGGGGTCACATTCTCCATTGCCAAATTTACAGTCTTTGCCCGTGACTGTCACCACCACCCCTCTGGACTAGTGAGAAAGGCAAGATTTCACAATTTCATCTTACCCACCTATGGTCAAGAAAGTGTCAGGAATACAAGCAGCCTCACATGGGGATTTCCACGCCATACACATGTTCATGGTCCTCAAACCCTATCAGGACGCTTCTGACCAGGAAAACGCCCCCCGCACTATGAGGAAAGCTCAGAGTTAACACCCGCAACTATTACAAAGACATGACTGAAGTCTTCAACAGTGAGGACAAGAGCTCTTCTTGCATCTTCAGAAATCGTGCCATAAATGTCTCCCAATTTTCCCAGCTGACCAAACATTAAAGGCACAGCCTCCACCATAGACGCTTAGGCCAAGACGGACTCATCTGTTTAGAGCTGACAGGAGCAAGGACGGAGCATGTTGGAAGAGAACCAATCCCAATGTGAAGCCATCAGAAAAGACTTCCGGGCCAGTTTCAGGAATAAAATGTGAATCTACAAAAGGTCTCTGTCTTCTCTGTGTTCAAATGCGCTTTATGTTATCTACACTGAAGATAATTTCTTTAGCAAGAGGAGCTCATGGAGTGCCCAAGGGATGGCACTTGAGAGTCTCAGGTGTGTGGAACATGCCCTCTGGGGTTGTGTTGTGGCTGTCCACTCTCCTGTGGGCTCATCCTCTGCATTGGCTCTCCTTGCCTTCCATTCAGAGTGTTTGGTGTCTGGGCCAAATATGTTGTGCCTGTGAAACGCACTTTACACCCACTCCAAAAAACTTAAGGCCTACTGAATTCTGTGGTCAGGTGAGAGGATGTGGGCAGGGCTTTCTTATAGTCCCCTGCAGGATTTTTGTTCTCCTGGGACTAAGCATCATGGCCTGACGAAGGCAGTCCCAACAGTTTTCTGGGTTTGGGAATCCGTGATTGCAAGTTGGGCAACTAATGTGCTCAACGTCCTGTCTGTTGCCAGTTCTCAATCTTGATGCTTGTAGTCGTAGATCCCAAGTATCTTTGGCGCCCATCGAGGCATCTCCACCAACACTGCCCATCACGAATGCACACAAAGAAATAATAATCTTACAAAGGTGTCAACAGGTATTGTCTCTGATCACGGTTTCCAGGCTGTCTGCACCTTGTTGCTTGCAGGTGTACTCTCCAGGAGTTTCACAGTGTTGTGTGGAGTCTATGTCTGCAAAGCATGATGATCTGGAATTCCCAGGCCTCAGGACCCTTGGGTTGCAAGTACTCGTGTCTTTCAGACACTCTCCTTTTCTCCGTCAACAGCTTTGGGTCAACATTCAAATTGTGGGTTCTAAGTGTGCTTCTCTACCCTGGGCCTTTGTATTTGGCCATGGCTCACTGCCCTCTAAAGCACCAACTGTCCAACACTCCCATAAGCCCTGTCTACACCCTTCTCCCATGGTCTCTGTGACTTCTTCTCTCTCTCGCTGTGGAGTGTGATTTCGAGGCTTCAGGTCCATTGATGTCACGTTTCCAAAGATGTGGTCATCTCCTGGTTGTGCTGATGGCTGAAGACATGCCTGGAGCTCCCAGACACTTACTTCTACAATCTCCCTGTCCTCCAAATGCACTGCAGACTCTTATGGAGCCAAAAGCAAGAAGGCATTTTTGCTCCTTGTGCCTCGTGGCAGAAAGGGAGAGAGCATTGGGCTGTGTCATATCTGTCAGTCACAGAAAGACAACTACCATACGATTTCACTCACTCATAAAAGTAAATAAACATGTGAACAAGCTGGAAAAAGGGACAGGCAAGTCGACTCTAACCAGGCACACAAAATTTGGTGTTTGTTCCAGGCAGGGTAGTCAGAATCTGCGTGTCTAAAAGTGGATCAAATGGGACATTCAATGGAGGAAATGTGGCCGAATGGAATATAACATGAGTTTCCACTGTGCTTGATGGTGAATTGTGATCTGGAATAGAGCAGCTTCATATCTCTTAAAATATCATTTTTAGCGTTTGGTACAACACACACACACACACACACACACACACACACACTTTAAAGGGTCTCACAGAATTTAGGGAGCAAGTGAGGAATAGCAGTCATTGAATTAAAATTCAGAGAAAATAACATAAAAAACAAAATCTTAGAGAATCAAAGTAACAAACCGTCCAAATTGGATATGTTAACCCCTTACCTATCAAGAATTACTTACTTACTTACTTAATTAATTAATTAAAAAACCTTATCCAAAAGACCACTTCACAGAAGTCTGCCAGCAAATCCAATACCGGAGAGAAAAGGATAAATTCCAAGACACATATGCACTACCATGACGAGATCATGAGTCATAGATATATGACGTCTCAGGTAATGACTTTTGAAGCCGATTTTGAGGCTTTTGAAGCAGTCCTCAAGCATCTCCCAACACACAGAAAGCCAGGTTCAAATCAATTCCCTGGTACACAATTCGAGATATTAAATGTTAATGTCGGCTTTTCTCATCTATTTCCAAAATATAGGAAGAGTGAAGACTCTAACTTACAATGTCCAAAGAACCAATTCACATAGCGACCTTATAGGAAACCAAATGCATACAATTATAATCAGTAAGATAATAAAACTAGAATTCATTTCTCTTCTTTTTCTTTCTTCATCGCCATATGATACGGCCTGTTTTGCATTCTATTCACTATTTTTACTTATATTCGGTCAGACAGCCTTTAATCCATCCCACGTTTTTTGACATGGTGTTTCCTGATTCCTTAATTGCATATACCAAGAAGTGCTCATCCTCATATAATGCCACACCACCTCCATACCCATTAACCAGTACCCTCTTTATGGCATGTCTCTCCTCCTCTAACCCTCAGCTTGGTCCCCAAAGTCCGGAGTCTCTCCTGGTGCGTCTCCCTGTCTATCCTCTTCTCCTTCCATTCCCTTACTACTACTCATGTCCATGGTATTCCTCACGGGTCACATATGAGTGAAGCCATAGTATATTTCCCTTGATCTGTTTGCATTTCATTTGGAAATCATCTTCTTTATCATCATCTTCATAATCATCTTTATCCACACGCCCTTAAAACGCTATCACGGCTCTTTCCACAGTGATGCTAGAGTGGGCATGACAGGCCATAGATGTTGGCCATTCATTTTCATCTGAATAAAGAGCGTTGCCCAACATGGCTTTCCCCATGAGTATGGCATGTATTATTAACCAATGATGACAAGGAGTGCTGACCAGAGCTCTTTCTTTCGGGGTAGCGATCATGCAGAATTTCACTCTCCATGAATGCTTTGCAACGGTGTTAAAGGTAATGTCAGGTAGACAGAGGCTTCATCCCTTAGGACTGGTGTTTCAGGACACTAGCAGATAAGGACACGGACAGCACAACGCATCCCTGACCTGGCAATTTTCCTGGAATTGTGACTTTCCTTCCCTTCTTCCTTCCTTTGACTTCCAAGCTGACCAAGCACCAAAGGCTGACCTTACGCCGAGAAAAAATAATGAACAGAAGCTAAGAATGGACCCTCTCACCCAAGGACATCAAACCTACCAGAGAATTAATGGTAGCCAAGAGGCCTTGCGGTTGATTGAGATCTCTAGAAATTGCAGTGGAAATGGGAACACCATGCTCTCTCTGGAGAAATGTTGTTCTAAATAATGGTATACAGAACATCTTTTTTTTTTTTTCTCTTTGCATAGAAAGTGGAAGTGTGAAAGAAACAGAAAAGACCACCTGAGTGCATGATCAGGCTAACAGGGCTCTTTCTTGTTCCTTCCCAGGTCTTTCTATATAAAGCCATAGAACGCATATGTCATGAGAATGGGATTGCTGCTTCAGTGAAGTCAGCTTCTGTGACATCACAACGCTCTGAAGTCCTAGCAACCACTCCTCACCAAACCATGCCTCATCACTTCACCTGGCTGGAGTAATGCTGGGTCAGCCAGGCATATCAAAATAACTCCATACAGCTGGAGCCCCCTTGGGATTTCCCCAAGAGAGTTTGTGAAGCGATATGAGTTCACCTTCTCCTTGGACGAATTTGAAGTCTTTGGCCATGACTGTCACCACCACCCCTTTTGGAGTCCTGAGAAGGGCAAGAATCCACAATTCTATCTCACCCACATAAAGTCAAGAAAGGGTCAGGAATACAAGCAGCCTCACATGGGGAACTCCACGCCATACACATGTTCATGGTCCTCACACCCTATCAGGATGCTTCTGACCAGGATAAGCGTCCACCGCCCTCCGAGGAAAGCTCTGAGGTAACACCCGCAACCACACCAAAGACATGTCTGGAGTCATCAACAGTGATGATATGAGTTCTTCTTGCATCTCCAGAAATCGTGCACTAAATGCCTCACAATTTTCCAAGCTAACCAAACATTAAAGGCAGACCCTACAACCTAGAAGCTTAGGCCCAGGACGGACTCATCTGTTTGGAGCTCACAGGACCAATCACGGAGCATGTTGGAAGAGAACCAATCCCCATGTGAAGCCATCAGAAAAGGCTTTTGAGCCAGTTTCAGGAATACAGGGTGAATCTACAAATGGTCTCTCTCTTCTCTGTATTCGAAACACATATTCTGTTTTCTACCCTGAAGATAATTTCTTTAGGAAGAAGAGCTGATGGAGGGCCCAAGTGCTGGCACTTGAGAGAGTCTCAGGTTTGTGTGACATGCCGTGTGGGGTTCTGGCTGTCCAATCTCCTGTGGGCTCATCCTCTGCAGAGGCTCTCCTTGCCTTCCATTCATAGTGTGTGGTGTCTGGTCCAAATATGGTGAGTTTAAGCTGCCTGGGTCTAGTGTGTGTGTGAAACGTGTCTTTCAACCCACTCCACAAAACATAAGGCCTGCTGAATTCTGTTGCCAGCTGAGAGGATGTGGACAGGGCTTTCTTCAGACACCTGCAGGATTTTCAGTTCTCCTAGGACTAAGCAACTTGGCCTGAAGAAGGCAGTTCAAAAGTGTTCCAGGTTTGGGGATCCGTGATTGAATTTTTGCAGCTAATGTCCTCACCGTCCTGCTGGTGGCCACCTCTCAGTCTTGATGGTGGACGTCATAGAGCCCACGTATCTTTGGCCCCAATCAAGGCATCTACAGCAACACTGCCCATCATGAATGCACACAGAAAATAATAATCTTACCACTGTGTCAAAAGGCATTGTCTCTGATCATGGTTTCCAGGTTGTCTGCATCAGTTGTTTGCTGGTGTCCTCTCCAGGAGATACACAGTGTTGTCTGGAGTCTATGTCTGCAAAGCATGCTGATCTGGAATTCCCCCTTCTGACACTCTCGTTGTCTCGGCCAACAGCTATGGGTCATCATTCAAATTGTGGGTTCTAAGTGTGCTCCTCTCAACTGGGCCTTTGTCTTTGGCCATGGCTCCCTGCCCTCTGAAGCACCAACCGTCAAATTCTCCCATAAGCCCTGTCTACACCCTTCTTCCATGGTCTCTGTGACTTCTTCTCTCTTTCGCTGTGGGGTGTGATTTCTCGGCTTCAGGTCCATATATGCCATGTTTCCATTGATGTGGTCATCTTATGGTTGTGTTGTTGGCTGAAGACATGCCTGGAGCTCCAGAAACATCTACCATCTCCCATCTACCATCTACCATCTCCCATCTAACATCTACAATCTCCCATCTAACATCTACCATCTCCCAGGTCTTTTGTTCTTTCCCAGGTCTTTCTACTTAAAGCCATAGGACTCATATGTCATGAGAATGGGATTGCTGATTCTGTAAAGTCAGCTTCTCTGACGTCACAAATCTCTGAGGTCCTAGCAACCACTCCTCACCAAACCACGCCTCATCACTTCACCTGGCTGGAGTAGTTCTGGGTCAGCCAGGAGTATCAAAATCACTCCAAACTTCTGTGCTGCCTAGGTATTTCCCTAAGAGAGTTTGTGAAGCGATTTGGGGACAACTTCTCCATGGCCGAATTTATAGTCTTTGTCCGTGATGGTCATCACCACCACTATGGACTCCTGAGAATGGCAAGAATTCACAATTCCATCTTACCCAGGTAAGGCCAAGAAAGAGTCAGGTGCACACAGCCTCACATTGGAACCCCACGCCATACACGTGTACGTGGTCTTCACACCCTTTCATGATGCTTCTGACCAGGAAAGGCGCCCCCGCCTCTAAGGAGAGCTCATAATTAACTCCCGCTACCATAACAAAGACATATCTGGAGTCTTCAAAAGTGAGGACAGGAGTCCTTCTTGCATCTCCAGAAATCGTGCCATAAATGCCTCCCAATTTTCCCAGCTGACCAAACATTAAAATCAGACCCTATACCCTAGAAGCTTAGGCCCAGGACGGACTCATCTCTTTAGCTCACAGGAAGAAGAATGCAGCATGTTGGAAGAGAACCAATCCCCATGTGAAGCCATCGGAAAACGCTTTCGGGCTAGTTTCAGGAATACAACGTGAATCTACAAAAGATAACTGTCTTCTCTGTATTCGAAACGCGATTTTGTGATCTTCCCTGAAGATAATTTCTTTAGGAAGAAGAGCTGATCTAGTGCCCAAGGTCTGGCACTTGAGAGAGTCTCAGGTGTGTTTGACATGAACTCTGGTGTTGTGTTGTGGCTGTCCACACTCCTGTGGGCTCGTCCTCTGCAGAGGCTCTCCTTGCCTTCCATTCAGAGTGTTTGGTGTCTGGGCCAAATATCGTGAGGGTAAGTTTCGTGGGTCTGGTGTGCCTGTGAAACATGTATTTCAACCCACTCCAAAAAACTTAAGGCCTGATGAATTCTGTGTCCAGGTGAGGGGATGTGGGCAGGGCTTTCTTCTAGTCCCCTACAGGATTTCCTGTTCTCCTGGGACTAAGCATCATGGCCTGACGAAGCAAGTCTCAACAGTGTTCCAGGTTTGGGTTCCGTGATTGCAGGTTGGGCAGCTAATGTGCTCACTGTCCTGCCTGTTGCCAGTTCTCAATCTGGATCCTGGCGGTCATAGAGATCAAGTAACTTTGGCATCCATCGAGGCATCTACACCAACACTCCCCTCATAAATGCACACAAAGAAATAATAATCTTACCAAGGTGTCAACAGTTATTGTCTCTGATCATGGTTTCCAGGCTGTCTGCCCTGGTTGCTTGCTGGTGTCCTCTCCAGGAGATACACAGTGTACTCTGGAGTATATGTCTGCAAAGTATGCTGATCTGGAACCCCAGGCCTCAAGTCCCTTGGCTTCAAAGACCTCGTGTCATTCAGACACTCTCCTTTTCTCCGCCTGTGGCTATGCATCAGCATTCAAATTGTGGGTACTAAGTGTGCTCCGCTCCCATGGCCTTTGTCTTTGTCCATGGTTCCATGACCTCTGAAGCACAAACCGTCCATTTCTCCCATAAGCCCTGTCTACCCAATTCTCCCATGGTCTCTCTGATTTCTCTCTTTCACTGTGGAGTGTGATTTCTGGGCTTCAGTTCCATTTATGCCATGTTTCCATTGATGTGGTCATCTTCTGGTTATGCTGATGGCTGAAGGCAAGCCTGGAGCTCCAAGAAACTTCTACCATCTCACTGTCCTCCAAATACACTCAAACTCTTATGTAGCCATAAGGAAGAACGCATTCTTGCTCCTTGTGACATGTGGCAGAAAGGGAGAGAGCATTGAGCTGTGTCATATCTGTCAGTCACAGAAAGATGACTACCATACGAATTCAATCGCTCATGGAAGTAAAGAAACATGTGAAAAAGCAAGAAAAAGGGACAGGCAATGTGAATCTTACCAGGCACACAAAATTTGGTGTTTGTTCCAGACAGGCTAATCAGAATCTACCTTTCTAAAAGTGGATCAAATGGGACATTCAATGCAGGAAAAGTGAACGAACGGGATGTAACATGAGTTTCCACTGTGTTTGAAGGTGAATTGTGATCTGGACAAGAGCAGCTATATATCTCATTAGATATCATTGTTAAAGTTTTGGGAAACACACGCACACACACTCACAAACACTTAATGAGTCCCACAGAATTAGGGAGGAAGTGAGGAATAGCACTCATGGAAGCAAAATTCAGAGAAAATACTATAAAAACAAAGGCTTAGAGAATCAAAGTAACAAACCGTCAAAAGTGGATACGTTAACTCCTTACCTATCAAGAATTAATTAATTAATGAATTAATTAATTATTTGATTAATTAAACAACCATACTAAAAGACCCCTCCACACAAGTATGCCAGCAAATCCAATATTGGAGAGAAAAGGATAAATTCCAAGACACATATGCATTACCATGACAAGAACATGAGTCATCTATATCTGACATCTCAGGTAATGACATTCGAAGCAGATTTTGAGGATTTTGAAGCAGTCCTCAAACATCTCCCAACACACAGAAAGCCAGGTTCAAATCATTTCCCTGGTCCACAATTCGAGACTATTAATGGAAATGTCAGCTTTTATCAACTATTCCCAAAATATAAGAAGAGGGAAGACTCTAATTCCATTGTCCAAAGACCCAATTCAGATAGGACCTTATAGGAAAACAATTGCATACCATTTCAATCATTAAGTTAATAAAACTAAAATTCATTTCTCTTCTCTTTCTTTCTTCATCTCCATGTGAAACGGCCTGTTTTGCTTTCTATTCACTATTTTTCCTTATATTCGGCATAACAGCCTTTCATCCATCATACGTTTTTTGACATAGTGTTCCCTGATTCTTTAATTGCATATACCACAAAATGCTCATCCTCATATAATGCCACACCACCTCCATACCCATTAAACAGTTCCTTCTTTATGGCATGTCTTATCCTCCTGAAACCCTAGGCTTGGTACCCCAAAATCCTGAGTCTCTCCTGGTGGATCAGCTCTCTGACATCTTCTCCTTCCGTTTTCCCTTACCACTACTTATGTCCATGGTATTCCTCATGGGAAACATATGAGTGAAGCCATAGGATATTTCCCTTGGTCTGCTTGCATTTTCACTTGGAAATCATCTTCTTTATCATCATCATCATAATCATCTTTATCCACTAGTCCTTGAAAGTGTCTCTCGGCTCCTTCCACAGTAATGCTAGTGTGAGCATGGCAGGCCATCGATGTTGGCCACTCATTTTCATCTGAATAAAGAGAGTTGCTCAACATGGCTCTCCCCATGACTATGACATGTAGCTTTAAATAATGATGACAAGAAGTGCTGACAGGGGCTCTTTCTATAGGGTAGCGATCATGCAGACTTTCACTTTATATGAAGCCTTAGAAAAGGTTTTAAGGTTATGTCAGGTAGACAGAGCTTTCATCTCTTAGGACTGGAGTTCCAAGATACTAGCAGATAAGGACACGGAAATCACAATGCATCCCTGCCCTGGCAAGTTTCCTGGAATGGTGACTTTCCTTCCCTTCTTCCTTCCCTCACCTTCCAAGCTGACCAAGGACCAAAGGCAGACCTTACACCCGAGAAACCATAGGGACCAGAAGCTAAGAATGAACCCTCTCACCCAAGTATATCCAACCTCCCAGAGACCTAATGGTAGCCAAGAGGCCTCGCTGTTGATTGCGATCTCTAGAAATTGCAGTGGAAATAGGAACACCTTGCTCTCTCTGGAGAAATGTTGGTAGAAAGAATGGTAGACAGAACATCATTTTCCTTTCTCTTTGCATAGAAAGTGGAAGTGGGAAAGAAACATAAAACCACCTGAGTTCATGATCAGGCTAACAGAGCTCTTTCTTATTCCTTCCCATGTCTTCCTACTTAAAGCCATAGGTCTCATATGACATGAGAATTGGATTGCTGCTTCAGTGAAGTCAGCTTCTGTGAGTTCACAAAGCTCTGAGGTCCTAGCAACCACTCCTCAATAAACCATGCCTCAACACTTCACCTGGCTGGAGTAGTTCTGGGTCAGCCAGGAGTATCAACATCACTCCAAACCGCTGGAGCTGCCTGAGTATTTCACCAAGACAGTGTGGGGAGCGATTTGGGGTCATCTTCTCCATGGCCGAATTTGCAATCTTTGTCGGTGACTGTCACCACCACCACTCTGGACTACTGAAAAGTGCAAGCATCCACAATTCCAACTTAGCCACGTAAGGTCAAGAAAGGGTCAGGAGTACAAGCAGCCTCACACGGGGAACTCCACACCATACACATATTCATGGTCCTCACACCATATCAGGATGCTTCTGACCAGGATAAGCGCCCAACTTCCTCCGAGGAAAGCTCTGAGTTAACACCCGCAACCATACCAAAGACATGTCTGGAGTCTTCAACAGTGAGGACACGTGATCTTCTTGCATCTCCAGAAATCGTGCACTGAATGCCTCCCCATTTTCCCAGCTGACAAAACATTAAAGTCAGACCCTACACCCTAGAAACTTAGGCCCAGGACGGACTCATCTGTTTAGAGCTCACAGGACCAATCATGGAGCATGTGGAAAGAGAACCAATCACCATGTGAAGCCATCAGAAAAGGCTTTTTGGCCAGTTTCAGGTATAAACGTGAATCTACAAAAGGTCTTTGTCTTCTCTGTTTTCGAAACACGCCTTCTGTTGTCAACCCTTAAGTTAGTTTCTTTCGGAAGAACTCATGCAGTCCGCAAGGTTTGGCACTTGAGAGAGTCTCAGGTGTGTATGACATGCCCTCTGGGGTTGTGCTGTGGCTGTCCACTCCCCTGTGGGCTCATCCTCTGCAGAGGCTCTCCTTGCCTTCCATTTAGAGTGTTTGGTGTCTGGGCAAATATGTTGAGATTAAGCTTCATTGATGTGGTGTGCCTGGAAAGGTGAATTTCAACCCACTCCACAAAACTTAAGGCCTCCTGAATTCTGTGGCCAGGTGAGAGGATGTGGGCAGGGCTTTCTTCTAGTCCCCTGCAGGATTTCCTGTTCTCCTGGTACTAAGCAACGTGACCTGAAGAAGGCCGTCCAAGCAGTGTTCCAGGTTTCGGAATCCGTGATTGTACATAGGCAAATAATGTCCTCACTTCCCTGCCTGTGGTCTCTTCTCAGTATTTATGCTGGCGGGCGTAGAGCCCAAGTATCTTTGGGTCTAAGCGAAGCATCTCAACCAACACTGCCCATCACGAATGCACACAAAGAAATAATAATCTTACCACGGTGTCAAAAGTTATTGTCTCTGATAATGGTTTCCAGGCTGTCTGCACTGGTTTGCTTGCTGGTGTCCTCTCCAGGAGATACACAGTGTTCTTCACTTCTGGAGTCTATGTCTGCAAAGCATGCTGATCTGGATTCTCTGGTTCTCAAGACCCTTGGGTTGCAAGAACTCATGTCATTCAGTCTCTCTCTTTCCGCCAACAACTATGGCTCAACATTCAAATTGTGGGTTCAAGAGTGCTCCTCTCCCCTGGGAGGTTGTCTTTGGCCATGGCTACCTGCCCTCTGAAGCACCAACCTTCCATTCTCCCATAAGCTCTGTCTACACTCTTCTTCCATGGTCTCTGTGACTTCTTCTCTCTTTCACTGTGAAGTAGATTTCTAGGCTTCAGGTCCATTTATACCATGATTCCATAGATGTGGTCATCTTCTGATTGTGCTGATGGCTGTATACAAGCCTGGAGATACCAGACTCTTCTACCCTCTCCCTGTCCTCCAAATGCACTGCGGACTCATATATAGCCATAAGCAAGAAGGCATTCTTGCTCCTTGTGACATGTGGCAGAAAAGGAGAGATCATTGGCCTTGTCATTGGTCAGTCACAGAAAGACAACTACCATATGATTTCTCTCACTCTTGGAAGTAAAAAACATGTGAAAAGGCAAGAAAAAGGTACAGGGAACGAGACTCTAACCAGGCACACAAAATTTGGTGTTTGTTCCAGGCAGGCTAATCAGAAACTGCCTTTCTAAAAGTGGATCAAATGGGACATTCAATGCAGGCAATGTGGCCGAATGGGATGTAACATGAGTTTCCACTTTGACGGTGAATTGTGATCTGGAAAAGAGCAGCTTCATATCTCCTAGAATATCATTTTTAGCGTTTTGTGAAACACACACACACACACACACACACTTTCTTAAATGTGTCCCACAGAAGTTAGGGAGCAAGTGAAGAATAGCACTCAAGAAAGCAAAATTCAGAGAAAATTTCATAAAATACAAAAGCTTAGAGAATCAAAGTAACAAACCATCCAAACTGGATAAGTTAACTCCTTACCTATCTAATTAATTAAACAACCTTACCTAAAAGACCCCTTCATACAAGTGTGCCAGCAAATCCAATACCGTAGAGAAACGGATAAATTCCAAGGCACATACGCACTACCATGACAAGATCATGAGTCATACATATCTGATTTCTCAGGTAATGACTTTTGAAGCAGCTTTTGAGGCTTTTGAAGCAGTCCTCAAACATCTCCCAACAAACAGAAAGCCAGGTTCTAATCAATTCCCTGGTCCACAAATCGAGACATTTAAGGGTTTTCTCATCTATTCCCAAAATATAGGAAGAGGGAAGTCTCTAATTTAAAATGTCCAAAGATCCACTTCTCATAAGTACCTTATAAATTTTTTTTCAGCGTAACAGTATTCATTGTTTTTGCACAATACCCAGTGCTCCATGCAATATGTGCCCTACTTATTACCCACCACCTGGTTCCCCCAACCTCCCACCCCACCCCTTCAAAATACACCGGTTGTTTTTCAGAGTC